>NC_080539.1:354757739-355085239 GCF_028640845.1 Ahaetulla prasina | reverse complement strand
ATAATAACTACATGCCAGTTGCCAGGTATCTAAATTTCGATCTCGTGGCCACAGGGATGCCGCAACCATCGTGTGAAAAGCAGTCATAAGTCACTTATTTTCAGAGCTTTTGTAATTTTGAACGATCACTAAACGAATGGTTGTAAGTTATGGACGACCTGTACTTGGCTACTTAAAATTCTGCTCCAGTTAAGGCTATTACTGTCAATTAGGTTTTGGAAACTAACAAATGAAGTGAGATTCTGTATCGATGCTAAATTGGAGTACCTATTGCTTCCTTTATTTGCATATCTTCTTTCTGAACCCCCTGTGGCTCTGTGAAGCAGAGATACTTGACTGCTGAAAATCCAACTAATTTGCATTATATAATATCCTTCATCAAGAGTAAAAAAAGGGCAAAGCGTAATCTTGACGTTGGGATGGAGCAATATCCTAATATATTTGATGGGCTTGTGTCAATTTGCAGTTCCAAGTGCATGCATACTCTCTCTCTTACTTTTAGGGAATATCAATGAAGCCAGAAGAATTCTGAAGATCTTTGAGGAGAATGTTTCAGGATTGGCCATGATTCGTTTACGAAGAGTTAGTTTAGAACGGAGACATGGAAACATGGAGGAAGCTGAGCACCTGCTTCAGGAAGCTGTGAAAAATGCCAAATCAAACTATGAAGCCTCTTTCTTTGCTGTAAAGCTTGCTCGACACCTTTTCAAAATTCAGAAGAGTCTTCCAAAAGCCAGGAAAGTTCTTTTGGAGGCCATTGATAGAGACAGGGTATGTAATTTCCCCACTGTTGGTTTGTGTGTCTTATCTTAGGAAGAAGTCATTATAGCTGGCAACTGTGATGATTCCTTTAAACTCTGCAATGCGCGTAGCTGCAGTATGGAGACAACAGTCCCTCTAACCTGACGTTGCTTGGCTTATCATTTGTCTGGTTTCTCCCTAAATTTCAGGCTTCCTTTCCAAAGCAAATCATTCCGGCATGGGAATTACCTGACATTGAAAGCATAGTGATGCCATATCTTGGTAGTATAACGTGGCCAAAAGTGGTACATCACTGTACCTGAACTGGTTGTGTTCAAAAGAAGCAATGCAGATTTCTAGATAAAAATGCAACTATATATTATAGTAGGAAATGTTCCTGGGAGAGCAGAATTATGTGGCATAATTAGGCAGGAAAAACCAAATGCATAGAACAAGGGTGTTTAGCCTAATGAAGGCTTAGGGGAGACATGATAGCAGTCTTCCAATACGCTGCCACAGGGAAGAGGGCACTGGTTTATTTTCCATAGCATCTGAGGGCAAAACAAGAAAGCTCATCAGAGAGATTCAACCTACAAGTAAGAATAAATTTTCTGACAGAGCAATTACCTAACTCAGTTGTGGGTGCTCCATTGCTGGAGACTTTTAAGAAAAGATTGGACAACCATTTGCAGGATAAGGACTCCTGCCTTGATTGTGGAAGGGCTGGACTAGGCCTCCAACATCCCTTTCAACCCTAATATGTATGTCCTTATTTGAGACCATATTTGAGATAGTTCCTCTCATATTTGTCTTTAGAAAAGAATGTTGAATATCGTGAACTTTGTTTAATCCACAAGATTCCATTCAGATGCTACAATACATGTGGCCATGTATGGACAAAACATATAAGCGTCCAAGGCCTTATACTTTCAGTATGTACATATTTTGATTGAGAGCAACGTTGTGGCCTAGTGGTGAAAATGCTTGCCTCCCACTCTGAAGGTTGAGAGTTCAATCGTAGATCGCAGATTTTCTCTCCTACGATGCAAAAAAAATAAATAATGCAAACTCTGCATAGGCAGCAGAGCATCCAACCAGTATCCTGAATAGGGACTACAAGGTTGTAAAAAGGGAGAGTTTTTAAAAAAATGTTTTGATTATGGTGCAAGACATCAACAAGTTCTTGCAAGTGTATATTTATAATGAATAAAGACTTTCTTCTACAGTATGCTTTCTCTTAGTAAAGTACGGTATATTCTGATGAGTTGAGCCATTTAATTTTCTAGGTATTGTAAAGTTGCTGATAATTTCTTTAATGGAAGTAGGATAGAGGGCTTGTTACAATTCTTATTCTCAAAGATTGGCTCAACTGTCAAGAAGCATTTTTACTATTAAGACCTAATATTTTGGCCTCAGGTTGTTGCTGTAATTTGAAACCTGTTGCAAAAAGCATATTTGTGCAGTGCTCACACAAAAAGATAATGACTGTCTTCTTGCACTGGATGATTTCACTTAGTAAAAAGTGTAGGGCTGCCTAAACTTAATTTGCCTTTCTGTTGTTTTGTTGGCACCTGATCTGGCTTTTTCCTCACACTGGAGAAACTGAACTAGGAAATCTGCTTTTTGTGTATGCTTAGTCTTAAAATGTGAATTGAGCAGGAAGCCTTCAGGAACAGAGGAGGCATTTTGACATACAGTTTTACAAGGAGCACAGCTAATTGATTTATGTACCTCAGACACTTTGGCTGAGTTTGTATATATAAGCCATGGTTTACTGAAAAACCACACATATATGATAAGTTGTAAATCATGGTTGTAACTTACATCTGGTTTTACATAGCACAAAATATGGCCTGGAAGAACCATTCAATAAAAATGTTTGAAATCCCCTTTTGGGTACTGAAGGTGACCTATTTTTTGCCACTTTTTCCCTTGTTTTATTATTGTATTGGCTTTGGATTTTTTTTAAATCCATAAGCTTTCAGACTTGTTGGGATTCAGGCAGCATAGAAATTTAATTAATACATGATAAGTTTTATGAACTCAAGCCGTGTTTTCAATTTCATAAGGTAATTGCGGTAGATACATTCTGTCAATTTCAAAATAAAATGAACAACAAAATACTGAGTTACTCAAGATTCTCATTCATATGTTTTAAGCCAGAATTTAAATCATGCTTTCAGGTTTATTGCCAAAGTTTGTTACCTGATATTCATTTAGAAATTTGAGGAAACCTGTAGATTAAGCATAACTGTTAAAATACAAACCTGGCCATTCTCAATGGTAGGTTAACATATGGGAACTTAACCTGACCTTAAATTATGTTGCTTTTTGCATAGGATAATCCAAAACTGTATCTCAATTTATTGGAAATCGAGTACAGTGGAGATCTAAAGCAGAATGAAGAGAACATCATTTTGTGTTTTGACAGCGCTATCAATGGAACGTTGCCTATAAAAATTAGGATTATATTTTCTCAGCGCAAAGTGGAATTTCTTGAAGATTTTGGCCTGGATGTGAACAAGTAAGATTTATTTTCAGTGATTGCAGTCTTTGATTTTTGGATTCATGAATGGTTTGTAGCCTACAGAGATCAAGATGATTAAGCTGTCTTTATACATTTACTCAGAAATTCCAATCCTAAAATTTATTTTCCATTTTACTCTGACTGTAATGTTGTGTTTTCCCGAAAATAAGACCCTGTCTCATATTTTTTTGAATCCCGAAATAAGCGCTTGGCCTTATTTTTGGGAGGTTTTATTATTTTGGGGCATGTGGAGCAAGACGGGACTCCTCTTGCCATCTTAACTGATTTCCAGCTCTGTCTCCCTAACCAGAGGAAATGGTGGATGTTGGCTGTACATGCAGGTAAATATTTTTTTTGGGGGGGGGGTGTTATTTTAGCGCATGCGCTCGAAAGCCCAATTGAGTTTATTATCCGGGGAGGGTCTTATTTTTGGGGAAACACAATAGTACTTTCAAAAGCCAGCTGTGTTGACAGACGGTGAAAGCAGTATATAAAACACATGCAGGATATGTCTCGAATAGAAATCTCAGTTTTCTTTCTTTTTTCCTTTTGGTAGGCTTTTGGATGCTTATGAAGAACATCAAGCCCTTCTGAAAGAACAAGAATGTTTAAAAAGAAAAGCAGAGAATGGGTACACATATTTTCTTTCTAGCTAAGAGTTCTGGATTGCTTTTTTAAACATAGCTGTTATTTACTGTTACATTTTTGGAACCTTACCAATGACAATACATGTCTGAGCTAATTAAATGTAAACAAAGTATATCTTGAAAGGAATTGTGCACAGGTGGTCCTTGATTACGACCAAGCCTGTCCATCTTGGTCATAACTTGGTGATGGTTGTAAAACAAGTTGGTCACATGATGAACGACCAGATTTTATTTTTTGAAGCAATCATTAAAGCAAAACAGTGGTTTGGTTTTGCTGAAAACTGGAAATGTTGGTTTTTGACAAAGCTGCTGTAAAAGGTAGTATGACTGCAAGACACTGCAAATAGCTGTACATGTAGCCTGGTTGCCCAGCACCCAAAATGCAGTCAACTGACCACAGGTGTGAAGCACTGTCAGAACTTTGAATTTAGATGGTAAATAGCCCGTAGGTAGGTCTCTCGGAACTAAGTGACCTGTTGTAAGTCAAGGGCTATCTATATCATATTTTCAGAAAACATGAGCAAGAAAAATACTTTTTTCCTTGATGTGATCATCAATATTGCTATGATCATTTTTATATGAATAGAACAGTTCACACTTTAAAGATACTTAAATAAATGTATAGGCAGCAGTAGTAAAATGTGCTTGTATGCCCTTTACATACACAATCTTTAATTCTGTCGAAGGAAAAAAATAAAAATTGGGACTTCTTTGCAGATATCATTTAAGATTAAACAGGAAGCTCAAAAATGATCTATTTTCTTGAAGAAAACTAAGGAAAGTTTGTTTTAGCCCATGAAGCCACTTAGGACTTTAAATGTTGCATGACATATTTAATGTACAAAGTTTATGTGTAGTGTGGGATATTGAATTAGTCTTCAGTTTAAAATTCATTATTTAATAATGCTGTGACACTCTGGAGAAACTTTTGACTGTTGTAACAAATAAACCTGCCTAGGAATACAGCCACCATCTTTCTACTCAAGATTGGGGGAAGGGCCCTGAAAAAGGCTTCAATGTTGAACTCCGTATTCGGCACCCTCTGCTGAGGGTTTAAATTTTGATTAAAAGTGACTGCTCTTCACAGTTTACAATAAGATAGGAAATGTATGGCTAAGTTCAACATGCAGGAAAGTAATAGCATTTCCTCATACAGTTGGGGGGGGGGATCAAAAATTTCTGCAAGGGTCTTGCTTCATAAAGAAGTGACACAAACTATTTTTGCAGCTGTGAAGAACCAGATGAGAAACGAATTCAGAGTGATGAAGGAGGTGTTATGTCTGGACAAGTAGCTGATGGAGATATGCAAGCAAATCAGGCAGCCTACAACTACAATGCCTGGTATCAGGTGAGCATCATTTATTTGGAAGTTTTTGGACTAAATACTTAAATTCTGCCCGTTTCCCTGCAACTGAAGTTATTTAATTTTAAAAATGCAGCCCAGCTTAATAATGCTTTAAGAGTGGGTCGGTATGCCTTAGTACAAGCTTTGCAATAGCAAATGGCTATTGAGGGCTCCCAAATCCAGCCTTCAGAGATGTATGACCAGTAGATGGCAACAAAGAGTTTGAATCACATGGCTGCCATCTATGGCTCCCAGTTGTGGCAGTAATCCTTGTTTGGCAATCATTCATTCAGCAGCCTTTCAAAGTAGCAACAATTCTGAATGAGGGCACTTGAAACCATTCCTTCTGGTTGCACTTTGGATACTTGACAACTAGCATGCAGTTACCATGGCTGCAGCATCCCAAGGTCATGGGATTGCCATCTGCAATCTTCACTGCCAATTTCGAACAAACTTAATGGGAAAACTTACAGTAAGTCACAAATGGGAATCCTGGGATGCCATGACTGTGCACGATTCACATAACAGTGGTAACTGGAACTGCCGTCATATGACATCAGCTTTATCAACTGAGTTATCAAATCTCCTTATTAAAAAAGGGCTGTGTATTTTACACCTTGAGAATCTTACTTTTCAAGTTATTTTAATTGTTAGCTGCTTCATATTGGAGCTTACAGCATTAACTATAGAGGGTATTAATTTTCTCTATTTTTTCCCCTTTAGTACAATTACTCAAATGCATGGAATTATGGACAATATTACCAGTCATCTTCAACCTGAGCAGAACAATTTAACAACAAATGGAGTTTCACAATGTTTTCTTAAGGCTTTTCTTTTGTAAAAGAGAAAGAAATAGGGATGTGAACAAACTGTCATGTGATTCTTGTCTTTTTTGCATGTATGATGAGTTGATTTTTCACATTTTTTCTTGTGACAAACTCATATTGGTATCTTGCTGTATTCCAAGTCTACTGAGCTATTAACTTTCTCAATAGTAAAATTATCAAATGATGATTATATGAAATAGTGTTGATGATTCGTTGGGAAAGTTAATTTGCAACAATTAACATGTATTAATACAAAAATTTACCCCTGCAATCTCGAATATTACCCAAGCCAGGAGATACTTTTTCTTCTGCAGTAAAATATGCCTGAATATTCACAAATCCCACATCCCTTTTCCTGCATCTGTTTGGTTTTTTTTTTTACCAGTTTACAATTGCAGCACCCAAAAGCTGCGAGCTTTTAGAAAAATGTTAACAGATGAGGATGCATAATGTATAGGGTATCTCTTTGAGTGACTAAAATGAAGTGTGTTACTAGAACCATGCTCTGTCTTAGGATGGATTTTGTATTGGAATTTTCATGTGTAAGTTTAGTTTTTTGTTTAAAATGCCTTTTTGTAATAAAATCAAATTGTGTAATTTTTCTGAACAGTAGCTTTTCCTTAGGGGTCTGTTTATCAAATTTATTTTGGAACATGGCTTCTTTCTGATGGTTTCACTTGTACTGCTATTCAGTTCCAGGTTTCCTTTATGGATTGATTCTGAAACTTTGCATGTAGGACAGTTGTATTATTATGCGTTGCAAAAGCCAAGCCAATATTTGGTCCAAAAATTCTTAATTACTCTTTTCTTATGTTAATCTGTTTTCAAATTATGAACATGCTTGTTGAACTACAACATGGTGTATATCTGACTGGATATGTGTGCTCCAGCTGAATAACCACCCTGCTATTCTGATATTGTATGCCTGCAAGATTAAGAGAACTGATTACACAAAGAATGGAGATTATATGTTTAAATCAGATAGACTAAAATAGATTAGCAAAATATGGTAATTTGGGCTGAAAGGAATAGAAATTATAACCCAGCAAATCAGGAGCCCTGATCTTAAAATATCTTTCCATAGACAACACAAAGTGCTTAACAAGTCCTTGCTACAAAACATCAGTCAAAGCCATGTATAAAGTAGTTTTTAGTAATACAGACATTGCACTGTAATTGCAGTAGTGTCTTTTGACTCCTCCATCTATCAGATAAAAGGCCACATGTGCATTTCCCTGAAATCGGAAGTGCTGTGTCTTCACAAATATTGAAGACTGAAAAGGAGACAATACATCATTCAATATCTACCAGTTCAATTTCAAAGAAAAGTTTTGCATTGGGCGGAATCCTGAAATAGAAGTTAAGGAAATTCTTAAATAGTAGATTGTGTTGCAAATGTATATATACTTAAAGATTGTATACTTAAAGACTGCATATTTTTTTCTAAATTGCATGACTTTTCACAAAGTATTCTTATTCAGCGTATAACTCAGATGGGGGCTTTGGCAACCAAGTACAGATAGTCCTCAATTTACAACAGTTAATTTAGTAACTTTAAAGTTACAAAGGCACTGAAAAATGTGACTTGACCATTTTTCACACTTCTGACCATTGCAGCATCCCCATGGTCACATGATCAAAATTTAGACATTTGGCAATTGACACATTTATGATGGCTGCAGTGTCCCGAGATCATATGATCCCCTTTTGCAACCTTCTGACAAGCAAAGTCGACAGGGAAGCCAGATTCATTTAACAGCAGTTTGACAACAGAAATTTGGGGCTCAATTGTCCCAAGTCGAGGACTACCTGTAATGAATGCTCATAAATAAAAAGTACCTAGATATTGTGGAAGCAATGCTCCTTAGATGTAATGCCCCCTAGAGGATGTAAGCATGAAATTGAAAATACGAAATACTCTAACCACCTTTCAATGTCCATTTTTCCTTTTCTACCTGTTAATCCTTAGAGGCTTCAATTTAAGGAGTCTCCCTCCCTCTTCCCCAGTCAAATCATTACTGTACACAATTAAAGATAACTTAGTCAGGAAGATCAGGCAACAAGATAACATCTAAATAAATCTGTGAGACGTAGTTCTCCCCCCCCCTTTGTGCTTTGCATCCAATATTAGATGAAAATACTGAGGATTATCACTTGAATTTTGCCTCATTCTGTCCCACCTCTTTACCTCTCCACCCCCCCCGAGAAGTCTTTCCAGTTCTTTCACATTGAGAGATCTGTCAATGAAGACACTTTGTATTATGGACAATGATGGAGACTTCTGCAACAGTATAAAATTGTTGGAAAAAATATGCTCTCTTAATCTCTATTATTGTATAGGAAAAATGGTTTTTGCAATCTACATAGTGATAAATGTCAGCAGGATACTTGGCATCGGGTTGTCCTTTCTTCCCATAAGCCCATTCTGGCTCAATTTCCAAATTAGCCTTTTCTCCTTTGCTCATTGTCAGTAAGGCTTCATCCCACTGAAAAAATAGAAAAGAAATGTGTTCTGGTTACAGGTTTAATAATATCAGATAAAAAGCCTTTCTTTTTCATTCTCCACTGCTGCTGAAATCTTTTTGTTAAGATTTCTACACAACACATACTAGATATTATTTAGAAATGGTACAAAATACTTTCATCAGGCCTACAAAATTCATCTGAAAATTAGTAGATTGGACTCAATTAATTGGACCCAGAGACTGCAATATTACACAAGATCATGAATAGATAAAGTAAAGGTTCCCCTTGCACATGTGCTAGTCATTCCCGATTCTAGGGGGTGGTGCTCTTCTCCATTTCAAAGCCGAAGAGCCAGCGCTGTCCGAAGATGTCTTTGTGGTCATATGGCCAGCATGACTAAACCCCAAAGGCGCATGGAATGCTGTTCCCACCAAAGGTGGTCCCTGTTTTTCCACTTGCATTTTTTACGTGCTTTCAAACTGCTAGGTTGGCAGAAGCTGGAACAAGTAACAGGAGCTCACCCCGTTATGCGGCACTAGGGATTCAAACCGCTGAGCTGCCGACCTTTTGATCGACAAGCTCAGTGTCTTAGCCACTGAGCCACCGGGCCCCTTTAGGTCATGAATACAGATTTACAAACCTGAAGATTACAGTCTTCTGTCTTGGTAGAGATGCAGAACTAGTAAACAATCTTCCTACAACCCAAAACTAGAACTAAGGAAAGTATCAGAAGTGACCTCTGCAAACATGATATACATCATGCATGACACATAGCTGTCTCCCAAAACCTCTAATTATGACAGTTGGACACTGGTCTGCAGGAAATGTATGGGCAGACTTCCAATGGTGTTCTCTCATTCCTGGCAGGATAGAAGAATCTAAAGGGCTCATGGGATGACATATACCCAATGCCTCCTCTTATGGAAAGAAACAGACAGATGGCTGAACAGCTGCAAAACCAAAACTATTTTCTAATAATGAAAGGGTATGAGAACGTGATACTCTCAGTCACCCACATTAGCACACTTACACCTCGAATCACTTTTCCAACACCAACTTTGAAGCTCAGTGGTTTAGATGCTTTTTTTTTCTTTGAACCTGAAAAATAAGATTTGGTTGCAAACTATCAGATTAACAGGGAATTAAGATTCAAATCTTAATAGAACATTTGCATCTTTCTCCTTTCTTTCTGGGTACAAAATACACTGTAGGGAAGACCAGACTTGATTCACAAGAATTCTAGTAAAGTCTAAAGTCTGCTGTAGATTATTAAGACGCCAGGCTAAAAGTCAGGAAACGGAGTTCTAGGACTACATTAGGCATGAAAGCTAACAGTGATTTTGGATCACTTTCTCAGCCCAACTCCCTTTACAGGGTTGCTGTGGTGAAAATAGGAGGAGAGAATATTAGGTGTGTGTTTGTCACCTCGAATTATATTTATAAAAATAAAAAATAATCTTTTTTAAAAACGTTTTTCCATCTTTTTTCCACGATGGCTTGAACAAATGCAAAATGTCGAGGGTTTACAGTCTTACTCGGCTCCAATTTATTGTTTGAGAGACACTGTAGCTCCATCACTCTGCCTTCAATGAGGACCACTCATTTAAAAGCTTTGCCAGCTTTTTTTTTTTTAAGAACTGTCTAAACACTTACTTGATTGAATATTAGTGTCAAAAACAGTTCCATCCTGCAGCTTGCCTGTATACCAGCAATGAACAATATCACCCTTTTTGGGAAAGTTGGTTTTATCCCCTTTTTTCAGAATTGACTTGGTATATTTTGGGGAAGTCTGCAATGAAAGTGGAAAGAAACAAAACACTAAACTTCACGATTTTAAAAATACAGAGGTTCAAAGTTTTATATAGTGTATTTTTAGAAGGATATAAATAGTCTACTTTCCTTTTCATACACTCAGAGAAGTATACATTTTACAAAATTTTACAGGAATTCTATTCCCCCTTCTATGGGACAGGATATTTATTTAGCATCTGGACAAACTCCTAATTAATAGGTCAAGTAAGGTTAAGATCACTACTGAACTGAAAATTCTTTTCAAGTGGCTTTTTAGTTGGTCCCAAAAAGGGTAAAACCATGAACTATATCATTCTGTACACACACATACAGAAATGTCTTCTACAATAGATTTTATTCTTTAAAATATGTATAGAGGTTTGTGACATATACCATTAAGCTTGATCATGCACATTTTATTTTAAAAGAATTATGTGTTCAAGCTTGAGTTGACCATGTTGTTACATATATGGAAAATGCAACTAATTTCAGAAGTCAGAACCCCAAAAGATCTAATGAGCAGAATAGAAATCACTACCAGCTCAAAATCAGACACAACTATCACAAAACTTAAATTTAAACAGTTATACAGTATTGTCCTATTTTGCAGAATATACTTTATAATTACAGCATTATTTTCAATAGACAAAAGAACTTGTCTCTTACTTATCACAGCTATGCTAGGTGTATTGTGAATATGTCCTTTCTCATTAATATATGGTTTTTTTAATGTACTCACCTAGTAGAAATTGAAAAACGTGACTGAGGTACTTCCCAACTTACCTCATCAACAACTTCTTCAGATTTTGTCTTTTTGGGTTGGTTTTCATCAATTTTGGTATTTTTTAGCTGTTCTGCCACTTGTTCAGTGCTCTCTGTGTCCTTAAAGCTCTAAGAAATATACGTTTTAGTGATCTATCTAAATTATAAGGAAGTTATAACAGTGCTATGGAAAGTATTTATTAATCAAATTTTATAGCTGCCAATTTCACAAAACTCATTTCTAGGTGGTGTACAACAATCAAATAAATAAAGTACATAAAATCCAGCTTAAAAAGTAAATAAGATAAAAAGAAGTATACAACTCTAGACAAAGGATATTAATAGAATAGAATAGAATAAAATAGAATTTTTATTGGCCAAGTGTGATTGGACACACAAGGAATTTGTCTTGGTGCATATGCTCTCAGTGTACATTAAGAATGGGCATCTTGCAAAGGAGCCATTTCAGCATATCTGCTCACACCAATGTGAAGTCACAGCTGCCAGTTCTTAGCTGGTATTGTCCTTTGTAAACCTCAAGTTCTTACCAAGAATCTAGGAAGTTGTACTGTATCGTTGTAGTACATGTGTGTAGCTAAGCAATGTGGCCATTTGCAATTGACAGGTAGGTGTTTTTTGTGAATGTGCAGTTTGTCTAAGTGCCACCCATGATTTTTTAAATGGACCACCATAGCCATTTGCCAGAAACTTTTAATGTCAATTTTTAAAACTTAATACTTTTGTGATCTTTATCAATTCTTTGTTTTTTATTCCAGCAGTCCCCAAGTTCTCCAGCAGCAGGGCCTGGTACCAGGCTGTAGGTCAGGGGATGGAGACTCCTATTCTATTCTACTGATATGTTATTATAATATTGAATAACATGAACACAATCATACTTATTATATTCTGAATGTTCAAGGCATTGCACTTATATTTTCTTGGTGCAATCTTAAAATCTTTCTCTAAAATGTCATTATAGTTCTGCCATATAAAATGTATCAGTACTATATAGCAGGTCCAAGTTAAAAATGATGTTTAATTAAAATAACATTCTTGGAAAAACATTCATGTAACGTAAGTTTTAACAGCTAGTTTGACCACATTTATATACTCATCCTAGTCTGTCTAGAAACAGTATATATAGGCATTTTTTAAAAATTGCTTTTTTAAAAGATATTTGTATTAAAAGTTTTTACTTAATATAAAATAGAAATATAAATAAATACAATGTAAAAAGGGGAAAAGAAAAGGGAAGAGTAAAGAAAGTGAGGAGAAGGAAAACAAACAAAAAGTGACTTCCAAATTATTTTGGTGCAGTAAGATACATAATACAGTTACAATGTCAATGCTTCATTTATCTAAAATAGCAAATACTAGTCACGCCTATAACCATGATCTATTGGTACTTAATAATCAAAACCCAAATCAGAATTTTTTTTTTCTTTCAAGCAGAAAGTTTAACAACAATAAAGAATAAAGACAATAAATAATAAAGACGGCACAGCAGTCTTTTTAAGTAGAGATGCTGAGCACCTTTTGTAGAAAAAATACTATTATCTATCCACTCAGCTTTTCATCCATTTTCAGTTTACAAATAAAGCACTGGTAAAGTAAGGCAAGCATAAGACCTACCTTTGTTTCAAAGAGTTGGTTGTATGCTGTTATTAACTGATCCTTACTAGCTGTTTTAGCCACATTCTTTATCTGACCAAGCAACTTGTGCTCTGCAAGAAACTGCAAACAAAATTTAAGATTAGTTCAGCTACCTGTAATAAATGACAAGTTTTTCTATACTGCAAATTGAGCTGGAGTAGTATATACACTTTACAATATGAAAATTTGAAGTTTCTAGTAGCATCCAATAAATCCAACTATTGCTCCTCAAATCCAAAAACGTGTGATTCCTATACTATACTAAGAAGTCCATTCAGGATGGTCACAGCAAATTGCAGAACAGAACCCAATCATAAGACAGAAAAGAGCAAAGGAAACAGTGAAAAGAATACTATTCTCTTTCTCTTGGTTTTTCCTATCTACCAATTTAATGGAAGATAAACATAAATTCATTTGCAATATAAGTAAGCCATGAAATTGCAGATCAGCTTAAAATAAATTTAAAAACAAATCAAAGTATCACAATATTCCAAATAAAAATGTCTATGATCTCACGTCCATAAATCTAGATCAGCTAAAATTAAAAATGGAAGATACTGTGTAACTGAAAGACGCTTTCAGTTATACAATATACCCTTCTCCTTTGCACTGTAAACTGAAAGCTTCTTGGATTCATCTATTCTAAACTATTTCAATTTGAAAAAAAATGAGATATTTTTTTTTATTCCCAAGCAATTCCTTTCATGTTAACACAGAAAGCAGATGAACGGCTACAGGAAGCCCTCTCCAAGGCCTATTTTTTTGTTTTTGACGATTATCCAATGGGCAATTATCTTGCATTTCAAAAAAATTAAAGACTATTGCCCGTATTATTTTAATGTTTTGCTATGCTTTGAAATTCAAGGCAAAGTACGTTAATGGCATCCGAAGATCACTCAACAAATAACAGGGGGAAAAAATCAATGAATTAAAACCTGCAAGAATGAATTAGTGCATGACCAATCTGTGATTATAAATTACTTTATCCTGGCCTGTCAGTAATGGAATCAGCAATCCCTATCCCTTCCCAAACCCCGCTCCCAGGCGTGAGAAGGGAAACTGTTCCCCACCCACCCACACACGCGCGCTATGCTTACGACTACAACCCAAGCTGGCATGTGGGAATGCCGCAGTCACGTGAAATGAAAAATGGGAGGAAAGATAAAACGCGATCTCACTGAAAGGCTCTCATCACGTCCGAAGGGATCTATCTATATGGCTTGCTTCGAAGAGCCGGACAGGGTTAAAGAAAGAGGCAGCCCTGACTAAAGGAAACCGGGCAACGAGGGCAAAAAAATAAAAAAAATAAAAATGAAATAAGGCAGGAGAGGATGGGACTTCTCAACTTTGCACAGATCTTCTGGCCGAATGAAAGCTACACGCGTCCAGGCTAGCCCCGCACGAACGTATGAATGGAGCCTGCCCACTCGTCAGATCGCGCCTCGGACCCCCCACCCTGTGCGCCGCTTGCTCCTGCAGAAAGTGGACAATCTCCCGCTTGGGCAGCTCCTCGCTCCGCAGCTCCTCCAGGCTCCAAGGACGAGCGCGGTCCGCCATTACATCGCCTGACGCGCGGGCGCCTATTAGGAGAAAGTCCGGGAACCCTTCAGCAGCCCCTCACAAGCCCACAGCACGAAATACAATTCCAGCACCCTTGGCGCGCCACGCCGCCTCCACCCATACGCGATTCCGTTCGCCTCTTCCCGTTGGGCATGCTGGGTAGCGTAGTCCTACCCGAGAAAGCAGAGGCTCCTGTTACGTGATTGGATGGACGCAAAAGCCGGACCGGCGGAGCAATTTCTGATGCATGCTGGGTATTGTAGTCTAAGAGATGATTAGATAGATAGATAGATAGATAGATAGATAGATAGATAGATAGATAGATGAGAGATAATGATTGATAAATAGATAGATAGATAGATAGATAGATAGATAGATAGATAGATAGATAGATAGATAGATAGATAGATAGATAGATATTGTTTCCTAGTATGACTTGATTGCTTATTTGTACCCTATGTCTATCATTAAGTTTTGTACCTATGATTCTTGACGAATGTATCTTGTCTCTTTATGTGCATTGAGAGCATAGGCACCAAAGACAAATTCCTTGTGCGTCCAATCACACTTGGCCAATAAAGAATTCTAATCTAAAAAAAAAAAAAGGAGAAAAAATGGAGCACGTGATCGATCCGCCTCTCTTCGGTTCGGCCAATCAGGGCCCTCCTCGAAGCTGGCGGGTTTTTTTCAGCGGCCCTCAAGAGGAGGGCCGCTTGAGAGGAGTCGCAGGAGACCAGCGGTAGGGCGGCGGCGGCGGCGACGGCGGCTCAGCTGAAATGAAAGGCAGAAGCCGGCAGGCCACGCTCTTCCAAGCATGGGGAGCCCAGCCGACTCCTGCCCCGGCGGTGGAAGAGGAAGAGGAGGAAGAAGAGGCGGCGCTGTTGGCTGCAGCCATAGAAGCCGAGGCAGCGGATTCGCCCTCCTGGCCCTCTCCGTCAGGCGCTTCTGCTGCCCGGGGGTTCATCGGCGGCGCGCCGGGCGCACTATGGATGTTCCCGTCCGGCGGCTGCGTGGAGGAGCGCGCCTACCAGGTCCGAGCGTCGTGGGAAGCGCTCTTGGCCAACACGCTGCTCTGCCTGCCGACAGGGTTGGGCAAAACGCTGGTAGCCGCCGTGGTCATGTACAATTTCTACCGGTGGTTCCCCGGCGGCAAGATCCTCTTCCTGGCCCCGACTAAGCCTTTGGTGGCTCAGCAACGGGAAGCGTGCGCCCGCCTCCTGGGCATCCCAGCTTCGCATATGGCCGAGATGACGGGTGGGTCACACGCCCTGCCTGTGGCTCAGGACCGCACTGTTTTCGCAGGAGCCGGCTTAGTGTCTTTGCCTGCTCCGTAAGGGACCTAAGCGGGCTGTGGATCACTAGTGGGGGTGGGAGCAGAGCTATAAGACTGTGAAGTTGAAAAGAAGTTCCATCTTAAGATGGATTCAGATTAACAGAGTTGGAAGGGATCTTGTAGGTCATCTAGTCCAACCCCCCACCCCAAGCAGGAGACCCTGCCTACATCCTTTCTGACCAGATGACAGCCCAGTCTCTTCTTGAAAGCTTCCGGGGATGAATTCCAGAATAAGGCATCTCTTTTATCCGTGGAAACGGACCAGTAGTGAAATTGGACCGAAAGGATTTATTTCTTTTTTATATCCTGGTTGGAAGAAAAATCCATCTGCTGACCCAGAACTGCATGCTGATTTGTGTGTTGTTCTGTTTATCAATAAACTTTTTTTCCCCCCAGTCAGCCTCCATGTGGTTTCCAGCATCTTTCTCACAACTTAAATTTTTCTTCCAACAATCCTTTTTACGTGACTTTTGGTTGGATCGATACCACCAGCACTTCTAAGCAGCCAATTCCTGTTGATACAGCTGGCATTCCATATATATTAAGCTATGACTAGTTTCATTATAAGGTTTATTTTGTACTTTATTCAGCAGTCTTGCTTTTAAAAATAAACGCTGAAGAGTGCTGTGTGTATTTCTCTACCCAGAATAAATGGAATGAGAGTTGTGACTTTCAGGAGCAGCACAAGGTGTTAATTTATTTTTAGATGTTACATGCTTATTTGCAAAATCCAGTCTTCTGAACAAAGCTGCATAATTTAGGGAGAAAGCCTGTGGTACTTGTTATTAATGGTATCTCTTAGTTTTTTCCTTATGGATTATTCGCACTCCTGCTTATGTGCTAATTTTTGACTTTTACCAAGTCTATTTCCACCTAAAATAGTTAAGAGAAATGTGATTAATTCTAGCCATTAAATCCTTTCAGAGTGGGATTTCTTAAATTGTTTGATCCAGTTACCCTGTTTCTCAAATATAATTATTGCCACAAACTTGACTATTATTTACTCAAGTATTTTGGCAGGGGCAGTCCCCAGGATATGCTCAAATTACCTCCTTGGGAATAATTATCCCATTTTAAGAACTACTGCTCTGCATGATTAAAATGGGTAGAGGATATAATCCTGATTATCTTGAGTATATTTTTTTACAAGATGAAGTGTGTGTATGTATATGTGTGAATATGTAGGCTTCTAGTACCCAAGCACAGCAAGGATACCTTGCAATCAATCAGTCTTGCTGGGACTTTGAATTGTACTTTCTGTTTTCCAAGCTAGTGCAACTATTTGGTGATTTGCACTTCAACAAATTTGGTGGATTTTAGTTTTAAAAAAAAGTTCAACTGAATTTCCTCAATTTGATCTGTGACAATATTCATGATTGCTGAATGGTACTTTATGCAAAATGCAAGTAATTTTCTATTTTCAGTACAGTACAGAACTATCAGTATCATTCTGAAATGCTGTCACTTAAAATGCTTTTCTGGCTAGCAATGTAGAAACCTGAAGGCTGATGTATAAGAATGCATTTAATGTAAACTCTGCTAGAATATGTAGCTCATATTAACTGTAAATGGCTGTGCTATGTATGTTTAGACATACAATTTTTTCTTATCTTTTTTTCAGGAGGTACCCAAATTGTTGATCGGAAAGAAATCTGGCGCACCAAAAGAGTCTTCTTTCTCACTCCTCAAATAATGGCAAATGATCTTTCTCGTGGCACATGTCCAGCAGCAGAAATTAAATGCCTGGTTATTGATGAAGCCCATAAAGCTCTTGGAAATCATGCGTATTGTCAGGTAGTGTGGATTGTACAAGCTTATACTCTGTCTTTGAATAGATTATTATTTAAAAAGCAGTCGAGTTAGGAGCACATATTAGTCTGCAGCTAATCTGGAGTTGGTGTGACCAGAGCCAAAAATAGATGCAGGCATTCATTCTTTTTTCTCTCACAAGCAGCAAGTTGGAGAGAAACAGTTAACTCTTTCTATAAGTTTGAACTATTTTCTAAACAAGGATTTCGAAATTAGATCAAGAAACTGCTGCTCTAGAAATTGTTAAAATGTTTTCCAGCTGTTGATGAGCACATTAAGGCTATTTTTAACTGATTTAGAATTGTATATTTATATAGACTCTTCAGTACATGTATTGAAAAAGACTGCATCAAGAAACAGGATTTTAGGATGAGAGTTGAAAAATTCTACTTTTCATCCTACAGAAAAAGATTTTTTTGCCACTAGGTGGCTCTTAAATGTCATCCTATAGGTAGAAAATCTTGTATAGGTTATAAGTAGTAAATCTTAAAATCGATTCTGTTTTACCTGTAGCCAGTGAGCCCAAGTATGCATTTCTCTTCAATTTTATTTTTTATTTCCAGATTCTTTTTGATGTGGTATTAATCTTTTTCTACTTTTTTCTGCATTTCAACATAACAGAAGAGGCATCATATAAATAATACAATTTGAGTAAGAATGTTAGCAAAGAAAATGAAGTATTTTTTTTTAGAAAAAGTGTTTGGTGCTAGGGCAATATTAGGAAAAAGAGAAATTAACAGCTATTTTGATAGAAGACATGCTATCTATCTCATCTTTTAAACTCCGATTCCTGGCAATACCAATAACAGTGGAAGTTAGAATAGGAAGAACCAAAAAAAGAGGAATGTTTAAGTTAGAGTTTATAACTCAAACATTCCACCTTTTTGGGTTCTTACAACTGCAGAAAATTGCCCCACTGAAAGCTGACCATTTTGCAGTTTAGTTTCAGCAGTGCAGTTTCACGGTGCTGGGGACTCTTGTCTGTTTAAACTCCTAACCAGAAAATAAATATTGTCTCTGGGTTTTAATCACATAGCGTAAGTTTACAAATACAGGTTTGTTGTTGTTAGTTGTGAAGTCGTGTCCGACCCATCGTGATCCCATGGACAATGTTCCTCCAGGCCTTCCTGTCCTCTACCATCCTCTGGAGTCCATTTAAGCTCACGCCTACTGCTTCAGTGACTCCATCCAGCCACCTCGTTCTCTGTCGTCCCCTTCTTCTTTTTTCTTCAATCTTTCCCAGCATTAGGCTCTTCTCCAGTGAGTCCTTCCTTCTCATTAGGTGGCCAAAGTATTTGAGTTTCAAATATAGGCTTACACCTCAGCAAGATACACATTTATTTTACGGAAACTGATCTTTATTTTCTGTTAGATGCTACTAATTTGGGAGTCAGAATTTGCTTTGTTCATATTCTGCATTTTATCAGAATTATTTTGGATGTAATAGAATAAACTTAGTGGTGATGAAAGTTATTCTCCCTTCAGGTTGTGAAAGAATTATGCAAATACACCAAAGAGTTTCGAATCTTGGCTCTAAGTGCAACTCCTGGCAGTGATGCAAAGGTGAGTCAATTCTTTTTGTTGAGGGAGCTAGTTTTTCTTAATAATTATACATTATCTTTTATTTATTTATTTATTTTATTTATAATTTAATTTCTATACCGTCCTTCTCCCAAAGGACTCAGGGCGGTTTACAGCCATGTTAAAACTACAAATACAAATAACAATTTTAAAAGCGAATTAAAACCAAATATTTAATGGCCAGATCAACTAAAACGGTCAAAGACCGACATAAAACCCGTTTAAAATTACAATTAAAATTGTACTTAGGCTAGTCCCGCACGATGAAATAGTAGAGTCTTCAGTTCACGTTTCAAGGTCCGGAGGTCGGGGAGTTGGCATAACCCCGGAGGCAGCTCATTCAATAGGGCCGGTGCTGCCACAGAGAAGGCCCTCCCCCTGAGGGCCGCCAACCGACATTGTTTGGTTGACAGCACCCTGAAGAGGCCCAACTCTGTGGGAGCGCACAGGTCGTTGGGAGGCTATCGGTGGCAGAAGGTGGTCTTATAAATAACCCGGTCCTAAGCCATGGAGCGCTTTAAAGGTGGTGACTAACACCTTGAATTGCACCCGGAAGGCTACCGGCAGCCAGTGCAGGCCGCGCAGGATAGGTGTTATATGGGAGCAACACAGTGCTCCCTCTATCACCCGCGCAGCCGCATTCTGGACTAGCTGGAGCCTCCTGGTGCTCTTCAAGGGGAGCCCCATGTAGAGAGCATTGCAATAGTCCAGGCAGGAAGTAACGAGGACATGAGTGACCCTGTGTAAGGAGTCCCGGTCAAGGAAGGGGCGCAACTGGCGAATCAGGCGAACCTGATAAAATGCTCCCCTGGCGACGGCCGTCAAATGTTCCTCTAAGGACAGCCGATCGTCCAGGAGAACACCCAAGTTGCGCACCCTTCCCCTGGGGGTCAATACTTCACCCCCAACAGTCAGCGATGGTGTAAGCTGACTGTACCGGGACACCGGAACCCACAGCCACTCTGTCTTGTAGGGGTTGAGCTGGAGCCTGTTCTTCCCCATCCAGACCCGCACGGCTTCAAGACACCGGCCCATCACCTCGACGGCTTCGTTGGGGTGGTTCGGGGTGGAAATGTACAGCTGAGTATCGTCAGCGTACAGATGGTATTCCACCCCGAAACCACGGATAACCTCACCCAGCGGCTTCATATAGATGTTGAACAGGAGAGGCGAAAGAACCAACCTCTGTGGCACTCCACAAGTGAGGCACCTTGTGGTCGATCTCTGCCCCCTGCCAACACCGTCTGCAAACGGTCAGAGAGATAGGAGGAGAACCACCAATAAACGGTGCCCCCCAATCCCTCCAACCGCCGCAGCAGGATACCATGGTCGATGGTATCAAAAGCCGCCGAGAGATCTAAAAGGACCAGGACAGAGGAACATCCCCTGTCCCGAGCCCTCCAGAGGTCATCCACCAACGCGACCAAAGCCGTCTCCATGCTATATCCAGGTCTGAAACCGGACTGGAACGGGTCCAGATAGACAGTTTCCTCCAGGTATTGGGGAAGCTGATATGCCACCACACTCTCAACAACCTTCGCCAAAAAGCGAAGGTTGGAGACTGGACGATAGTTCGCCAATACAGCTGGGTCCAGGGAAGGCTTCTTGAGGAGGGGCCTCACCACCGCCTCTTTCAAGGCGGTGGGGAAAATGCCCCTCAGCAAGGAAGCGTTGGTAACTCCCAGGAGCCAGCCTTGTGTAACCTCCCGTGTGGCAAGTACCAACCAGGAGGGACACGGGTCCAATAAACATGTGGTGGGATTCAGCTCTGTTGAAAAATCAATCTCTGTTGATTTTTAAAACTACTGCTATACTTGAATGCACATCTCAGTTCTCCAAAGTTGTTTTCCTTTGTATACAGTTTCTTGATCAGCTGACAGTTTAAACTGACAGGAGGGAAGGGCCTAAAACTATTGCTTAATAGGTGCTATTAGTAAAATATTGGAAGCTACTGGGATCTTCTATAGGTACATTGTGAAGTTTATGTGTTTATGTTTGGGGTATTTTTTTTTACCAATTTTAAGGGAAAGGCTTTTAAAATTAACTTAAAAGATTATGCCACTCACAAGATTATCCCAACATTTTTTAAAAATGTAAAAATCATACATGCACAGCCAACCTGACATTGGCAATTCCGTGGCGGATAATTAGGTGTTTGCATCTTAATATGTGTGCTACAAACCCCACAGTTAGGACAACTTGAATTTTTCCCTCATTTACTCTTGCTTGTCTATAATATTTACAGACTGAAGATTAGTAAAGGATCTGAAAGACTTTAACTCTGAAATTCTGTGTCCAAATATGTCTGATTTTTATTATGCTAACATGAGCCTAACCGAGATGCAGCACATAATTTTATTTGTCACTTTTTTTAACAGGCTGTGCAGCAAGTTATTACCAACCTGTTAATTTCCCACATAGAACTTTGCTCTGAAGATTCTCCTGATATTCAGCCTTATTCTCATGAGCGACGAATTGAAAAATGTGTTGTTCCACTTGGGAAAGAATTGACTGAAATTCAGAATGCTTACATACGGGTGAGTTTTAATCTGTTTTAGAATTATGAAAATGAAGGTAGAATTAATATGCAAGAATTAAGTAAAATTTTATTCAACACTTCGTTGTACCCAAAATGGGTACAACAGCCAATAAAGACCACCAGACACGAGGAATGGCATGTTTTATTAGAGTACTCCAGCAAAAGGGTCTCAGCAGCTAGAGGAGCCAAGACCCAGAACCATGCACAAATACAAAATTTATACAGCTATGATTAAGGAAGTTAACACCCTAAGAATAAATCATTGGTTCCTTGGCACATGTTTCTTTTGATTGGTTTTTTCTACTTTGCCCTCTTTTTTCATAAATTGCATGTTAATGTTAATAAGCTTTCTTATCAAAAGAGCTGTGTCTTTTACTATTATAATAAGGTAGAATATCCTTCTAGCATCCTTCTAGCATATCCTTCTGACTTGTAGCTTTATTGTTGCTAGGCAGTAATGTCCCACCATTTGTTACACTCATCGCAGTTGCAACTTTCTGTCTCAGCAATTCTTTTAACAAACTTTCATAATTCCAGTCTGAGTCCTTCAACTTGAAATATGAGTCAATAATTACATTTATTTTTCATTTTGCTATGGGAGATCTGCTCATTGAGCCTGTTAAATAAAACACTGAATTTACTGATGTGTTTCTGAACTTATTTTTCAGTAGTTTAAAACTTCGAACAGTGACATGTGTAATTAAACCAGACTGACAATAGAATGCTTAACAGTTGGTGAATTATCCTGATTGGGTTTGCATTTTGCTGCAGTTTCTCATTAAAGTCACTCTAGCATGTCTGATCAAAGGTTGTGGTTTATTCTTGGAAGAATTCAGAGACTGGCTTTGGACAGTTTTGTAATTAACTAGATGCTGAACTTAGAAAGGATATTTGGAGATCTTGTAGTTTTATTTTCTAGTTGGCCCTGTGCAGATTGCATTACAATGAGCTGTAATTATGATTGCTTTATAAATGTTTGTAATAAACAAATCTTTGTTAAAATTAAAATCTCAGAGAGATATTTAAGAGAATCTTCAGCATTAGCCTCAAAAAATAATAATAGATTTTAGAAAGTAATGATGCGTTATATTTGAGGCCCGATGTACTGTCTTCTGTAGTTATAATCTTGGTTTTGGTTAATGCATTTAATTACTGTTTGATTATTACAAGGCTAATTGCTTTCTTTTTATACCACTATTTGTCCTAAAGGAGCCCAGAATGGTATACAAAATAGTAAAAACATCCTTCCATGAAAAAAGTTTGAGGAGTGGAAAGAAAAAGTGAATTCCTATAAAATGAAACAATTGTACAAGGAGTAGAATAGTTATAAAGAATTAAATCAAAAATGTTGTCCTAGGATAGTTGTTAACATGCAATGTCTGGAAAAACAAGCTGGTCCAACAAAGATTAAAACAAGATAGGGAACAAGTTATATTCTCAGGAGAGAATCTTATAAGTAGGAATCTGCCTTACTCCAGGTAATACAGTGAGTCATGGCCACCTTTGGGGTCACAACAACTTTTCTACTGATCTTATCATATGGCTTACATAAAGTTGGAGGCATCTTTTCAAATAATTGGGATCTTTTATTTATGACTTTGTAGGTTTATGTCAAAATAATGGTGTAGTTTTTTATGGTGGGCATGTGATAGAAGAGATAAGAATGCATTCTTAAATGAACAGTGCAAAGAAATAGAAGAAAACAATAGAATAGGGAGGACCAGAGCTCTCTTCAAAAAAATTGGAGATATGAAGGGAACGTTTCATGCAAAGATGGGCATGATAAAGGACCAAAATGGCAGGGACCTAACAGAGGCAGAAGAGATTAAGAAGAGGTGGCAAAATTACACAGAAGAACTATACAAGAATGAGCTTAACATCCCTGATAACCATGATGGGGTGGTCACTAACCTTGAGCCAGACATCCTAGAATGTGAAGTCAAATGGGCCTTAGGAAATCTGAGCAACAACAAAGCTAGTGGAGGAGACAGTATTCCAGCTGAGCTATTCAAAATCTTAAAAGACGACGCAGTAAAAGTGCTACACCCAATTTGCCAGCAAATTTGGAAAACTCAACAATGGCCACAGGATTGGAAAAGGTCAGTTTACATTCCAATTCCAAAGAAAGGCAATGCCAAAGAATGTTCAAACTATCGCACCATTGCACTCATTTCACATGCTAGTAAGGTTATGCTTAAAATCCTACAAGCTAGGCTCCAACAATATGTGGATCGAGAACTACCAGAAGTACAGGCAGGATTTCGTAGAGGCAGAGGAACTAGAGATCAAATTGCCAACAAACGCTGGATCATGGAGAAAGCTAGGGAGTTCCAGAAAAACATCTACTTCTGCTTCATTGACTATGCTAAAGCCTTTGATTGTGTGGATCACAACAAATTGTGGCAAGTTCTTAAAGAGATGGGAGTACCAGACCATCTTATTTGTCTCTTGAGAAACCTGTATGCGGGTCAAGAAGCCACAGTGAGAACTGGACACAGAACCACTGATTGGTTCAAAATTGGGAAAGGAGTCCGCCAAGGCTGTATACTATCACCCTGCCTATTTAACTTATATGCAGAACACATCATGAGAAAGGCGGGGCTAGATAAATCAAAAATTGGAATTAAGATTGCCGGGAGAAATATCAACAACCTCAGATATGCAGATGATACCACTCTAATGGCAGAAAGCGAAGAGGAACTAAAGAGCCTCTTAATGCGGGTGAAGGAGGAGAGTGCAAAAGTTGGCTTGAAACTCAACATTAAGAAAACTAAAATCATGGCATCAGGCCCTCTCAATTTCTGGCAGATAGATGGGGAAGAAATGGAGGCAGTGACAGATTTTATTTTCCTGGGCTCCAAGATCACCGCAGATGGGGACTGCAGCCAAGAAATTAAAAGACGCTTGCTCCTGGGGAGGAAAGCTATGGCAAACCTAGGCAGCATACTAAAAAGCAGAGACCTCACCCTGCTAACAAAAGTGCGTATAGTCAAGGCTATGGTTTTCCCAGTTGCAATGTATGGCTGTGAAGGTTGGACTATAAGAAAGGCTGGACTATAAGAAAGAATCGAGGCCTTTGAACTATGGTTCTGGAGAAGACTCCTGCGAGTCCCTTGGACTACAAGGCAAACAAACAAGTCAGTTTTAGAGGAGATCAACCCTGACTGCTCTTTAGAAGGCCAGATCCTGAAGATGAAACTGAAATACTTTGGCCACCTAATGAGAAGGAAGAACTCACTGGAGAAGAGCCTAATGCTGGGAAAGATTGAGGGCAAAAGAAGAAGGGGATGACAGAGAACGAGGTGGCTGGATGAAGTCACTGAAGCAATAGGCATGAGTTTAAATGGACTCCAGAGGATGGTAGAGGACAGGAAGGCCTGGAGGAACGTTGTCCATGGGGTCGCGATGGGTCGGACACGACTTCGCAACTAACAACAACAACAAATGTGATAGGAAGTATTGAGCTTCAAGGTTTAGTGACTACTGTCAGTAAGTTTTGAAGCTCAACACTGTGTGTGCTAGATAAATAATTTCTGCAGTGAGTCTTGACTATTGGTTTTTTTTGGGGGGGGGGAATCCTATGTTTTATTCCATCATTATCAGGTTGGACATAACTTGTCAGTAGGGGCAGGAAAATGACAAAAGTCAGCTATGTGCGGCAACACCTATGGAGCACAATGTGGCTGGGCTAGGGTGTGCTGAGCTGAGCTGAGGAGTGGCTGAGTCTTCCAAGACTGGCTATAGCCTTATGCTTCAGCAGCTTCAGATCCACAGTGCCCCAAGAATCCCCTGAGCTGCAGCAAATTCTTTCCCTAATATCCCTGTGTTTCACTACACTGTCATTCTTTTGTGACCAAGGCCCAAGTAGTGATTACTAAACACAATTCAGTCCTCACCAACTTATTTTATTAAAACAGCCGGAAATTAATTCATTTTCAGCTTCATCCAAAAAAAATTCTTAATAACCAGTCCCTTGGCCTTATCACCAACCTTTGCTGTCTTTGGCAATCTGCCAAAGGCTTTTCTTGGCAAAACCCCCACAAAGTTCAAGAGACTCTGACAAGAAGCATGGAAATCAACATTGTTTTTCTACAAAGAACCCAACAGCTCATTTCTGCTCTTTTAAGCCTTAGGGGAGTGGCCAATCATCTTCTGGCCTTACTCCTGAGTTGTCCTTTTTTCTTCAACTGCTCTTCCTTCTGGCAGCTCTTCGCATGCATGCACTAGGAATAGGCTCCTCCTGTGCCTCTCTGCTGTCCGCCTCTGGAGGCTCTGGAGTCAGCGTATCGCTCCCAGATGGCCCTGGCCCCATCTCCACCTCCAATGCAGAGCTGGGCCTTCCCCAGAGTCCAGGACTGGCCCATGATCCTCCCCAGCCTTCTCACTGTCTGACTCCGTTGCTAGGTCCGCGGGCTGCTAGCGGACCACAACACCCTCATCTCTCATGCAGACTATGCCAGGCCTCCCATCTCTGTGGCACTCCTCCCTCTGCTTAACGTCCCACACATCTGGAGTTATGACAGGAATCAGGAGTGCCAGGATTGGGATCATTAAGCAATGTGGTCATGTGATATCTCACTTTACAAGTACATTGCTTAGCAATGGGAATTTCTGTCTCAACTGTGGTCATAAATTGAGGATTATCTGTATAACATTTGTATCTCTCTGCTCTGACAGCAGCCTTAAAGGAAAGGTATTCTGATACCTTATAATTTTCTTTTCAATTCTATATGTGGTCCTTCTTTCATTTCCTTGAGTGGGAGCACACGTAGCAGAACTATTAGCTAAGTCCTTAACTAATACTTCTCCCAAAAAAGAGATTGAATCCAATTATTGTTTAGAAGTCCTAAGGCATCTAAATTCATGAATTTATCCTATTTGTTAGAATGGATTGGGTAGACTTTT
This sequence comes from Ahaetulla prasina, assembly GCF_028640845.1. Classification (NCBI taxonomy): domain Eukaryota; kingdom Metazoa; phylum Chordata; class Lepidosauria; order Squamata; family Colubridae; genus Ahaetulla; species Ahaetulla prasina. The sequence goes on along the minus strand of NC_080539.1, from coordinate 355,058,753 downwards.
TTATGTGCAGTGTGTAGATTTTAAGGAAGCAATAGCTACATCAAATGAAACCTTGTTTTGTTTTGTTTTTAGAATAGAATAGAATAGAATTTTATTGGCCAAGTGTGATTGGACACACAAGGAATTTGTCTTGGTGCATATGCTCTCAGTGTACATAAAAGAAAAGATACGTTCATCAAGGTACAACATTTACAACACAATTGATGGTCAATATATCAATATAAATCATAAGGATTGCCAGCAACAAGTTATAGTCATACAGTCATAAGTGGAAAGAGATTGGTGATGGGAACTATGAGAAGATTAATAGTAGTGCAGATTCAGTAAATAGTCTGACAGTGTTGATGGAATTATTTGTTTAGCAGAGTGATGGCCTTCGGGGAAAAACTGTTCTTGTGTCTAGTTGTTCTGGTGTGCAGTGCTCTATAGCGTCGTTTTGAGGGTAGGAGTTGAAACAGTTTATGTCCAGGATGCGAGGGATCTGCAAATATTTTCACAGCCCTCTTCTTGATTCGTGCAGTATACAGGTCCTCAATGGAAGGCAGGTTGGTAGCAATTATTTTTTCTGCAGTTCTAATTATCCTCTGAAGTCTGTGTTTTTCTTGTTGGGTTGCAGAACCGAACCAGACAGTTATAGAGGTGCAAATGACAGACTCAATAATTCCTCTGTAGAACTGAATCAGCAGCTCCTTGGGCAGTTTGAGCTTACTGAGTTGGCGCAGAAAGAACATTCTTTGTTGTCCTTTTTTAATGATGTTTTTGATGTTAGCTGTCCATTTGAGATCTTGCGATATGATAGAACCTAGAAATTTGAAGGTTTCTACTGTTGATACTGTGTTGTCAAGTATTGTGAGAGGTGGAAGTATGGAAGGGTTTCTCCTAAAGTCTACCACCATTTCTACGGTTTTGAGTGTGTTCAGTTCCAGATTGTTTTGGTTGCACCACAAGACTAGTCGTTCGACCTCTCGTCTATATGTGGATTCGTCATTGTCTCGAATGAGACCAATCACTGTTGTGTCATCTGCGAACTTCAGTAGCTTAACAGATGGATCATTGGAGATGCAGTCATTGGTATACAGAGAGAAGAGAAGTGGGGAGAGCACACAGCCTTGGGGGGCCCCTGTGCTAATTGTACAGGTATTTGATGTGATCTTGCTTAGCTTCACCTGCTGCTTCCTGTTTGTTAGGAAGCTTGTGATCCACTTACAAGTCTGTTCCGGTACCTGTAGCTGGTTTAGCTTAGTTAGAAGAATGTCTGGAATGATGGTATTGAATGCTGAACTAAAGTCTACAAAAAGGACCCTTGCATAGGTCTTTGGAGACTCAAGATGTTGTAGGATGTAGTGCAGAGCCATATTAACAGCATCATCTGTTGATCTATTTGCTCGGTATGCAAATTGCAAGGGTCTAACAGCGGATCGGTGATGGTTTCCAGGAAGGAAAGCACTAGCCTTTCAAAGGTTTTCATGACTACAGATGTTAAAGCAACTGGTCTGTAGTCATTCAGTTCCTTGATGGTGGGCTTCTTGGCACTGGGATGATGGTAGAGCGTTTGAAGCAAGAAGGAACATAACACATCTCTAGTGATTTATTGAAAATATGGGTGAAGATGGGGCCAATTGGTCAGCACAGACTTTTAAGCAAGAAGGAGTTATCTTGTCTGGGCCTGGAGCTTTTCCTGGCTTTTGTCTGTGAAATAGGTCCTGCACTTCCTTTTCTGTGATCACTAGGGTTGTGAACCCAATGAAATGGGGTCAGTTGTAGGAGGCTTGGCTGTTGTTGGTGTGTCTGAGATGGGGTTGTGGAGATAGGTGGCTGTAGTTTCCTTTCAAACCTGCAGTAAAACTCATTCAGGTCATCTGCCAGTTGTTGATTACCTTCAGCCTGGGAAGGAGGTTTGCCATAGCCGGTGATATTTTTAAGAGTTTTCCACATGTTTGCTGGTTCATTTGCTGAAAACTGATTCTTTAGCTTTTCAGAGTAGCTTCTTTTTGCTGCTCTGATCTCCCTTGTTAGTGCATTTCTGGCCTGATTGTACAGCATTTTATCACCTTTTCTGTAGGCTTCCTCTTTGGAATGTCGTAGCTGCTTAAGTTTAGGTGTAAACCAAGGTTTGTTGTTACTGTATATTCGCAAGTTCCTTGTAGGTACACATAGGTCTTCACAGAAGCTGACATATGATGTTACAGTATCTGTGAGTTCATCCAGGTCTGCAGAGGTATCTTTAAAAATATTCCAATCAGTGCAGTCAAAACATGCCTGTAGCTTTAATTTTGATTCCTCTGTCCAGGTCCTTTACTGATTTAATTATTGATTTAATGATTTTAATTTAATATTTAATTATTTAATTATTATATAATTATAATTATATATTTAATTATTTAATTATTTTAATTTATATTTAAAGCAGAAAGACTCATGGATTTCAGGATGCATAACATTTACTTGCAGGTTGAATGCAGTTGAATGCAGCCTTCAACCTACCCACTCTCCCCCAATTGTGCCATCGGAATTCAGTGACAAAATACCTGAATTTTGTAAGTGCAATTTCAGGCAATCAATGGTGATAAATTGAGAATGCTAATAGTTTGTCTTCCAGGGCTTAACACTGCTTCAAAAGTATCACTCTCTCGTTCTCACGCACTGCCCCACCAAAAAATACTGGTCATTCGTTATGAGAAAGCCGCTGAATGACCTTCTGGGATCATGCAGAAATGCAGGAAGCTGGCTTGTTTCTCTGATTTCTCAACAATTAAAATATAAGAGATTAAATTACTTCTTCTTTCAAAGCCTTGAGTTCCCCTTGGTTCAACCTGCTGTGAGATAGCTCATACTGAGAATTTTCTCTGTTCCACGTAGAACCACCTGTGACATAGAAAAAAATTCATTTTGTGTCTTTTGTTTTATGTCCAGGTTTTGGAAATTTTTACTAGTCGGCTAACTAGACTCCAGGTGTTACCACGACATGAAATATCTGCTCTTACAAAATATCAGATAATTCTAGCACGAGATCAATTTAGGAAAAATCCTGCTTCCCGTTTTGAGGTACATATTCTTTAGAAGTATATCATTTGTTTTCTTTCTATATAATCAGATTTGTAATTGGTCACATTCAAATGCACATCTGGGATGTGATGGACTGGTCCCTCTGTTTCCCATGGGGGAGGTGTGTTAGGCCTTTTCTCACAGTTGTTACTGCAGCCTCCTTTACTGTTTGCAGAGTCTTTTCAGGAAAACCCACACACCTGGCACTTTTCCACAGTGGCACTCAAGAGTAGATAAAGTGGTGATAATTTTTTTTCCTGCTTTGCTCCCTTTTCGTAACTAATCAAGGAGGGGAAAATGTGCTTAGATTAAAATCCTTTCAGAATTAAAATAACTATTTCGGTAAGAATCCCAAGTTATTTATCATGAATGCTAAAATCAAAGTATTAAAATGGAGTTGAGAAGGAGAAAATGATGTCTAAAACAATATCCAGGTTTTATTCCTTTAGCCAAGAGCACCGATGTGCATGCACAGAGTTAGCACAAAAGAACAGCAAATCATTTCCCATAAAATTAAAACCAAAGTTCTAATTCCACTTCCACCTCCAATGTCCTTTAATACTGGGGTCCCCAACCCTGGGCTGTGGCCCGTTTGGAACTGGCCATGGAAGTGGCGGGAAAGTGCGCGCACCCGCGAAGCTGCATTTGTGAAAGTCCCCCCACTGCCACCTCTGCCAGTCCGCTGAGCCAGACAGGTTGGGCAACACTGCTTTAATATACTTTTTATGGATCTCCATTGGGTTACAGCAATCCTTATCTTGCAATCTTTATCTTTTCTTATGTCTAAGAAAAAGAGGTGCCCATATTGCCTTTAAGAAAAAGGCAGTGTAGCGCCATCTTTTACTCTTTTAAAAGCCTGCCTGATGGAATGTTTATACATTTTTGTGGACTTTAGATAAAGGCTTTATCCGTTTATCTGAATACATTCAGATTCTTGCGGTATTTGTCTCATAGATGGATTTTTTTCTCACTACAGTTTTCTATCCTATTTACATAGTGTTTTTAAGCCCCCTGGTCAGAACGAACATTTGCAGACGTATAAATGCAACAGTTTATATAAATGCAGCCGCCTCCGAACGACAGAAAAATACGTTCCCTGATGTGCAGTGACAGAGAAACCTAATCCTGGCTTTAGCTTTCAAAGCATCTGATTTTTTTTCCCCCAGTAAGCTTGAAATGGAATAAAAAGTGCTTAGATAGTTACTCAGGTGGAAGTCTATTTCACTTCATTATTTACTTAAACTGTAGGTAGAATCACAGTAAAATTGCTCTTACAAATGAATCTGTATAACTATAATTTTGTTGCTGAAATCAGAAATGTCTTTTTCCCCAGCGAATGCAGCAAGGTGCAATAGAGGGAGATTTTGCTCTTTGTATTAGTTTATATCATGGTTACGAGCTGCTACTGCAAATGGGAATGAGATCATTGTATACCTTCTTACGTGGAATTATGGATGGATCAAAAGGTAAGGAATCTGTTTTTACTCCCATTTCAACTTAATCATGGGCATTTAGATGTGTTGTACATGTCTTAAAATATTTTAAAGAAATAATTAAAATCTCTGGTTATACTACTGGTTATACTACTGCAATAAATTGAGCTGATTGGAAACAAAATGTATTTAGAAGATATGGAAATAAACCATTGTTTTCATATTTCCTAAGTCATAAATTAACTTGAAATATATTTATTAATTGTAATGCTTCTAAAGATATCAGAAAGTCCTCCCGTTTATATGTGTATCATTATTAAAAATGGCAGAATTAAGTTGGTTTAGTTTGGAAAATAGTGTAAACATCACAAAAATCAAAATGTTTTTAAAAGAAAAAATTGGCATGTGGTAATGTAGAAGATCCAGATATTGACAGTGATTTCAGATTTTTAAATCGGTTCTTACCAGAGGGGGAAAAACATAATTCATCCAATCTGGCAGAAGCACTATTGACTGTTTTTGGTATAAAAAGCTGAGACAAAATAGAAAATACTGCTTTTTAGTTGACTTGAACCATACCCAACAATTGATCTAAGACTGATGGTCTTGAGGAAATTGAAATTCAGTAAATAAAATTAATATTTACGCTTTCCCGAGTACTTTTTAATGTAAGGCTGAATAAGATAGAATTAGCATAATAAGGTCTATATCTCAATTCTTTTGTCTGTGTCTCATGTCTTGCCTTTTCTATAATTGTTCATTCTAGAGATTTTAATTTTTGATACCAGAGTAGTAGATAGAATTGCTGCCTAGCTATAATGAAAATGGGACTATATTAAAAGAGACAAGGATAGACACACTTCATAAATATGAGGAATGTGTCCATCCAACACAAACCTATTTTCTTTAACTTAGTTCACCTAAGTCCATCCAAGATAGATGTTTTTTACATATTTTTTCTGTATAGAATACATTTTATTCTGTTATCTAAAAATTATGTATGTCTGTCTACGGAGATTTTCAGAGCTGAAGAAGGTTCTTGGATGAGAATCAAAATGTCTTCAAAGAAAAACTAGAATGTCCAGTTGCCTCTTGAAAAAGCATCTTTGGAATTTTTTTGAGTCATTTTCAGATATTTGAATTAGAATTCCATCATAATTCTGGTTACTTCATAGGAGAATAATTGCCAGTAGGGAGTTGGGATGAGCCTATCATTCATTACAAGAATTCAGGCAAAAAGAGGATGGAAATCTGTCAGGGAAACTATAGTAGTGGAGTAGCTACATCAATGGCAGTTTGACTTTAAAGATCTTTAAAGTCCTTTCCAACTGAATTAATTATGTTGTTGTAATACTGCATTATTCTCTATCTGTGTCTGAGAGAGAAGACTTATTGCTGTCATTAACCAGACACTTATCTGTGTTTTTTTTTACTGTTAATTTTTACTGCAAACTACAAAACTGTCTAGCTTGATGTGCAGTTTATGTAAGTCAGATATCTAAACTTTAATGCTTTTAAATTCAGCTACTTTTTTTTCTAAGGAATGACTCGAGCCAAAAATGAACTTGGGCGTAATGAGGAATTCATGATGCTATACAGCCAGCTTGAAAACATGTTTTTGGATTCAACTTCATCAAATGGAAACATCAATGAACTAGGTTGGCAATTTATCTACTCAAAATACAGCAGTGCTGTTTGTTCAGCATGGCAACTAAGGATTAAAGGATATTCCTGGTGAAGGCTGTCTTTATATAGTATGAATATTGTGGCTTAAGTGTATACTATTTTTTTTCAGATATTAAAAGGTATCTCTGTTTTGTTTTAAATTTGATATTGCTCTTATTTATTTTAACAAATTACCAACTGTCTGCAAGGAATATAAATCCTTCCATTCCCCACTATCCAGTCAGAGCTGAAGAAGCTCCTTGGGTGAGAAGTGAAATGTCTTCAAGGAAAAAACAAGGAATTCCAGTTGCCTACTGAAAAAACACCTTTGGGACAACCATGACCTGGATGACAGAATCTACAGAATTTAAAACAGTCAAAACATATAGAAAATACATACAACAATTCTAAAATTATAAAACAAAAACAATAAAATAGTTAAAACATTCAGAAAATACATACAGCAACAAAGATAGTTAACCAGCTAACAGTAAAACCAAGAAACAGGGCCTTAACATATTCCGTAATAGGGACTTCAGCAGAGTAGTCCCGTCTTGTAATTCCCAGCATTTGGCACTCTTTGACCGATGGGATTTGCGGCATGCCCAATCTGCTGGGTTGAACTGGATGGGTAGAGACTTGGAAAAAGACAATCCTTCAGCTAACTGGTAATCTTACAGGATTTTTCCTTAATGATAGGATTAAGGAGACATTTTATTATATTTTGAAGGGCAACTTTTCACAGAGGAGATTTTTTTTTTTAAAGTTAAACCTGTCTTGATTTTTATATCTAAAATTAAAAATTTTGTGTTTGCAGGAACCAAAAACATGAAGACTTTCATTTATAGCCATCCCAAATTAAAGAAATTAGAAGATGTTGTTCTACAGCATTTCAGATCCTGGAGAAAACATCAAGGTACATATAGGATGTAACCAGATGCTAATGAAAAAGCTACAAGTAATCAAATAGTATTGTTCAACGCTCCGATTCAATTTTACGCAGGAAATCCCTTGTTGGGTTTATATTCTATACCCTGTTGTTTTCTATTGTGAATCTTAAGATTATGGATTATTTGCTCTTTAATATTTTGCCATTCATTTTATACTTATTTAAAACACTCCGGCTAATGTATGGTTTACCTGTATATGCAGCTTTCAATCGGACACAATTTATCGTTTAAAAATAAGTGTTCTTTGTTTTTATGCTTTTTTAAAACTTTACTAGTTCCATTTTACCAGCATGATGCTTAGCCTTGATTAGGATGCTAGTCAGTGAAATTGATTAACTGGAGATTCTGCATGGGGCAATTTGTACCAAATTTCTCTATATGTGTTCATCGAGGTATAGTTTATTGGTTTGCTTTCTCTATTACATAGATCAGACTACATCTGAAGCCACACCTACAGATACCAGGGTGATGATCTTCTCTTCCTTCCGCGACAGTGTTCAGGAAATTGCAGAGATGCTTAACTATCACTACCCACTTGTGAGAGTCATGACTTTTGTAGGCCATTCTACAGGCAAAAACACGAAGGGTTTTACACAGAAGGAACAACTTGAGGTAATGAAATGGGTGGAGGCAGGGATACAAATTGTCCTGCGTGGTATAACGAATGTTATCCTTAGAATATTTTGTAAATTATCATCCCAAGCAGATTTCTGATGCCAAGAAAATGGATTTGTAATGTAGCAATACCTATAGAATGATTCCTAAATTATGCTGTACTATCACATGATATAAGTTAAATTCACTTGATATAAATAAAACTCAGAAATGTATAACTGCCCTGCTCATAGTTATAAGCATGTGATTATTGGCTGTGGAACTCTCAGTGTTTTTCAGAAGTGCAATGTTGCATTTTTCAAATACCGTATTTTTTGGAGTATAAGACGCACCTTTTTCCCCCACAAAAGAGGGTGAAAATCTGGATGCGTCTTATACTCCGAATGTAGCCCTGCCCAGCTTCTCAAACAGAGCTTTCAGGCTGAAAAAAGCATCAGAAACGGAGCTTCAGAAAAGAAGCCCCAAACAGAGCTTCAGAGGCTTTTTTTTCCTGAAGCTCTGTTTTGGAGGCTTTCAGAGGCAGAAAATTTTTTTTTCTGAAACTGAGGCAGGAAAAAAAAGCCAAAAAAAAAGCAAGGCACAGAACCTAGGAACCTGTTGCTAAAATTCACCTCTGGGAACAGCTGATTGGGGGTATTCCGGGAGGCCAACCCACCTGCCAATCAGCTTTTTTCTTATTTTTGTCCCCAAAAAGTATACTCCGAAAAATACGGTAATAACTACTTCCCTCTTAGTTATTTTTAATAGAAAAAGTAGTTATTCTTCCTATAGCAATAAAAATGTGATGAGAAGCAGAATTTCATAGCTTTGTTTCATATATCAGCTGCTCCTTGAGAATTTATCTTGCTCCCAAGTGCCAGAGATGCAGAAAACCAGGGAGTGGCTTTCAAAGTTCTTCCATCACCATAGGAGAAACCAGATGACTGTCATGTCTTTCCAGCAGCCTTCTCCAAACGGAACATGGGTTTAAAAATACATGGTGCTTCAGTCATCTTGGACCCCTTGGAGAATCAGGAAAGCCTATCTGCTCTCAACATTTTGTCTCTCTCATTCTCAACGTGGGTACTGAGAACTAAAATCTGCACCCAAGATCATTTTATGGGGCTCCTCTATGAGTTTGTTTCTGATTCACCAACAGGGAAATTAGTTATTGCTTCATTAAGCTCCTCAGCTGTGTGCACAATATGGTTCATCAAGTTAAGGTTATTTTGGAACTTTGGGGGATAAAATTAGCCTATCTATCCCTGTCTCCAACTGGGTTACAGCGTTCACATGACATATCAACACTATAACTGTTTTGACTTGGTTAAGAAAGTGGCATAAACAGAGTGTGTACATTATATCTGTCCTTCCTTCCCTTGGATTTTTGTGACTGATTACTATCAATTACTAATGCATTGTGTAGAAAGCAAAATATTTTTAATAGAGCAGTATAGTAATTGATAAAAGTCAACTCCTAATTTGACTGAACAGTTGAATAACTTAAAACTTATCCTATCTGTTTACATTGGGTTATTATCTAAAATAAACCCCTCAATTGTTCCATGTAACTTAATGCCACTTTCAATACTTTCCTCTACTTTGAAATGTACACAATCCTCAGTTCTCTGTATCTCATGCATATTTTAAATTCTATGATATCTACTGATCTTACTACATGGATTTGTTTTCTACCAGAATCAAGCTAAAGCTTGTTTAAATTTTCCTTCAGGTAGTGAAGCATTTCCGGGAGGGCGGCTACAACACATTGGTCTCCACATGTGTAGGAGAAGAAGGCCTGGATATTGGAGAAGTAGACCTCATCATCTGTTTTGATGCTCAAAAAAGTCCGATTCGTCTTGTGCAGCGAATGGGCCGAACTGGACGCAAACGGCAAGGGCGCATTGTTGTCATTCTTTCTGAAGGAAGGGAAGAGCGAGTAAGATGAGACTCCAAACCCAAGTTTTGCTCACTGCCTAACAAATTCTAAGCACAGGGATTTTCTAAATTTTTCCAAAAACTCCATTCAAATCCTAGGTCTTGCTACCAAATAAAGTTGAAAGAAAGTAATAGTTGAACTAGCAGATCCTGGCACTGCCTTGGTGGTGATAGCACTTAGACATATGTACCGCTTTACAGTGCTTTACAGCCCTCTCTAAGTGGTTTACAGAGTCAGCATATTGCCCCCAACAATCTGGGTCCTCATTTTACCGACTTTGGAAGGATGGGAGGCTGAGTCAACCTTGAGCCTGGTGAGATTTGAACTGCCAAATTGCAGTCAGCCGGCAGTCAGCAGGGGTTGTTGCTAGAGGCACATAGGATTATATCCAGAAAACCTGTTTCCATTGGTCTAGTGGTTAAGGCACGAAGCTAGAAACTAGGAGACTGTGAGTTCTAGTCCCGCCTTAGGCACAAATCTGATTGGGTGACTTTGGGCCAGTCATTCACTCTCACAATCCAACTCACAGGGTTGTTGTTATGAGGAAAATAGAAGAAGAAAGTAGTATCGGGTATGTTCACGATCTTGAGTTATGTATAAAAATAATAAAGGTGGGATAAAAATAAATAAATTAACAGAAGGAATGTTATTTATTTTAATAATATTACTTCAGTAAATGTGGGGAGAGGTGATTTGACTTCCTTTTCTTTAGGCAAGAATAAAGAGAGGTACATAAAATAAGAACATCATTATCAGATTTCTAAAGCTATGAATTGAAGTTAGAGTAATTGTGGACAGCATGATCTTTAACAACATGTTGGTGGAGTCATAATTATGCTGCTGCTCTTTTATCTGCTCCAATGAACCCTGGCTACCTTCTTTTTGCATTATGTTTCTTCAGTCAATAAGCTTTATGGAGTTCCAGGTCATGGTTTAATCCTTTATAATTGCATACATCGCAGAACATTTTAAGGGCTATTGTATTAGATGGCTATTTAGTAAAAATGTTAACATGGGTTTAATTAAGACTATTGACTGTGCCAACACTTTGCTTTGCTTTGCTTTATCTATATAAATTCAGTAAACAGATATTAAAAATCACCTGAACATTATCAGACATGGGGCTAATAGTGGGACGACATAATCTGAGTTCTGCAAATAAGTCCTGGCATGACATAGGTTTTAAAAATATTATCAAATCACTTTGTAGATTGAAAAATAGCATATTGTGTTGACATTTGTTTGCATGTGAAAAACAGCAAAGTGGTTGATAATGAGCTGATATCCAGAGGAATTGTAGTAAACCAGCGTAAATTATATTTGTGAATGAGTAAACTAGGAACAGATAAGACATTTTACTACCAAAAAAGTGTCAATTTTTTTCTCTCTTTTGTAGACTTACAATCAAAGCCAATCCAACAGAAGAAATCTTCTGAAAACGCTTTCTAAAAATAAAGGCCTCCATTTGTACCAGCACAGCCCACGTATGATTCCAGACGGCCTGAACCCCAAAATGCACCGTATGCTGATTACACCTCCAGAGAAGGAGCCAGACACCTCCACAGCCTGCTCAAAGAAGAAAGGTCACACTTTTGGGCAAAATAATTTTCTCAGTTTGGTCAATGCAGGTAAGAAGAGAGGATATCTGCTGAGCTCGAATTGCCACACAAACGAAAACTTACTTTCATACAAAGTACAGGAAGGTTGCCCTGTGTAACTGATTGGGAGGTTTATGGTTAACAAGACCTAGAGTTCTTTCATTCTTTGTAGAGTCAACAAGATTCATTGCCAAAGATGCTGTGATGGCTATTTGTTTAAATAATTTTGCAAAGGTTGGCCAGTCTAGAGAAAAGAAGGACTAGGGTGGACATGATAGCAGTATTCCAGTATTTGAGGGCCTGCCATAAAGAGGAGGGGTCAGTTTTTTCCCCAAGCACCACAGGACAAGAAACAATGGATGGAAACTAATCAAGGAGAGAACCAACCTGGAATTATGGAGAAATTTCCTAACAATGAGAACAATCAATCAGTGGGAGAGCTTGCATTCAGAAGTTGTAAGTGCTTCATCACTGGAGGCTTTTAAGAAGAGATTGGACAGCCACTTGTCTGGAATGGTATAGGATCTCCTGCTTCCAAGGTCCCTTCCAGCTCTATTCTGAATTAATTACTGTAATTACCATAGCTTCCCATGCCAATGTTAATGGGGATGTGCTTTTCTCTTTGGTAATTCCTTGATAGGGGTATTGTTTTCTGATTGATTGTTTATCTACTTGATAGTTCCTTTTTAGGTGTTACTTTTCTGTGGAACATTCTAGCTCTGTGCCAAAATTGCTCGGTATTAATATTTGTATGGAAAACAGTGCTTTGTGTACTTACCAGTAGTTGAGGTGAACTTGAGTTAGTCTTATCATATCCATCTAGCCAATTTTAAAAAAAGCAACCAGATATCCCAGAACTGTTTCTGAGCAAGACAAGCCAGTGATAGTAATCCTATTCTTTATGTCAATCAGAAATTTACTGTGCTTGATAATGAAGACATGCAAGTAGCATTAACCTACATGGTCAGTGAAGAGAAATTTGGGGTGGTACAGCAGGCATTGATTCTACATATATAGGATTTAGTATCTATTTTAGAGATAGGCCAGAATTATAAAGATTCTGTCTCCCTCCCTTTCTCTCTTTTTCTCTGTGTTTTTTGGGGGGTGGGGGAGGGGTGGGGGGTGGGTGGGGATGGCAACAGAGGAAGTAATATCACTGCATGTCCTTGGAGCGTGAATCATCACTCATTTCAGCAATTTCTAATAATTCTCTAATTTTGTGTGTGTGCATGTATATAATTATGTGCGTATATGATTTTCCATGAATGTGGATGAGTATGATAAAATAAAACTACCCTGTTTCCCTGAAAATAGGACATCCCCTGATAATAAGCCCAATCGGGCTTTTGAATGCATGCGCTAAAATAAGGGTCCCTCAAAAATAAGCCCTCTCCAAAAATATTTAAACGCAGAGCTGGAAATCAGGTAAAATGGCAAGAGGAGCCCCATCTTGCTCCACATGCCCCAAAATAATAAGACCTCCCCCAAAAATAAGGCCAAGCGCTTATTTCAGGGTTCAAAAAATATAAGACAGAGTCTTATTTTCGGGGAAACATGGTATGTACCCTTCAAAAATTATTTTGAAATGTAATTTGGAAAAGATGAGTAAGTACATCTTTTCTCGGACTCATGTAAGCCTGAAAAAAATGCTATAGTAGCTCAAATCAGACTCATAACTGAGCAACATCTTTTTTCAGGCTCAAACACAAGCTTTTTTTTTTAAGATGCTTGTTTTAATGAATAGCAGAGAGATACTATTTATGTAAGGCCCAAAGTATCATTTCTAAATTATTTCAAAGCACGCACAGTCCTCTATGGTACTGCTTCCATTGCCAATTAGACCATTAAAAGTTTATAGACTGAATCTGATCCATTTGTTTGTCTGGTTTTCAGTGCAAATTTTATATCAAAACACTATTATTTAAAAGACCTGCTTATGGCTAAATTGGCTATGAAGATAAAAGCAGCTGTTGGTTTTTTATAGTGATTTTTTTTCAGAGCTTGTGAGAAGGAAAAATGCCAATATTTTTTTAAAATCATAAAACAGAAAGTGCTTTGAAAAATGTATTTAGGCTGGATGCTTATAGCAAATGGTCAAGTAATAAAACTTACTTCAGTCGCTCAGCTTGTTTCTAAGGAGTCTTCCATAGCAAACAAAGAAACCTCAACCAATTGACATTGCTATATCACCAACCAAAGACACAAAGAAAGAGAGAAAATGATTGTAACAGTTCACAGTTCTCCTTCACAGGATTCATCATAGAATATACCTGGTATACCTGGCTAATAATCTGAATATGGCCTATAAGTGCAGTGTTGCTAAAAAATTTGGAACACTTTTGGATTCTTGATATTTCTATATAAATATAGAATCTATTCTATAGGATCTATACATGATCTATTCTACACACACACACACACTAACTTCCTTCCTTTTCTTATCTCCAAATATTTTCCAGGTACGAAACAAGCCAGTCCAACTGACAGCTGGTATCTTACAACTGAGGAATATGAAAAATGGGATAGACTATATAAAATAAAAGCTGGTGAAGGAATAAAAAAGCCAATAATGCCACGCAGTCAGTTTGTAACATTAGAATGCAAAGATACAAGAACAGTAAGTTAAAACATATACTTCAGGTTAATTTAATGTGGTCTGACTGAAGATCATGAAAAAGGTACTTAAGCCTGGAGAAAAATGTCTTGAGCTATTGTCAACAGTAACTGATATGTTTTGATATTAATATAGAAAAGACATACATGTCTTTAACAATTATATTCATTATATTCACATAGAACTTCAAATTATTGGAGAACATTCCAGATATTTAATGCAAAATAAATAAAGGACCTTGTGGCAATCAATTATATCAGACATGACCCTTAAAGGATTATATCTGATCCTTCTTTCATTTGAATGTTGTCCATTTTATGTAAACTTCACCTCTTAGAATTTACAGCCAGCATGGTCATTGCTAAGAATCCTTAAATATTTGAAGTGCACTTATTGGGTAAAGTTTGTATAGATATTCGTTTTGAAAATAAATTAAAATTTAATTTACACAAGGGAGTGCTACAAAGGAACAAAGTGTGTGTAAAAACATAAATATTCCATTGTAGATCTCTACAATAAATATTGATTCCCATCTAACGAATCGTTCCTACAAATGCACTGCTTTTTATAATAGGCTAATGAAAGAATTCAGAACAATTTATTATAGTGATTAAGGTAGCAGGTCATAAACTATTTCTATTCTCACCTTAGATATGAAACTAGCTGGTTGACTTTGGGCCAGTCATTCTCTCAGAAAAAAAAGCCGCCAGACACTTTCAAAAATCTTGCCAAGGAAAAATCAGGAATTAAGAATCAAGACTTACTGAAAGGCACAAAACAGAGAGGAATTATATGGCTGCTACAACTTAATAAACTAAGGCTGTGATTTATATGTGTAAAATTAGAAATATTGTGGAATATGAGAAACAAATGCTTCAACATTCTCAGTTTGTTAACTAGTAAATTGGTGCTAAAAATAAAATGCTTCCTTATTGTATAAAAAAAACACATTTTTTTCTCATAAATAAAAGTTAATATTTTTTTCTAATAGCAATAGCACTTAAACTTGTACGGCTAGAAAGCTGAGTTAACCTTGAGCTTGTCAGGATTGAACTCCTGGCAGTGAGCAGTGTCTTAACCTGCAGTACTGCATTCTAACCACTGCGCCATCGCGACTCCTCAGTTCTAAATTAGTTCTAAACTAATTTTATCTTTATTTGGGATTATTCTTTCGACAAGCCTAAGCTGCGACTGGCATTGGTAGCATTCTATTTTCTTTGTGTTTTGAAATCTTAGGATTTGGAAACTAAAGAAGTTCATGAACTGTCGCTGACAGAATGGACAGTCTGGCAGAACCGGCCTTTCCCTACCTATCTAGTAGATCACTCTGATCGTTGCTTCCACTTCATTAGTGTCATGGACATGATAGAGCAAATGAGACATGAAGAGGTGAGTAAAATGGTTTTCTATTCTGGAGAGCCTTATCTTCTTTCTAAGCTCCCAGATGCATTTTATTGAATTGTGACCAAGTTGGATAAAAATCAATGTTTTTTTAAAAAGAGATTTTAAAAAATCGGATTTTTTAAAATTTAAATCAGTTTTTTTTTAACAAATTTATTTTAATAAAGTGTTGTGGAGTAAAAATCTATCTAAAGATAGTTTTCTATTTAAGATACATTAATAATTTAGTTTATTCAGCATGAAATGGAGCTTAGTTATGTAGCATGAGGCTGTATATATATTCTGTAATATTTACATTTTTTGAAAACTCATTCAATGAATCCAAGCTCTGCAGGCTGAGATAACATGCACTGCATTGATACATTCACACAATTTCACAGTAACCATGAGATAAATCATTAAACAAAGTTCAGGAATATTCCTTTATCCCATTGTTTTGCACTACACTACAAACTGCATGATTGTTTGAAGAGAAATTGTCGTGTCCCACTCCTCCGCTGACGGCTGGGTCAGGGAAATCCGAATCAGGCTTGCCTCTGCAGCTCTGCCCAAAGTCCTAGCAAAGTCCTCAGAGCAGGCAGGAGACCAGTAAGTGACTTCAGCAAGATAAGTTCGACTTTTGCCTGACTCAGAGACTGCCAGAAAGTAGATCCTTTATATAGGCCATGGGGTGTGGCTCCATGACTCAGCACTCATTAAGGCCTGCCCCTCCCTTCCTTCTGTTGCCTCCGCCTCTCCAATCTTCTGATGCGAGGATTACTCCAATCAGCTGTTGTTGGGAGTAAACCCTCCTCAGGCTCACCTGCTGTGGAGGAGGGGGAGGGGTCTAGTTGCTCCGTTTGCCTGGGCATGGAGTCAGGGCTGGGGCAGGGAGATGCTCCTTCTTCTGCAGTTTGTGTGGGCATGGAGCCAGGACTTGGGCCGGGAGGCATACATTCCTCAGTGTTCGGGAGCAGGTAAGAAGGCCCCGGCTGCTCTGAGGGCGGGCAAGACACAACAGAAATGCATCTGTATCACCAGGCTCTAAGTATGAGGAGGAAGGGCAAGGAGTAAAATGAAAGTGAAACCTTTTAAGCAGCTTATAAATATAATATTAAAGGGCACCTGTCATTTCAGACCCGTCATGGCAGCGCCTGTTAGCGGGCATCCACTCACCTGCTGCCTGCCATGTCCCTCACGTTGTGGTATCACTGCCGCATCATCAGCCGTCCCATTAAAGTGAATGGGACTGTCGGTGAGTCAACAGCGGGTCAGAGGAGGAGCCGCTGGGGGACAAATATGACAGTTGCTCTTTAAAAATAATGATTTAAATTGTGTTGATTTAAATCAAGCCTTTTTACTAGTGATTTAAATCGACTTGATTTAAATCAAATCCACCCTGGTTGTGACATAGGATTCTGGAATAGACTATGCCCAAAGCTTGTCGCTATTTTGTATTTCTCTATGAATCTGTTATTCAGCACAATAAACCAAAGAAGATTACACTCTCTTTTTAAAAAGGTATTGAGAAACCTATTAAAAACTTATTATTTTGCCTGATTTCATTGCTTAGGCAAGGTTTACAGATAGCTGATTTTTTCACTAGCAATTAATTTGACTTTTCATATAATGACTCATAAAGTTACTCATTGACTTTTAACTAGTTTGGTAATTACATTGTGGATGAGAATGGGGAAAAGAGTGTTGTTGCTTTCCTTAAAAAAAGCAGCAACACTTCCATACTTTGTGAATTTCAGTGTTACCAAAAGTGCAATGCAATTAAGACTTCAAGACAATGGCAATAAATAAATTACCAAAAAGAAGAAGAAAAAAGAAATAAAAAAGAAGAAAGAAACAATTCTTTAAAAATGTAAACTTCAGGAAAGCATATATGTTTTCTAGAACTCTGCATAAAACTGGGGATGCACTTCCATGTCCCCTCAGCTAAGAAGTTTCTTCTCACAAGGTAACTGTTAGGTTTTTTTTTTTAAAAAAAAAACTAAGATGAAATTCCTTCCTGGTCATTTCCTGATGCTTAGGAAAAAGAACACAATAAAGGTATGAGTTAGAACATAGTATACTTTCCCTCTGGCAATGTTTAAGCTGAATTATAGTTGTTAAATCAGAAACAATATTGAAAAAAAGAAAAGAAAATAGAGCTGTGCAAGGTTTCATAGTTAATCTCCAAAAGGTACTCCAGAAAGTCCTGGAGTGTGAAAAATAACCAAAAAAGAATGGCCCTAAATGAGAGAATTTTTTGGTTTGGTTTATTTTCCTTTAGTCGGATAGATCCAACAGTGTTGAGTCTGAATCTCTAATATAAGCAAATATAACAGTAGAATTGCTGTCAGTGACATGGGGAAACCTAACCATTTTTTTGGGGGAGCAGGATTCATAGTAAACAGCAGATACTATAAGCACTGGGCCTTGTCAAAGATTGATTTCTAGAAGCATAGTGAAAATTACCAATTCTTTATCAAACTTGAGTGAGGATGTGGTGTACTTAGTATTTTGTCCTGTGCCTGGTACATCTTAACAATTTTCATGATGGCTTGGGGAACAGCACTCATAAAATTTATAGCTGATGCAAAACTCAAAGTAACTATTGTTTTAATAGACAGAGTTAGGTTACAGAGGTACACTGAAAGTACTAGAATGAAATTCCATGGAGTTGTTCAAGGCAAAGTTATAAATGCAAAATAAATCTAGAAATTCGACATGGGATATCTGGCTTGAGAATGTATGAAAATACCTGTATGTAGTTGAACCCGATCTAAATTAATTTCCAAAAAAAGACCAATACAGTATTTGTCTGCATCAACAGAAGTATTGAGTTTCCAAATCGGGGATCTAATAGTTCATTCTGTTCTGCATTAGTCAGACCTGACCTCAGGTACTTTGTCCAGGGTACCATGCTTTCAGAAGAATTCAGGCAAATTGGAGCAGATAAAAAGGACAGTGATCAAAGGATTAGGTCTAATTCTTATGAGAAAATGAGGGAACAGGGTAGAGGTAGCATTGTGGAGAGTTTGAGAGGACATGTAACTCTTCAAGTGCACGAAGTAGATTCTGTCAGAGGATGACATCTCTGTTTTCTACTATACTCAACTGAAGGCTTTAGAGCTGTAGGGGACAGCTCCCAGCTGAATGTGAAGAAAAATCTAAGACCTAATTAGTGGAACTTTGAGGGACCCTTTAGATGTGTTGAAGTAGAAACTTCAACAGAATTTGGATTCCTGTAATGAACAGGAGATTGGATGATCGGTCTCTTCCCAACTTTCTTTTTCTATGGTTCTATAAGCCTTAGGCATGTATTTCATTACATTGTATAGCACCCCTAAAAATGAATAGTGAATTATACTTCTAATTTGTCTTTCTGTATATTGTACTTTTGATTTCCCCTATTCTCATGCTCCCATGTTTCTTTGATTTAAATCTCAATAATGCAAAGTGTCAGACCCTCATCTGACTATATCTCCAGCAGCTCAGATTAATACATACTATTATGTAGAAAAATTGACATAAACTTTGATTTTGAACATGAACATACACTGCCTTTCATTATGTGATTCATATATTGTGATTCATTCATTGTCATTCGATCATAGGGAATATATATAGTTAACTCAGTAATGGAAATTAAACTGTCAGGAACTAAACAGATTTCCATTTTCTAGCAGACACACATTTCATTGATGACTAATTAAAATCACCATCATTATTTAAATGTCCAGCTAAATGAACAGACAGAAAAATCTCTTACATAATTTGCAGGCTGATGGAGGGGACTGTGATGTTTTACATAATCTGCTTTTTAACCATTTTCGAAAATAAGCATGAATGTTACTCAAACGGTTTTTTTAATGAAGTATTGCAATCGAAAAAATGTAGGCATGATCTTGTCATGGAACATTAAGTTGTTACCTGGACAGCTAAGAAAATAAACCTTATCAGTCTAATTCAGGAGGCAGCAACATCTGATTGGCTTTGCCTGTACTCAAAAAATTAAGCAGGTTTTATCATGGTTAGTAGCTGGATGAGAGACTACCATGGAATTTCAGACTTGGAGGTTAGATTAAGAAAAGATGGATGGATGGATGGATAAATGGATGGACAGACAGAAAAAATAGCAAATTTGAAGTAGGAGTTTTTTTTCCATTTTGTACTATTTATAGAGATTTATTGAGATATTTTGAATAATAATAATTTAGAAAATAATTTAGAAAATTTATATCTGTTACATAAGACCACACTGATTGGATCCACACATATACTACGATGATACAATATGACTTCCTAGGTAGGTTCTTGGGAAGAAATTCATGTGTATGAAGGCCAACACCAGTTGATCAACTGGCAGCTGTGATTTCACATTTTTGTGCATATCTCATCCAACTCTCAGCAAGTCTGGGGTCATGCTAATTGATGTGAAATTTAAGTATTCCATTTTCCTCTTCCAGAGGAAAATTCCAGATTTGTTAACTTATGTGCATTTAGGAATCTTAAATCATAGGAAAGTTCTTTTTGATGTTAATTACATACTAAAAGTTGAAAACATTATGAGAATGTGGTAATGTAGTACAGTTAAGTCCTTCCTATTGGTTAAGATTAAATCAAAGAGTATCTGATCCACTTAAAATTTAGCTTCTAAAACAAAAACTTGTGAGCAACACTTTTGGAATTTTTCTGAAGGTCTCCAAAATATTGGTATATTAAAAGTTCCCCATGGTTATAATTTCCTGCTTATTTGAAATCTCTGCAATTAATTTTTGGAAAGTCTCGTCCTTGGCTGGATTAGTCGTAAAGGTCTTATGCTTGGCTGGATAAGACTCTTACAACTTGACTTAATGGACAGGATCCATTATGGTCATAACTCAGGGACTACGTGTACTTTTATTAATGTAACTTCTCCCTTTCTATTCTGATTTGTGACATTCAAACAGAAGAAGCAAATCAGCATGCTCAAGTTGATAGGATTGGCTTTGAATTTCAAATCAGTTACTTAAAATGATAGTGCGTTCATTGAATGAACCATAGTCTTCCTCTTTTCTATTAAATTCCATTCTGTAAAATAACAGCAACTTAGTGAATACCAATAATGCAGACGTTAAAGAATGTAACTATGTAAATTTCATAAATAAAGGCATTTTTCTTTATTCTCTTAATTAACTAGGGAGTGTGCAGTTATGAACTGGAACTCCAACCTTATTTTCATTGGGAAGATGTTCATGCATCAAACGTTCAGACCAGCAAAAAATGTGACACCGTGACTCTTGAAAAAGTATCATCTGGGAAAAAAGCAGCAGCCACAGCAAAATATTCCTTACAGGAGTTTGATGCAGAATGTATGTCACTGTTTAAAGTGGCCAATTTTAAATCCTCGAAAAGATCTCAGGTGATTGATGTAGAAACTGCAGTTCGTGCTAAAAAGGATGGCAGCGCTTCAGATTGCTTTTCAACAAACCTGTCACCGTTTCTTGAAGCTGCAGGACAGAAAAGTTTGGCAGGTGAGAATCAAGAAAATATGGGTGCAGCCCTCAACACAAGTATTCAAGAAAGGGCTTGTGTCAATCCTGAAAAGGCTACGACAAAAATCATTCATCCTGCTCCTGAAAATTGTATACAAAACGGACAGTGTGTGGATTCTGGCTATGGCTGTTCTGCAGATGATTCATATCTTTCATCTTTATTTTATCTACCAGTGCCAGGGACTGATATATGTAGATTTTCTGAAACAAATGCTGATGAAAACTTTTCCTGGGGAAAAGACATCCAGATGAATGTAGCAAGACTTCTGTCACAGTCCCCGCCATCTCTGGACGAATGGTTTGCTTCTGAGGAAAGGAGGGTGAATGAAGAAGGCCTGGCGCTTGATTCCTTACAGCAATGTGTTTCCAGAAAAACTAAAGACAATATTCCAGAGAAAAATATATGCTTCAGAAATATGCCCATTTTACCTCAGAACAGCTGTGAACTTTTAAATACCCGTCAATTGAGTTCAGTGGAAACCTGTCCTTTGGAAACAAATAACATTCCAGATACTTTCCTTGGCAGTATAAATGATCTTACTTGGGATGATGTTTTTGAAGTTGAAACTGAAGAACATAATGGAATTCAAGGGGAGAAATTGTCAAAAGTAAACGATAGTCCAGTGCTGAATTCTTTGAAAAGGAATAATGGTAAAAGCTGTGGAAAAACATGCAAACCATCTGGAAGAAATGTAAACCCTGAAGAAGATTGTTCTATGCATTTATTGGGAAATCATGCACAGAGCAACCATCCACCAGTTGAAAAAGTGGGGTCACCTTCAGAATTACCTGGTTTGTGTGGTCAAGCCAACATGCTGAGTAACAGACCAAGCACTCCTGAATGGCATTTTTCTGACCCACTTGCTTCTGTTTGCAATACAAATCCCACAACACCATTAACACCACACAAAGATGTAGTAAAAGTCCCTGGTGAACCTGATCATGGAAGCAAAGCAGATCTCCATGATTATGAGCAGCTGTATAATGCTTCTGAGGATTTGTTCTCTGTTAACTTTGATCTTGGATTTTCTTTCCAAGAGTCAGAAGACGATGCCTTAGAGCAGATGAACCCCATGAAAAATAAGGGGAGCCCTACAGCTGGTCATTCCAACAGGGCTGAAGCCTCTCTTTCAAATAGTAGTTTGGTAAATAAATATCCCAGTAATGAATGTTTTAATAATGTGACTAAATCTTCTACACCGTTAAACTTGCAAAACCACAATCCTGGTCTGGCAGCGATTGACCCTCGTATTTCTTTGGCATCTCCTTTCACACCAGCAACTCAGAGATTTTACCAGTCACCAAACCATGTAAAAACTGTGTGTTCCACACCAACAGGTGGACAAATGATACATATTAGAACTTCTTGCTCTAGAAATAATCAAGAGAGCTCACATATGAGAGTCTCAAGAAAAGCAAACACCAGCATAGTTAAAGTCTTGGCAAAATCAGCTTTTGGAGTAAAGGATCTTCCATCCCATGAACCTGGTAAGACTAAAAATGAAAACCTAAATTATTTTAGCAGGCTTTCTGCTCAAGTTAAGATTTTCAAATGCATAAATGTGTGTGTGTAAGAACAATGATGCAGCTATATCATTGAGAAACTGCACTCTTTAGGGGACGTAACGAAACTAGTGACTGAGTGCCTGTCTTTTGGGATATTGAATGGTTCTCATTATTTCATTCTGTTTTAAGCTCAGCATCTGCCTAGCCTTTTAGATGCTCTGAAATGAAGCTAAGGATCAACTTGTAGCAAATGTAATCATGATATGATAAAACTTGTAAATGGTTTCTGTTACGTTAGCGAAAATGATCCTAATTTTCCAATGGTGTATCTTCTTTATGTAAGAATATATAAGATCCCTCCATTTACTACTGCAGTTTTCCTGACAGTACAGTTGCTGGGTTTGTACTTTTAAATGTACACAAAAGCGTTTATAGGTAAAGTAATGAATCTTGGAAATATTTTAAAGCCATTGTAAGATTGATAACCAAAATTTTGATTTGCTCTTTTGAAATATATCAGACTGAATTCTTGGTATATTTTTTATTTCGTCCTCAAAAGAAAGAATAATGCACTTGATTAGGGAAGCTAGATGAGAAACAAATCACAGAAACTCAGTTTGTTGGCTATGCTTTTTTGTTCTAGAGAACTAGTTTATGTGAACAGCAGTCATGTCCAGGTGCAATAAGCGAAGCTGGTTTACTAACACTTTCTCTTCTCTTTTATTTCGTTCCCCTGATGGGAAATATTGTTTTAACTTAAGCTTCCAGCTTAACTAGGATGGACTTTGTGTTGTTAGAGAAATTCTGGCAAACAAGAAATCATCTTACCGCTTTTTAAAAATTAAAATGTATATTTTTTGCCTAACCATTGCACACTGGAACATTCAAATTATTCTTATTAATTCTTCACTGTAGGGGACAGCAGTGAGAAGGAAGAATTTTCTTTTCTTAACAGAAAAAAGCGAAAAACAGAAATTTTGAGAACTTCAGATGTGAGTAATTTAGTTACACTTCAGCAACTTTAAGTAAATCAAATATTCCCCTTTGGGACTTCTTAATGGATGCTCATGTTATTCATTCTTTCTCAGATTAGTGACTATGATATTGAATCACCAGTTCATGCTGTCAAGAAGCGGAAACGTCCACTCATTACTGTAAGTTTATTTTCTCACTAGTGTAGAAAGAAGGTGCCTAAAACATGTGTTGCTGAATTTAGTTTGAATAGGTAAGGTAAAGGTAAAGGTTCCCCTTGCACATATGTGCTAGTCGTTCCCAACTCTAGAGGGTGGTGCTCATCTCCGTTTCAAAGCCAAAGAGCCAGCGCTGTCCGAAGATGTCTCCGTGGTCATGTGGCCAGCATGACTAAACACGGAACGCTGTTACCTTCCCACCAAAGGTGGTCCCTATTTTTCTACGTGCCTTTTTTACATGCTTTCGAACTGCTAGGTTGGCAGACGCTGGGACAAGTAACGGAAGCTCAACCCGTTACGCAACACTAGGGATTCCAACCGCTAACCTGCCAACCTTTCGATCGACAGGCTCAGCGTCTTAGCCATTGAGCCACTGCATCCCCTTTAGCTTGAATAGTCATATTCAAATGAAATTAAATTTTATGTTCTCCATCAAGTTGGTAAGATTGCTTCATTTGCTAACTCAGAAGAATTTATTTATCATATGTTTTAATTATACAAGGTCTAGTCAAGATCAACCCAGAGCCAATTTGATGTAAACTCAGCAGATTAGAAACTAGGACCCTTGAGAGTTCTAGACCTGCCTCAGACACAAAGGCCACCGTTCTCTCCCAGGAAGAAGATAAATCATTTCTAAAATGTTGCCATGAAAAGTGTATGGATTTGTCCAGGGAGTTGCCAAGAGTCAAAATTGACCCAAATCCCTCCCTCCCCTCCCCAAATCACACATCTCTTTGCTGTATAAGGAAAAATATATTCACAAGATTGAAAGTTATTTTATATCATATCAGACCTTCGGTCTAAATACTTCATTATAATATAGACCGACTGAAATCTTCCTCTCATATTTTTAGCTGCAGTATGAGAGAGGATATAGACTCGAAGAGGTGAAAAGGCTACCCTTTAAAAATATTTTTTAATTATAAGATTTTACAAAGATTTTTAAAACTGTAGAAACGTGAATGAAATAGAAGATGATGTTAAAAAAGTAAAAGAAACAGTGTAGAATAACAAAAAGGAAGATATCTAAAGAATGACTTTTGATCTTCAGTTACAAACCTAGCAATTACCGTCCCCACCCTCCCATATTCCATATCATAGTTCCGTTCTTCCCATAAACAAAGCTTTTTACTCAATAAATTCCAAAATCAGCAGTTTATTCTAATCAATAAACACTTTCTAGTATTTCATAAAAGTAATTGTAGTTCCCTCTTTGATCAAACAAGTCAATTTAACCAATTCTGCAAACTCAGCCATCTTCAGAATTCATCCCTTCCATTATCGGTGTTTTTATAGTCTTTCTTCTACTTTGCTGCAGTTACAGGTACTCTCTTCAACTTACGACCACAATTGAGTCCAAAATTTATGTTGCTAAGTGAGATATTTGTTAAGTTTTGCCCCACTTTACAAATTTTCCTGCCATGTTTGTTAAGTGAATCACTGCAGTTGTTAAATTAGTAACACGGTTGTTAAGCAAACCAGCCTTCCCCATTGACTTTGCTTGTCAGAAGGTCACAAAAGGGGATCACATGACCCCAGGATCCTTCAACTGTCATAAATACGAACCATTTGTCAAGCATCCAAATGTAAATCACGTGATCGTGGGGATGCTGTAACATTCATATGTGTGAAAAATGGTCATAAGTCACTTTTTTTCAGTGATAGTTGTAATTTCGAACAGTCACTAAATGAACCGTTGTAAGTTGAAGACTACCTGCACCATACACAAATAGTCCTCTACTTAACAACCAGAATGGACTGGAGCTTCTATGACTAAACAAGACGTTCATTAAGTGAATCATGCCTGATTTTATAATTTTGCTCAATTGTTAAGTGAATCCTTGGTTGTTAAGTGAATCACACTGTCACTTTGTCAGAATATAGCTGGGAAAGGACAACCACACGACCCCAGGATGCTGGAACTCATAGATACATGTCAGCTGAATTTTGATCACATAATCACAGGGACACTGCACTGGTTAGAGATGCAAGGACTGGGGAAAGGTTTTGGGGTTTTTTAGCACCATTGTAATCTGGAAAT
The DNA here is from genome assembly GCF_028640845.1 of Ahaetulla prasina. NCBI lineage: Eukaryota > Metazoa > Chordata > Lepidosauria > Squamata > Colubridae > Ahaetulla > Ahaetulla prasina. The sequence goes on along the minus strand of NC_080539.1, from coordinate 355,033,270 downwards.
GTTGTTAGAAATGGATGTAAGTTAAGGACTATCTGTATTAAACCAATTGTCAATGAGCCTTTTCTACTTAAATTTCCATAAGTCCAATAAGAAAAAAAATCCAGTTTCATCTTAAATGTTTAATTTTTAAACCTGCCTGCCTCACTATATGCATTTATAATGGAAAAGCTGATTTATAATGGAAAAGCTGATTTTGTTGCCATAATCAACAATTATGTTACATTTCAGTCAGATATCTCTAGCGATGAAAGCACAGATTTTGCTAAGATATCAAACCCAGTGTTGCAGGACAGAAAGAACTATATCAAGAAGCCATTTCAAGATACGAAAAGGCAGAAAAAAGGAGATAGGTCTCTGATCAAGGTAAAGATGTTACGATTAATTAAGATAACTTTTTTGATGTGAATAACTTTTTTTTTACTATGTTTTGCCTTTGAATTGGTAACATTAAAACCCCTCTAGAATCATATGCGTGATTCAAAACGAACATGATTTGATTAGCAAGAGTGCTTTTGTCTGTAGTTATTTTGGTGATTGAGGCAGCAAACAATAAAAATTTATACCAAATTTATAATCAGGAGAAAGTTATTGCCAGCCAGACAATTAAGCCATAAGAAATCAGGAACAAGCTAACATTTTAAGCATATTATGCATAATAAATGAATATATGTCTGGGAAAAGGTGTTTTTAATACAAATGGAGTTAGCCAATGAGTTAAATGAGTTTGCAAATTTGTTTTGCAAAAAAAAAACCCAAAAAAACCACAGAAAACTCTACCTTAATTCATTCAGGTTAGCACCTGAACATTCTCTGCCATTAACATATTGATATAGTAACCGTCTAATTTATTTTGTATAGTGCAGTAGTGTAGTATATGTTAAGTAGTCAGAATCCTATTTTTCTTTTGGTGAAAATAAGTTTCTATTTCATTAATCTGAAGCTTTGACAGCTGGGAGTTGAAGCACTTTAAAAACTTAGTGGATCCCAAGAATGATCCATGAATCAACAGCTAGAGTTTAAGCATGGCCTCCTCTGTGGTTTGCTGCAAAGCCCCTAGGAAACAGATCCTTAGTTCCAGCAGATGCATTTTTTGGCCAGTCTACCGTTATTGAAATTCACAGCAATACATTAGGTGGTTTTATGCTTCAGTTCTAAAGTGAATTCTTCGAAATGGAATTGTATCCAAAATTCTCTCTTCCATCCAAACTATTCTCCAAAGCACCTGAGGGTAGAACAAGAAGCAATGGGTGGAAACTAATCAAGGAGAGAAGCAACTTAGAACTAAGGAGAAATTTCCTGACAGAACAATTAATAAGTGGAACAACTTGCCTGCAGAAGTTGTGAATGCTCCAACACTGGAAATTTTTAAGATGAGATTGGACAACCATTTGTCTGAAGTGGTGTAGGGTTTCCTGCCTGGGCAGGGGGTTGGACCTCCAAAGTCCCTACCAGCTCTGTTGTTGTTGTTGTTGTTATTCTGTAGAATTTAGCCAAGCACTTCATAGACGAGGAGGCAGAACTTTCTGAAGATGGGGTGGAAATTTCGTCTGATGAGAGTATAAAATCAGAAGATGAATCGAGTTCTTCCCTCGTTCAGTTTCTGGATGATGAGACGCAGATCGCTCAAGATTTAAATGGTATGCAGAGAAAATCCTCTCCCCCACCCACCTCTCAATCGGTTGATATTCTGCTTGAACTTATCTGTGTCTAAGCATCTGATCCGATAAATATCTTCCTTAGACAAGATATGAATAAAGTATTTCCATTTCTGCTCCTGGTTTTTAACTTTGAAATAGTGTCTATATGTGTGCGTGGGGGTAGGGGAGTTAAAATTTCCAATACGTTCTTGATAATTCTTCTCTCTGATAGCTGAAAATGCTACTTTCCTTGGAAAGAAGCTGCTCTTGATCTGCTTGACCAGGGGTGTCAAACTCAAGGGTGCATAGATCTGGCCCATTGGGCCACCATGGAAACAGCAAAGGACTGGTCCGCAATGGCTCTGCCAATGAAAGCTGAGCTCGGGAGGGCCACATGACTCCCCCACCCCCAGCTCCTTTTTCTCTGGCAGAGTGCTAGCAAAACAAATTACTAGCAAAAGTGAATCCCCCCCCAGCGCCGCCTGGGTCATCACAGGTGCCTCCCGACATGAGTGATGTCGAGCTGGCCGTGCCCCCCCCCCAGGTCAAACACAACCCTGATGCAGCCTTAATGAAATCGAGTTTGACACCCCTTTGTTAGACGTTTCCCTTCCAGAAACCCACGGAGATACTTGTGTAATGAAGGTTGTAATGGATCCATAAGGCAATTTTTTTCTAAAGGTTACAGCTTTTATATGACCCCCCAAAAAAACAAATCAGACTCAAGATTGGGTGCGGTCTCAGTTACTTTTTTGTCTGACAGTCTGTTTTCTTTTTCTACGTAGAATCTGAGATGCAGGCAGTTTATCTGAAATCTGTACGCAGTCCAGCTGTTGGCAACAAGTATAAGATGGTGCATAAAGAATTCAGTCCAATAACGGTTTTCTCACAGGTAAAAAGCCAAGCAAAGAAAGTGATACTATAATAAATGGAACCACATCACAGGTTGGTCTGAACCTGCAAATGCTTTGAAATGCCTAGGTATTATTTTATTGTAAGAAACATTATCAGGGCAGGTTTTGTTTTAATTAAAAAAAACCTAAAACAATCCAAATGCAACTATCACAAGTGAGAATATTTTAAGGATTGTTTTTACAATCCTACCTCAGCTGTCAAAACTTGTCAGTGGTAAGTAACACCCTTATTATCACAAACAGACAAGGTTTTAAAGATTAGTAGGAAGCTATAGCAGGTATAAAACAGAGTGACCAGGTTGATAGCTGCAGAAACCTGCTAGTCTAGAGTAACATGGATACTGCAGTTGTTGTATTGGTTGCCAATAGACTTTTGGACTCACCTCAAAGTGCTGGTTATTTCCGATAAATTCCAATTCAATATTCCTAAGAACATCAGGGGTTGCAATCTTCCATGTTATCAGTGAAGAGAAATGCCTCCTCATCAGATAATAAGAAGGCTGCAAGTAAGACAACCCAAAAATCTGTGCTATAATATACCTGGAGATAAATTGGTTCTAAAATGAAGCAACTGAAATTAGCTTACTTGCTTATATTTTAGTGTCACTTCCATCATAGTAAATCTTACTAAAGAAAACTAAGAATCGTGTTTAGAAACAAATCTTGTTCGGTTTTAGGCAATTGGCAGAAAGCCTGACATATGCAAAGTAAGATCCTTGACCTTCATTTGTTGATGACTTCATGGACACATCCTTAGTCCCTCCCATCCAAGTATTAACTGGGTTTCTCTCTGTTTAAATTTGTGAAATCAGACAAAAGCTAGAAAAAAGCACATAAGCACTAGGAAAAAATAGTTATTTTTTAAGCTGTCAAAAGTCAACAAAGTGGGATAAATGCACAAGTTTCATCATTCAGAGATGACTAACTACCAAGAAGATAAGCCAGGCATCAAGAAAAGGTTTTATGTTGAAGATCTTAATGTATTTTTGGATGCATAATGAAATCAGGAAGGCTTTTAAGTATCCTGAACTTACGTTGTAAATTGGGTTTTTTTAAGTGCCAAAACTCTGAATTTGGTCAGTAATGGCCAGGAACCCAGTATAATTAAATATTACTGATAGTGTCTAATTAAAAATATTACTTTTGCTTCTTTCTCTCAGGCATAGGGACACTGTCAAACTAGTTATTAAGTATGCATTACTATTAATCTTCTCATCGCTCCTATCACCCATCTCCTCCCACTTATGACTATATGACTGTAACCTTGTTGCTGGTATCCTTACAATTTATGTTGACTGTTTTCTAATATGATTTGATTGCTTATTTGTACCCTGTGACTATCATTAAGTGTTGTACCTTATGATTCTTAACCAATGTATCTTTTCTTTTTAGTACACTGAGAACATATGCACCAAAGACAAATTCCTTGTGTGTCCAATCACACTTGGCCAATAAAGAATTCTATTCTATTCTATTTCTCAGGATCAGTCTTCTTTCTTCTCAGATTCCAGAGCAAGACGAAAGCTACGTAGAGGACAGCTTCTGTGTTAAAGACAATGAAGACGATAACCCCAAAAGCAGTTCCAGTGATGAAGATGTGAGCATCAATTTTGACCTTTTAGGGGAAGAAAGCTTTGTGAACAGGAGAAAACAGTACCAAACCCGTCACAGGAAAAAAATGAAAGCGGGCCACGTGAAGCAGAAAGCAGGAACTCCATTAGCCCCAAAGAGGTTAACTAGGGTTCGTATCCTTAATGGATCTAGTGAAGATGAGGAAACTGATAAAAAGGAAGAACAGATGGAATCACGAGTCAGTGTTAAAGTTGATAAGGATTCTAATATTACTTCCCTAACTAAGGACCAAACTCTGCTCCCAAAACGCTCAGTTCTAAAACCCGAAGAAAGCCATGCCCAGGTATGCTTGGAACCAAAAGCTTGTTTGCCGGAACAATCAAATTTTCATCTTCAGAGGAAATATCAGTGCAAATCAGAGCTTGTGGGTGAACAGGTCCAGATTATGCCAAAGGTAAGACTGTTTTTTTAATTACTGCTTTTTCTGTGGATGGCTTGTAATAGTGGAATTAAGGAGTCGGGAGAAACCTTTTAAAAATGATTGGTTTAAGCCTTTAACACATTTCTCTTGAGAATTGTCACTAAAAGGTTTAATAGTTTTCCTCTCATTCGCTAATTCTGCTTATATTATTAGCATACTGTGCTGTGTCAGACAAGTTTGTCTATTCATTTTGCAATAAATAGTCAGACCATCCTTGACTGTTAAATTCAATTCTAGACCGGGTGCATAGAATTATGGTTGTGGGCACACGCATGCGCAAACCTTCCACCCACCCACCCCATCCTGGCACGAGATGGCAAAAAGGTTAGCCATCACTGATCTAGTGGAATCATGTACCTGAAAGGGTGGCACAAAATGAAGATAAAAAATTATTTTCTCTGGTTCCAGAACACAGAACATAGAATAACAGATTTAAATTCAGGAAGGCAAATTCCAAATAAAGTAGGGGAAACTTTGTAACAGTAAGAATTCAGCAGAGATGGTTATCCAATAATTGGTGGACTGTTCTTAATTGGTTTGTTCAAGCTGAAGCTATAAGACCTGTTCCAATCATGTGGCTCTGTGAGATTACAGAAGTAGTAACATTTAACAAAAGGAACATATATGGACACAAAACTTCAAATAGATGGGTAAACGTTTCTTCCATAGCAATATTATAAGATAGCCATCCTCTAAATTTAAACATTTCCTTATTTTTTTCCTCCCAACATCCCAATAATGTCTCTTTAATCAGTAATGGGAATTAAGTAATTAAGTTTTTCCAATAATGTCTCTTTAATCAGTAATGAGAAACTCTGTTTTTAAATTTTAAAATTTGGAAAAAGAACCTTTGAGACAACCATGACCTGGATGATTGAGAATCACCATAGACAACTGTGATCTGCGTTTTCTGTGTAACTCTGCAGGAAATAGGTACTTTGATTGACACGGTACAAATATTAAAAGATTGTTCCCCAGTTTTTTTAGATAGTTGCTGTTCTAAGCCTGCTGACTGATACGGTGTTATGATCTTTGCAGCCAGAAACATCTTTGGAGAACCCTCCTGGACTCTCTTCTTCTTCCTCCTGGACTCCAAAGAATTCAAAGAACCAAGCACCATTGTGCATTCTGGTGGATAACCATGAGATCTCCTCTGGGCCAGAAGTTATTTCAACCCTAAAAACTGTTCACGGAGTCAAGGTTGAGATTTGTTCTCTGGGTTCCTGTGATTATATTGTCAGCAACCGTCTGGCGGTGGAAAGGAAGTGCCAGGCAGAATTGGTCAACAATACACATCAGAGTAAAATGGTCCAGAGGATGCAACAGCTGAAGAACAAGTTTGATAGGATCTGTATAATTGTGGAGAAGGAAAGAATTAGGACAGGTGGGTATCTTGCCTGATAGGTCTCCCTCTGGCAATCAAGAGTCTCTTCAGGTGCAATTTTTAGCTGCACTGGTTATGAGATTCATAGCTAAATAGGAAACAAAAGCCATATTTCACAAGGAGGTGAAGGTGGAACTAGAAACAGAATTACCAACTGGGAAGTAGCAAGAGAATTACATCACAGTCCTGCCTCTTTGAGCCAGCGGAGTGCTGCAGCTGCCAAAAAAGCCAACATAGTTCTAGGCTGCATTAACAAAGGGACAGAATCAAGATCATGTGAAGTGTTAATACCACTCTATAAGGCCTTGATAATACCATACTTTGAATACTACACTCAGTTTTGGTTGCCACGATGTGAAAAAGATGTGGAGACTCTAGCAAGAGTGCAGAGAAGAGCAACAAAGATGATTACGGGAATGGAGGCTGAAACCTCTGTGGCTCAGGGCCTCTGTGGCTCAGACTGGAAAGATAGTCTGTTATTAACACAGCTGCCTGCAATTACTGTAGGTTCTAGTCCCTCCAGGCCCAAGGTTGACTCAGCCTTCCATCCTTTATAAGGTAGGTAAAATGAGGACCCAGATTGTTGGGGGGGCAATAAGTTGACTTTGTATATAAATATACAAATAGGATGAAGACTATTGCTAACATAGTGTAAGCCGCCCTGAGTCTTCGGAGAAGGGTGGGATATAAATTTATAGATTTCCAGAGCTTGGGGTATGAACTTAATAGCATAGGTTGTAGGCTTAACTTTTCAGAGGTTTTACCAGTACATAAGGAACAAAAATATTGTAGGTTCAAGTGCCACCAGGCCCAAGGTTGACTCAGCCTTCCATCCTTTATAAGGTAGGTAAAATGAGGACCCAGATTGTTGGGGGCAATAAGTTGACTTTGTATATAATATACAAATGGATGAAGACTATTGCTTGACATAGTGTAAGCCGCCCTGAGTCTTCGGAGAAGGGCGGGATATAAATGCAAAAAAAAAAAAAAAAGGTAAAGGCCAGCATGTAGTGGAGTTTAATGTGTGGCTAAAGGAGTGGTGTAAAAGGGAAGACTTTGGTTTTATTAGTCATGATATCTGCAACTGGTCCAATGAAAAATTGTACAAAAGAGATGGATTGCATCCATCAAAGAAAGGGACTGAGTTACTTAGCAATACATTCACAGATTTTTTGGATAAACATTTAAACTGAACAGTGGGGACAGAGAATTAACTGATACACAAAATTTCTGTCCCCAGCAATCGAAAATTAAAAGGGTTATCAGTGCATGTAACATAGATGTCTGTATGGGTAAGACTATCAGCCCTGCTATCAAGCAAAACCAAGCATTTAACAGTGAATGCCATACCATGTGCACTAAACCAACAGGTGGCAAGAAAGTAGGGGCAGTCAACACAGGTTATGTAGACAGTAAACACAAGGTCAATCCAAATGGACTCAAATGTCTATACACCAATGCACAGAGTATGAGGAATAAACAGGGTGAATTAGAAATTCAAGTAAATGAGGGCAGATATGATATTGTTGCCATTACAGAAACTTGGTGGGATGAAACTGACAAATGGAACATACAGCTAGAGGGATATAAATTATTTTATTTTAAATTAAACGATTATTTAAATTAAACGATTATTTTATTTTAAATTAAACGATAAAAATATCGTTTTTCACCCCTTTTATATTGACCCAAATACATTCAAGATGATTTTCATCATTGCTGTGCTCTATTTCTGTAGAGATGCAGTTATTTCTCATATATAGTGCAACTCCACCTCCTCTTTTATTTGGTCTATTTCTTTTAAATAACATAACATAACATAACATAACATAACATAACATAACATAACATAACATAACATAACAACAGAGTTGGAAGGGACCTTGGGTTGGACTAGAAGGCCTCCAAGGTCCTTTCCAACTCTGTTATGTTATGTTACGTTATGTTATTTTTTTTTTTTTTTTTTGTTTACATTTATACCCCGCCCTTCTCCGAAGACTCAGGGCGGCTTACAGTGTATAAGGCAATAGTCTCATTCTATTTGTATATTTTTACAAAGTCAACTTATTGCCCCCCCAACAATTTGGGTCCTCATTTTACCTACCTTATAAAGGATGGAAGGCTGAGTCAACCTTGGGCCGGGCTCGAACCTGCAGTAATTGCAGGTTATGTTATGTTATGTTATGTTATGTTATGTTATGTTATGTTATGTTATGTTATGTTATGTTATGTTATGTTATGTTATGTTATGTTATGTTATGTTATTTAAAAGAAATAGACCAAATAAAAGAGGAGGTGGAGTTGCACTATATATAAGAAATAACTGCATCTCTACAGAAATAAAGCACAGCAATGATGAAAATCATCTTGAATGTATTTGGGTCAATATAAAAGGGGTGAAAAACGATATTGCTATAGGCCACCCAACCAAACAGAGGAAGTAGATGAACTTTTTGCTAGTCAGCTAACTAAGGTATGTAGGAAGCACATCACAGTAGTAATGGGGGATTTTAACTACCCTGACATCAACTGGGAAACAAACTCTGCACCAAGTGGAAGATCCAACAGGTTCCTAACAAACCTAGCAGACAACTTTGTTTCCCAAAAAATAGAGAAGGCGACAAGGGGATCAGCCATACTGGACTTAATTCTCACTAACAGAGATGAAATGATAGAAGGTGTTTTTGTTTTTTTTTCCAAAAAAGTTTTATTTTGACATTCTTATCCAATAACATATCCAATAACATATTTAATGTACCCTCATATACAATTAATCGGGTCTGCCCGGTCACCACCCCCTTCCTTTTCCTTTTACTCTCCTTCTCTACCTTCTTCTACTTTCCATAACCATCCTCCCCCTCTCTTATCTACATCCTCTCCTCTTTCCTCCCTACTCCTTTCTTCTCCCTCTTCCCCTCTTCCTTCCTTTCCTCCTCCTCCTCTTCTCTTTCCTCCTTCTCTCTTCTACTCCTTCTACTCCTTCTTTCCCTTCATTCTAAAGTAGTAACCAGGCAGGTCCGATCTTACATTAATTATACATCTTCAATCATCTTTGTACATTAACTATCAATCCATTTTCTGCCCCCTCCCCCTCCCTTCCCCTTCCTCCCCCCACCCCCCAGGACTTCCGAGAACCGAGTACAGGGTATAAAACTAACAACAAAAATTAAAATCTAGCACAAATCATAATCCATAGTCATTCCTTAAAACCTCCACTCCCCTTCCAAAGACAAAGAAGATACTTTTCTTCCACTCCATTATATATCAGACCATTCCACTCCTAGAGTTCTCAGAAGTTTCCGATTGAGTTAGTGTTTATTCTTGAATAAAGTACGTAGTTTTTAATATCCAACCTTCATCAATCAATATCAAAACAACGTTCCATCTTCCAATATTCACCAAGGGTTCTTCTAAAATGTCTTTCTTCCCTTAGCAGTCTCTCAAAAATAGTTCATATTTCCAACTTAGTTTCTTTAATTTTTCTGTCCAACCTTCAGGGGTAAGCAATAGTCCATCTTTTCACATCTTTAACATTTATATATACAACAAATAATATTACAAATATCCAAAGTATCAATTGTAGTAATTAAAATCTTCACTTTACCTTACTTATATCAAATAACATTATTAAAATTACACCTATAACTTATCCAAAATATATCTATTATAACAATTACATTCTAATTAACATTACATCCATCTCTTAAATATAATATATCCAAATTCCTAAATTTTACTATCTATCCTCCAAAATTAAACAATATTCCATCATCCTATTCCTTTATACCTTTAATATATCATATAGTACCCCTAAAATTACACATTTATATCCACAATAAATCATTTACAAAAATTAACCATAATCATATGTAATAAAGTTAAACATTCTCCCTCCCCTTCTTCTATCTTACACATTTTCGATCATTTATTCACCATTCAACTTAACATCTGTTAACAAAGAATTCCCAATCTTTAATACATTAGTATAAAAATCTCGTGCTTTACAAATTGTGTTGAGAAAATACTTTCTTCCTTTATAATTCAGTGTTAAACCTGCTGGAACCTCCCATCTAAAATATATCTGATGTTTCTTAAGCTCATCCACCAGAAAGGCAAATTCTTTTCTCTTTCTTAACATTTTAGGAGGAATTTCCTTCATCATTATTATATCTTGTCCTAATATTTGAAATTTATTTTTATAAAATGCTCGCAAAATTCCATACCTAATCCTCTTATTTGTAAAATAAATAACCACATCTCTCGGTAAACACTTCTGCCTTGCCCACCAGGAATTAACACGATAAATTTTTTCAATATTAACTTCAAAATCTGCTGGTTCCATTCCCTCCATCTGAGCAAAGGCCTGAATAAAAATCTCTTTCAAATTTTCCTCTTTAGATTCTCTTAAGCCCCTTACCCTTATAGCATATTCCATTAATTTATATTGTAATATAACCCTTTCTTCCTCTGCCTTATCAGCCTTAACCTGAATATCATCTATTTTATTTTCTAAATTCAAATTAATTTGAGATAGAAGGTGTTGAAGCTACAGGAACCTTGGGGGCAAGTGACCACGCAGTATTGGAATTCGACATTAAGCAAAGACAAGTAGTAGAACAAAGCCAAACTAGAATCTTGGACTTTAAGAGAGCTAATTTCAATAAACTTAGAGAGCGCTTGAGAAGGATTCAATGGATGAGAATCCTCAGGGGGAAAACGACTCAAGAAGCTTGGGAAATTTTGAAAAGTGAGATTATAAAAGCGCAGTCTAACACAATACCAATGAAGAAGAAAAATAATAGATCTCAAAAGAAACCAGCATGGATGCATAAAGAACTATCTGACAAATTGAAAGACAAAAAGGACAAATATAAAAAGTGGAAAGAGGGGCAAATAACTAAGGCAGAATATCAGCAAATAGCCCGAGCCTGTAAAGATGAAGTGAGGAAAGCTAAGGCTCACAATGAACAAAGGCTAGCGACAAAAGTAAAAAATAACAAAAAAAGCTTCTTCCAACATGTTAAAAACAAGAAAAAAGTCAAGGAAACAATTGGCCCATTGCTGGGAGAAAGTGGCAAGAAGATGACAAGCAACAGGGAGAAAGCAGATCTACTTAACTCATATTTTGCATCTGTCTTTACACAAAAGGAAAAAACAATCCAACCTATCAAAAACAGCACTACAAAAAACAGATTAGTAACACAAGTTAAAATAGGGAAGAAAATGGTAAGTGAACACCTGTCTACCTTAGACGAATTCAAATCACCAGGACCGAATGGATTACAACCCAAGGTTCTGAAGGAACTGGCAGACATGATCTCAGAACCACTGAACTATATATTTCAAAGATCCTGGAGCACAGGGGAGCTGCCAGAGGACTGGAAAAGAGCTGATGTAGTTCCCATCTTCAAAAAAGGAAAAAAAACAGAACCAGGAAACTACAGACCTATCAGCCTGACCTCAATACCGGGGAAGATTCTGGAAAAGATAATCAAGCAACGAATCACCAAACACCTAGAAGCAAACAAAGTAATAACCAAAAGCCAACATGGGTTTGTCAAAAACAGATCATGCCAGACTAATCTTATTGCATTCTTTGACAAAGTGACAAAATTAGTAGACCAGAGGAATGCTGTCGATATAATTTACTTGGACTTCAGTAAAGCATTTGATAAAGTAGACCATAACCTACTACTAGATAAAGTAGAAAAATGTGGGTTAGATAGCACTACCACCAGATGGATTCCTAACTGGCTGACCAACCACACTCAATGTGTAGTCCTCAACGGAACTACATCCACATGGAGGGAAGTATGCAGTGGAGTACCCCAAGGCTCTGTTTTAGGCCCAGTACTCTTTAACATCTTCATCAATGACTTGGACGAGGGGATAGATGGGGAACTCATCAAATTTGCAGATGACACCAAGCTGGCAGGAATAGCCAACACTCCAGAAGATAGGCTCAAGTTACAGAAAGATCTTGACAGACTTGAACATTGGGCGCTATCTAACAAAATGAAATTCAACAGTGAAAAAAGTAAGGTTCTACATTTAGGCCAAAAAAACAAAATGCACCGGTACCGTATATGTGGTACCTTGCTCAATAGTAATACCTGTGAGAGGGATCTTGGAGTCCTAGTGGATAACCATTTAGATATGAGCCAGCAGTGTGCAGCAGCTGCTAAAAAAGCCAACACAGCTCTGGGCTGCATAAACAGAGGGGTAGAATCAAGATCACGTGAAGTGTTAGTACCATTTTATAATGCCTTGGTAAGGCCACACTTGGAATATTGCATCCAGTTTTGGTCGCCACGATGTAAAAAAGATGCTGAGACTCTAGAAAGAGTGCAGAGAAGAGGAACAGAGATGATTAGGGACTGGAGGTTAAAACATATGAAGAACGGTTGCAGGAACTGGGTATGTCTAGTTTAATAAAAAGAAGGACTAGGGGAGACATGTTAGCAGTGTTCCAATATCTCAGGGGCTGCCACAAAGAAGAGGGAGTCGGGCTGTTCTCCAAAGCACCTGAGGGTAGAACAAGAAGCAATGGGTGGAAACTGATCAAAGAAAGAAGCAACTTAGAACTAAGGAGAAATTTCCTGACAGTTAGAACAATTAATAAGTGGAACGACTTGCCTGCAGAAGTTATGAATGCTCCAACACTGGAAATTTTTAAGAAAATGTTGGATAACCATCTGACTGAGATGGTGTAGGGTTTCCTGCCTGGGCAGGGGGTTGGACTAGAAGGCTTCCAAGGTCCCTTCCAACTCTGTTGTTATGTTACGTTGTGTTATGTAAATGCAAATAAAAAACCCTATGAAGAATGGTTTCAGGAATTGGGAATGTCTAGTTTAATGAAAAGAAGGACTAGGGAGACATGATAGCAGTGTTCTAATATCTCAGGAGTTGCCAGAAAGAAGAGGGAGTCAAGCTATTCTCCAAAGCACCTGAGGGCAGAACAAGAAGCAATGGGTGGAAACTAATCAAGGAGAGAAGCAGCTTAGAACTAAGAAGAAATTTCCTGACAGTTAGAACAATTAATTAGTGGAACAAGTTGCCTCCAGAAATTGTGAGTGCTCCAACACTGGAAGTTTTTAAGAAGATGTTGGATAACCATTTGTCTGAAGTGATGTAGTGTTTTCTGCCTAAACAGGGGGTTGGACTAGAAGACCTCCAAGGTCTCTTCCAACTCTTTTATTCTGTTGTTCTGAGATGAGCAGACTGTGGATCAGAGGAAATATCTTTTCTGTGACAGTCTTAACACTTTTAGAATATTTTATCATTGGAGGTGTGCCTTTTCTATCATTCTTGATTATTTTTAAAGTGGTGAAAGCAATTTTACTCGGACATTCAAAGTTTAATAGGGAGTCTCATATTCTCCCAAGTGCTCTCACTTTGTTCTCACTTTGTAGCTGAAGATTTTGACTTTCGTCTAGCTACTTGTATTTTACTTTACCATTATTGTCTCCCCTACTTTGTATTCTGATTTTGTTGTTTGTTATATATCTTACATTATATTTTACTATTAGTGTATACACACACAGATACCTCTGTGTGTGTGCATATAGGTTTTATCTCACTGATATTATGGGCTTTAGGCAGTAATAAGATTTGCCTTGAGATTTGATTTGATTTGATTTTCGGCTGGGTTAGTGTTGCTCCTTCTTTTATATATTTTTGCTTAACCGTGTTTACTGAACTCAGGTTTAATGTACTCACATAATAAACGGAATTATAAACTGATCACAGGAACTGGGCCTGCACAAAAGACTAAGCTAAAATATCATTTGCTTGTTCCTGTGCCATCATAGGAGAAATGTTGAACTTTTGTCTTTCAATCTTTCAGGAGAGGCGTGGAAGGTATTCCACAGAACCAAGCACTATGATGGCATGTTATCAGCATTCATTCAGGCAGGAATCAAAGTGCTCTTCAGTGCCTGCCAGGTGGAAACGGCTGACTTGCTAAAGGAACTAGCTTTGGTGGAACAGCGGAAGAACGTAGCCATCCGTGTGCCAACAGAAGTGGAGGGACCTCGACAGGATGTTTTCCGTTTCTATTTGAGCATTCCTTGTGTCAGCTATACCCTGGCTCTGGCCTTATGCCACCATTTTGGTTCTTTAAAAGAGATGGCAAACAGGTACAGTTCCCTTTTGATTGTTCTGATCTCAACCCTTTGTTGGATACAAGCAGATAGGTTGGTTACAGTGGCCTACATTTTATTTTTCACTTTCAAATCTGACAGCTTTATAGAACTGTCAGGGTAAAAGTCATTTCTCCTCCTCCTCCTCTTCCGAACCTTATAATCTGACAGTTTATGGTTCATCCAATCATAATGTATTAAAAACTGTTATATTGGAAAAAAAGTATAAAGTGATTCTCTGAAAGTCTAGTTGGATATTTTCACATTTATCATTAGAATCAGAATAGAGCTGGAAGGGACTGGTTGTTCTCTCTCCTAGCTTAGAGAGATTGTATGTCATTCATTCTGATGTTATTTTGTGCATTGTTTTTTTGCCAGCCAGAGTCAGGAAGGGTGACCACATAAATTTAAATTAAGTTAAATATAAATAAAGGTAGCCAAAAGAATTTATAGGACCAGAATATTTAAGCCAACCACACAGGTAGGTATTACCATTATGACCTTGTGAACCTCTCTGATTATCCCGTCTGTTATAGTAATTTTCATATTCTTCCCCTTTGTGTTTTTGCTGAAGAATCCTGGTTACAACTAGTGCCTTAATGAGAAGCACTCCTTTCCTTCTTCCTTTTCAGTACCCCAAAGGAGATGGCAGGCCGCACTCAGGTCAATCAGCAGAAAGCAGAGGAAGTGTATCGCTACATCCACTACACCTTTGACACTCAGATGTTGCCCATGATTGTCACATGACCCTCAATAAATCAAAGTGGGGCATCCCTTTTAAACAGAAGCACTTTATTACTACATTCCTTCAGTGTAAGATATGTAAATAAAATCTCAAGCAAAATGAGTTTCTGTATTGCAAGCTGTCTTGTTCCTTTATAGTGTGTCTTTCCTTGATACAGGTTCCCTACTCCATTGGTGTGAGACGAGGAATACATCTTTCCACTTTCTCTTGCTTCTGAAGGCAGCTGTTTTTCCCCAATTAAAGGATAAAGATTTGATACTATGAAAATCATCCATGTAGTCCTCCTGTTCCAGCTATAGATAATTGGAGAGGAAGATGTTCAAAGAAAGACGAATGGCTGGAATTTGTCAAATGCAGAGAACTGTCTTCTGCTTTGGGCTATAGATTAGGTGTTCTGCAAAGTGGTTTTCTCTTTTTTTATTTTTATTTTTTTTATTTTTTAACAAACACACAAACAAACAATGCATTTTTTCTGAACAGTGTATTGGCCAAATCCCAAATTTGTACAGCTTTTAGTTATCTTCCAACACAATTTATGTTTCCCTTGTTGCCGTAATATTCTTTCTCTCTAATTTTTATTTTCTTTCACTTATTTCAAAGTGTTTTACTTTGAAGTTCTACATTCATGTCAATGAAGCACTCCTCAAAATGTTGAAGTAGGCAAGTAGCCATATGGTCTGGAAGGCTGTGGAAACAACCAAGAAAAAGCCTTTGAAGCAGCTATGCTGAACTTTGGTTGTGATTGGTTAATGTGGTTGTGGGTTTTGAGCAAAAGTGCTTTACTCATGCATGTTGCAAATGATCTCTTTCACTTGTCTTAGGTCTGCAATCTGCGTAGCATGGGCATAAAACATTTAAATGTGGAATAAAACAGCTTCATTCAGAATGTCTTTGGAAATATTTTGAGGGTTCTAGCAGAACAAACTTCAGACTGTTGAATGATCTTCATAAGAGTGGGAATCTCCTTTCTTTTCTCCTAAAGCTACAGAAATCATACTAATCATACTACCAATCATCTTAAGTCAACAAGTTCATATTTTTTAAAAAATGCATCTCTAAATTTCTCATTGCGAATGACTAAGCACTAAGAGAGCACACTCGACAAAAAATCAGCAACAATAGACCAACATAAGCCATGAACATCATAGCCAGAATATATTTATAGGGTTGTCAATGGTCTATAAACACAATAAAATAATGGGACAGCTTGTGGTGGTTGGGGGTGGGGGGGCAGAATTGTTATCGTATTACTTTCCCTGCTGCAGAGCTTCATCTCTTCCTGAGCTGGTGTTGACGTTCCAAGACTTTAAATCTGAAACATACCTTCATTTGGCAAGACCAGGAAAAGGGAATTGTAAAGCTAAAAGTCTGTAGAGATTCTCAGTCATCCAGATCATGGTTATCCCAATGATGCTTTTTAAGGAGGCAACTGGACTTCCTTGTTTTTTTCTTTGAAGATGTTTCGCTTCTCATCCAAGAAGCTTCTTCAACCCATCCATCTACCCACTATCCTGCTAGAGCTAAAGAAGCTTCTTGGATGAGAAGTGAAACGTCTTCAAAGAAAAAACAAGGAAGTCCAATTGCCTCCTAAAAAAGCACCTTTGGGGCAGGAAAAGGGAATGTAATCCTTCAGGTCTTGATGGATCTCTCAGAAGCTTTTGTACCATTGAAATCCGTTTAGTCACCTTGTAAGGATTGAGAGCATGAATCTGTGCTGCAGTGTTTTTGCAGTGCCTAGCTATGAGTGCACCTAGTTTTGCTCGTGTCACACTGCTAATAGGAGCTGCATTTGCAGTTTGGGGTATTTGGGGTATGGTTATCTCTTAGCCCGACTTCTCCAAATTGACTTTACTCATCTAGTGAGGACCTCTGTTAAGACTCCCTCCTTCTCAATAATGCTCACTCTTCTGTGGAACAATTTTCCACAGAAGCCCTAGATTTTCAGAAAGTTCTTCCAAAGCTGAATCTGAAAATAACATTTGGAGAGATGGTGACTATTTTTTTGAAGATAAATAGAGAATTGTAAGATGGGTGAAAAGCAAGCAGAGGGGAAATTAAAGCTCCTTTTTTCTTAATCCATTTGTCTCCTCAAGGTCCATTTGGGACTATAGTCTTCACCGATACTTGAGGAGTAGCATCCAAAGAGATTCTCCAATGTTGCGTATATGCTCTTACCTCTAACACTTGCCTATTTCTTCCTCTCAGGAATGCATTTGGTTTAGAAAGTGTTTGAAAACAAATTAATCAACCTAGGATAAAATATCTGAAACAATGTAAAATGCAGTATTTTGTATTTGGGTGTTTTTTGTTAGTTTATTTCAAGGCTGAACAAAAACTCTCACAATGGATCTGTTAGAAAGAAATCTTTCCAAGTTTGTTTCCGAGCTCAGAATGAAGAACAAAGGGAATTACCATATTTTTCGGACTATAAGATGCACTTCAAAGTGGGTGGAAATATCTGTGCATTTTATAGAGCAAATATTGCAGCAGGGTGTGTGTTAGGCAGTGATTGGCGGCAGCAAACAGGCCACAGCGATGGCGAGTGGGCAGCTGTGAATAGGCCATGGCAAACGGGCCGTGGCGGCCGCAAACAGGCCACAGAGGCAGAGGCAGATTTTTTTTTCTTGTTTTCTTCCTCTAAAGCTAATGTGTGTCTTATAGTCCCGAGTGTCTTATAGTCCAAACAATACGGTACTTGAAAGAGGTGTTTATTTCTGAGGGCACAATTGACTGCATCTGAGGAAGCCATGGTGAACCCTCCCAAGAAGCCCTTTAGGAAAAGTCTTGTCTTTGCCTTTTGAAAGTACCCCAGCCTATCCTCTAGGAATTCCAAGAAAGTGAACTTAGTTGGGTTTCCTCAACACCCTGCTGTGTTGTGGTTTCTACACATCCAGATGGAAACAGCAACCTCTTTTGAAGTAAGGATCTTTTGTTAATTAAGAAGCAGCATCCGATCTGGGTGGGTCACTGGGACCGGAGGTTTTGTCTTCCCAACTTTCAGACTTGTGCTGGGTCCCATCCTTCGGGAACTTCTCTGTGGGCTTTGGGCTGTTCTGTGTAGATTGGGAAATTGATGGCTGGCTATTAAGTTGTTGGCTGTTGTTTCCTTGTGCTGTCAAGCCCTTGCCTGGTATTTGTTAAGCTGGGGGTAAATTAGCATTCCTGTTGATTGACGAGGGGCCTGTTTCCCAGGCTTTAATCATTTCCTTGGCTGTTTTTGTGTCTGCTCATCCAACACTTAGTAGCTGCAAAAGTGAATGCATGTCCTTATTTATTGCAATGTGAGGCTGCCCCCAGCTTATCAAATACTTAGGAGGCAAGGAACAGCCAAACAACTTAATAGCCATCCATCAACTCCCCAATCTACATCTAAAAAGCTACACACAACAGGCACCCTATAAATACCACACAGAACAGCCCCAAAGCCCAAGTGAAGCTCCCCGAGGATGGGCTCCAGCATGAGTCTGATAGCTCAGAAGACACTGGTCCCTGTGACATTTTCCTGGGACATGCCTTTGTATAAGATCTGTGGCATCTGGAAGGGATGTTCATCTAAATAGGCACATCTGCCACATTTTATTTGAATCCATTGCAATATTTTTGTCCTGCACAAGGAAACAGCAGCCAACAACCTAAAACATAGTTTTTAACCATTTGCCCTTATAAATCGTGGGAAGAGTGAATGCCAGCAAGACATGAGTTCCTTCCCATACATCCTTTCTCATTACAGGCAGCTCGAGGAGCAAATTGCAAACTCAGTATTTTGCATATTTCTTTTCCCAAGGTCTCTTTCCAGCATGCGAAGAAGAGCTAGCCATCAAATGCCTTATTGAAATTCTCATTAAGATAACATTAGGAGGAACAGAAAAGATAGAACAAAGAAATTAGGAAACCACAAGCAATTTTCTCAATAAGTAGAAATAAATTGGACTGTGCATCTGGTCTATGTACTGTAGAGAAAGCTGCTTCTAACTTGTGTTTTTCTATCCGTTAGGTTTTTAAAAAACATTATTGAGAGATTTTACTGTAAAAACTGCTTAGAAGCAATCTGTAATTACTGGGTCAGTGAACTGTTACAGCCATTAATAGTAAATATTGCTAGCTCAGCCAGAACTTGCTCCAAAAGTGATAAAGGACATTCCTTTAAAGCTCTTAAAAGTATACATCTGTAGGTTTGGGAATGTAAGCAAATATGTAGGGTTACTTAATGCATTCTTTAAAAGATTTTGTGCATTCAAGATTTCACTCTGTGAAAATCAGAGGATAATAGACCTATTCTCAGGAAGAGTCCAAATGAGCAGAAGGTCCATTAGAGATGCCTGTGGAGCGGCTTACCTGATTATTTGAGAACAGTTTGGTCCTGTTGAACCTGATGAGAGACAGGATCCTCGATGCTGCCAGTGTAATTACAGGTAGTCCTCAACTTATGATCACAAACCCAAAATGAGGATGAAGGTTCATTCTTCGAGCTTGTGCATTGGTTCCCGAACATTTCATTACCAGGCTCTTTAGCAGAGTTTAAGGGATGTCAGTGTTCTGTTTATAAGAGCTTCAGGTGTGGGTGTGTCAACTGAGGGTCTTGTGATGGGTCAGCTGTGAGTCATCAGTGAGTCTTGTGATAAGATTTACATACAGCTGACCCATCAGAATATTTGACACACCCACACCTGAAGCCTTAATTAACAGAAGAACACTGACATCCCTAAACTCTGCTGAAGATGTTACCTAGCCTGGTAACAAAACATTCGTCCTACTTTATCACTGAAAGTTTTTCTTTACCATATGAGAAGTTATTTATGCACTTGAAATAACTCCTATGAGAGCCACAGGTGTTAAGTGTACTATGATTTTCAGCAGTAATATTCATAAATATAGTACAGTAAAATTATTTTCAATAGGCCTACCACGAGAAAGTTTAATGAGAGAATTGATTCTTCTATTATTTTCCCTCTTCCCTGTCCATTGCCTGCAGTGACAACGGCTCACTGTTATTTGTACTATATAGTAGTTTTTTGAAGTGTTTTTTAAAAATTGTATTATGTATGCAGTTGCTGATTAGGGTGTTATCAGTGTGTTATAAAATATGTAATGAATATTATTGACTTAGAAAAGGCAGAATTTCAGAAAACCTTATTTTTAAAATAAAATAAAAATAAAACTTATTTTTAAAATAGTTATTCTACTATTTTCCTCTTCTCTAAATTGTTAAGAATGTAATACTACTAGTTTACAGATTGATAGAGTAGCTTTGTTTACATAATGTATTATTCCAGATTTATTGAACTCATTGGTCTTGGTTCATACAACATACCAGACATTAACTAACCATAGAGTGGACTAATACATGTTTCAGTTATATATTACATATCCAGTTATACTGTAATTGCCAAATTAAAAAGGTATCAAAAACATTTAAAAGGTACTAAGCAAGTAAGTTTAATACAAAAATTTGTCAGCACTGCTGTTGGAACAGAAAATAGAGATTGTTTGCTATTACAAACAATACTGTTGACATTTATCGTACAAGTAACTTCTAAAAACATTATTTTACTTCCATTAAAAAGGTAATTACCACAGCTACCTCTTTACATAATCTCTGCATCACATCTTCTAAAAAAGAAAGCTAAGTGTGTGTAGTAGATTTTTCTCTATTCTGAAAACTTGAGAGTACAGAACTGTGGAGCCACTTAATTCAACTCAAAACAGGCTGGAATCAAAACTCAACTCTTTGCTGTTCATTAAAAACATCCGTAGCTATGGAGTTGGAGGCTTGATCAGGTGGCTATGTTGAAAAATACATATCATCCTCTTCATCAGACTGCATTCCTTGTTCCACTTCAAAGAGATTCCTCACTCCAGCAGAAGTTGCTGCATCTATAGCAAGGTAAGGAAAAAACCCCAAGGATGATAGTATCCAAAACGGTCCCATATAATACCATCCTCAGGTACAATCTTGTAGCCAACATGAAAAGCTCCACTGATCTTGGAGAGAAATTTTATACTGCATGAAAACCCACACCAAACCAACCAAGTTAAAAAGAGACTATGGCAAACCATATGCATAGATTTTCACAATCCCAGGAGTCAGGACTGATTAATTTACCTTTTAACAATTATACAGAAATTACTTTAATGTCCACAAGAGCAGATTACCTCTGTAATTGGTGTGGGGCAATCAAGCGATCCTAATTATGGATTTCAATTTCTGAATATCTGCATTTAAAATTGAGATTTCCCACCCTGGGAAATATACTCGGAGAAAATACAGGTAGCAAAATTGGGTGCCTAAATCTGGAACTAATTCTTAACTCTGCAGTCACTAAACTTCATGAGCTGCTTTGTCTGCTGGCTTCATGTTAAGGTTTGCAAATGAATGGAAGAAAATACTTTCAAAATTACAAATCCTGAAACATGCCGTATTCATTACTGCATACTGCAATGTCGCTCATATATGTAACAGATGGCTTCCTTTGTAGACTATTTCCAGCCCTTTGACACAGGTAGTCCTCATCTTACAAAAGTTTGTTTAGCACCGTTAGTTACGATAGCACTGAAAAAAGTGACTGATGACCGTTTTTCATACTTGACCATGGTCACACAATCAAAGTCAAACACTTGGCAACCGACTCATTTATGACTGCTGCAGTCCTGAGCTCATGTGATCACCTTTTGTCAAGCAAAGTCAAACGGGAAGCCAGATTCACTTAACAACCGTGCTACTCTTAACAACTGCAGTGATTTATTTAATAACTGTGGCAAGAAAAATTGTAAAATAGCCCAAAATTCACTTAACAAATGTCTCGCTTAGCAACAGAAATGTTGAGCTTAACTGAGGTCATGAGTCAAGGACTACCTGTACTACCCTCACATTCATATTGTGCACAGAAATTTCTCTGAAACCTTCCACAGGAGGAATAGCAATAGCACTTAGACTTATCACAGTGCTTTTACAGCCCTCTGAAAGCGGTTTACAGAGTCAGCATATTGTCCCAAACAATCTGGGTCTTCATTTTACCAACCTCAGAAGGATGGAAGGCTGAGTCAACCTGGAGCCTGGTAAGATTTGATCTGCCAAACTGGAGGCAGCTGGCAGGCAGCAGAAGTAGTCTGCAGTACTGCATTTTAACCACTGCACCATCGCGGCTCTACTATATACAAGGCCAAGAACATCCTTTCCTTCATTTGGCAATGATAATGAGAAAGCTCTTGTGATTATCCAACCCATAGATCCTCCTTCTTGGACTGTCAGATCCTTCCAATCCTTTTTGGACTGTCAGAAACATTTTGAATGTTGAACACAAATTACAAATAGGATGTTTGCCTATTCATAAAATATTTATTAATGACATACCCTTTATTTTGCAGTCTGCAGATTTCCAACTTTGTTACATTATTTAAAATTCTTTTTTTAAAGAACTCAGGGCACAGTGGCAACCATACAGAATTGGGACCTGTCTGTCCATTGCTAAGCAAGGAGTGATCCGTTGTTAAAGTGAGCCACAATCAATTTCAACTTTTTTGCCAAGGTTGTTAGATAAATCACACAGACGTTAAGCGAATCATGTAGTTGTTGCATGAATCTGGCTTTTTCCTCATTGATTTTGCTTGTTGGAAGCTGCCTGGGAAGGTCACAAACAACGATCACATGACTCAGGATGCCAAGCAACCAATATTGAGTGACCCTGGGTATGTTGTGACAGTTGTAAGTGCAAGGACCAGTTGTAAGCCACTTTTTTCCATTATAATATTGAACAGTCACTAAATGAATAACTAAATCGAGGACTAACTGCATTGATGGTACCATACTGGGACTCCCAAATCTAATCCTAAATCCTGACAATGTCATATAAAGCAAGTGAAACAGGCCTACCTTCAAAATTAAAGACATTTGTTCTTCGAGATAGGGGACTAGTGAACACAGTCACAGCCTGATGGAAACAAAAGATACATTACTTTCCACAAGCAAAGAGCTTGTAGAAAAGCTTCATGGCAAAACAAACAAGCCAGCTAAGAACTGCAGTTTAGAATCAATAAAACCACGGAACAGGCATTTTATGATCCAACTCTGATTCTGCCATGCTACGTTTTATATGCAGGCAGAGGAAGGAGATGTTAAAAGTTTCTAGATTAGGTTGGTCAGTAGGTAACCAGCCAAGAATTATTTTTTCAAGGCTGTGACTAAATAGAAAATAACAGATTACTGGAAAATGGCTTTATGAATTGTCCTTTAGAACAAGGCCATTTGTGGTTCAATATATCTCAGAACCTCAAAGGTCCTCTGAGGAGGTTCATTAAGGAACTTAGTTGTTCTCTTGGTCCTAACCACTTCAGGTCTCTATTTTTTTTGGGGGGGGGTCCATTTCCCATTTTTACCTGTTAATAAAGCTGCTTCTGGAGTGGATGTGATAAATATTTTTATTTATTCAGGGGGGGAAATATATTGTTACTGAGAAAATAATCAGGTCCTATGAATAGATTTAGATCCCCCTCAGGGAGATAAGGAAAACACATGAATTATTTTTTTAAAAGATGCAGGAATCTAATTTGTTTTCATATGTGATAAATGAAGGAAAGGCATTACCGCTTTCTTCTTTACATTCAGCCATGTGCGTCCCTTGCCTTTGATATTATTTTGCATGTGGAAGACCTGTTTTTCACAGCTTTCCCTAAAATAAAAAAACAATTTAATTGGCGACTATGTATATGTGAATGTGTCTCACTTACTCACTCACTCCCAAGAAGCAAGAACTACTTTGCTTATTGTCAGGCTGTAGCAGCACTCGCTGCTTATTCTTACCACCCTCTCAAGTAAGATGCTCACTATCCTTTTCAGCATTTCTCTCCCTGCACTTGCCTCCCTACTCCAAAACAGCATATTCCAGAATGCTCAAATGCCCACATAAGCCAACATCCCTCTTGCTTGACTCAGTCCTATTTTTATTGTTGGAACAGTATATTTATGTGTAAATTCTGCACACTTGTCAGCCGTGACCTCAGTGGACCTAAAATGAGTTCTGCTCATAAAGAGGCAGATACTTTTGCCTTTCAAAATAATAAATAGAATCTATCCAGAGTACCTACCTCTCAAGAGATTCCAGCATGCCAGGGCTGACATGGTCACATTGGGGTGTCTTCACCCAGGGGAAAATAGCTGAAGCAGGTGTAATGGGATGTCTGTCTTTCAACTGGAAAACATCTTCCTCTGGGGCCACGCAGAACTGTGGCAACTACAGATCATATCTTGGTTATCCCCAGAAAGAGAAGGTGTTTGCTGTAAGTTTACTATAATATTATCCCCATCCAAGAGCATCTTTCTCATGTTGCCTGCATTCCATTTCATTCCCCCCCATTAGAAAATGATGGATTTATTATAAATGATCCATAATTAAAGTGATGGTAGAATTTTTAGTTAGTTAGGTGAAAGTAACATAGTTTCAATAGATGAAGTGGGCCTTACTAACAGGATGAATCATATATTGTAGGTAGGGTAATGAATGTAAAGCTGTTATAGAGTTTTGAGGTTGTGAAGATTTTTAAGGGGAAAAGGCCCAGAAGCAGATAGAAAGTTGAGTAAATGATTAGCAAACGGAAAAGGCAGATACCTAATGTAATAAGTCTATACTAATAAAGTAAAAAGCTATTTTTAAAAAAACTTAAATTCTTTTAAATTTTTAAAAAATCTCTCAAAGGACCAACAGTTTGCTGCTACAGATGGACTGAATTCCAGAGAATGGTTCACGTATAAATAACACTTAAAAAAGCAGAGTAAGATAATAGGGTGGGTATAATTTTTTTATATTTTCTTTCTTTTGTACTTTCTTCTACTAGCTACCCACAACTAACAGTGTATTTACAACTCTCTGCAATAGCTAGAATCTCAATGAATACCAGATATTTTAGGGAATGTCTGTTGTAGAGATATATATTTTTTGGACTAATCTCAAGATCTATGAATGTATTTCTGAAGAGAAGCACAAAATCAAGAAAATTTATTTCACACCATCCAAGCCCAGGAAAAAGAAAACAACTTTCCATCTTGTTTTGAACATTTCTAGCATCTTGTCTGATGGAATCCTGGTAGAAATATTCTAATATAAACAACCGATGTGATATTTACTTTTGTGTTCCTATTTTGGAAAGGTGTGGAAGCAAAGATGTCATCGTGGTTATCCTTGGGCATCTGTTCGAGGAAGTTCCGCATCTGTTGTTTCCTTTTCAGGGTTCCCACCTTTGCCAATGGCTGTTGTGTCCCCCTATCTACCAGCAAGAATAATACAAACTAACATGGAAATTCTTTTTTTGCAAGAGGATGGAAATTGTAGACAAACATTAGAAGCCATTTAAAAAAAAACTTGTTATTTTCATTAATCTGAATTTTTAGATTGGAATTTTGTTCACTCCCTACACTAACTGTGTTTAAACAACACCATATACAAACAGCTTCATCAAACAGAATTAGACAGAATTAATTTGTACATAGCCACCTTTTTCAACAAGTGAACATACACATAAGCAATCTATTATTACCTGAGTATCTCTGCCCAAAATTCTGAAAATTTCTCCCAATATTCTCAGGTACAGATTCAAAATTAACCTTTATTCATCTTAAAACAGAAAAGAGCTTGCCTAATTTTGCAAAATTCAAGTGCACCCCTAAACAAATAAGGGAAGTGCTATGCTTTTGCTGAAAGTCTACCCAGACTCTCACCCTTCCATGCTCCCAGAAAGGGAATCCTGACACATGTCTGGCTTTGGATGGAAGAAGACAGGGAAGAGGTCAGGACTTGTACCTCTTTCTGCCTTTTGTCCAGGCTTGGTAGTCTTCTTTGGGGCACGTTTCTTCCCTTTCTGCTCTGCCATGTATTTTTGTTGGCATTCTTCAGCAGATCGTGTTCTCAGAGTCTTTGCCACATCCATCCAGAAACCACTTTTGTGTTTGGGAAAAGATGCCACTGCCCTATAAAAATATGAAGGATTTGGTGAAGCACATTATGTTATAACTTTGGTGGCGATGATATGAAAGTTAGACACTATATAGAATCTAAAAGGGGAGATAGAAGAGAGAAGAAAAAACGATCAGGAATTTGCCAAAAAAAAAAAAGTTGTGGATTGTATAGGAGGAAAATCATTTGCAGGATTAGGTAGGGGATTAGAAAAATAAAGCTTTCAGATCATTCTGTTGACTAATATGGAATCAGATATTGTTATCCTTGCATTAGAAGAGCTCTGCAAGTCACAGCTTTACAGACAGCATCTTACAACATAAGGTAAAATTATGGTCCGACCATCCCTACTTGCCTGTACAACTTTTCCAATTCTTCTTCAGTCCAGTTTTCATTAGTGTCTGGAAGAGACTCCTCATCATTCCCTAACTTGCTCTGGTTGTATGGCTTTCTAGTCCTAGGCAAGGGCTTTGGACTAGTTGAAATGTAACCATTGGTTCTCTTGGTAGGTATTTTTATCTCAATTTCTTTCACAGGAAATTCCTCTAGGCTGTTTTCACTTTCGGTCTCTGATGCAAGAGCATTCTTTCTGGCTCTGTTGAACCACTTCTGTGACTTTTGTCTATTCCTTTTCTCTAACTCAAAACTGGTAGCCAAGTCAGGAGAAGAACTCTTGTTACTTAGTTCTTCCAGCATGTCCTCCTGGACAAAGTAAGAACAATTTGTGCTCCTTCTGCTTTGAGAAGGTGCTACGCAATTCTCTGTACTTTTTTGCTCACATGATGGTCCTTGTATATTATTACACTCCTTGTTGAATGTTCCTCTTTTGAAAGAAGGCTTTGTTTTCCTTTTAATACATGGGATCTCTTCACTAGATTCATCTTCATCTGTGCAAGGAACACTTTCCACAACTTTCTCAATTTGTTGGTGTTGTTTCAACAAATTTAATGGGCAGTTAAAAGTGTCTAATTCTACATCAGCCAAGTTTCTTTCATAGCAAGTAATGTTTCCACACTCCTTAGTCACATTTTGCTCATTTCTGGACCTCCTGTTGGAGTACTGTTTTTCTTGCATTATTTTCTTTTTCAGAGGTGTCAGCATAACTGTGGTTGTCTTCTTGCAAATATCTTTAATTAATTCAGAGTCATTTTCTTCAGTGTCTGAAATAAGGTTGAAATAAGGTGACTGTTGCTTCAATTTAAATTTGGTTTTCCTGGTTATATTCTCAGGTTTCATATTAACTTTTCCTAGGTAAAAATTAGTTTCGAAAATAAAAGTTAGCTTAGGTTCTAAATCAATGAAATTATAATTTGTTAATAGAATTAATTTCTTCTTCACATTTCTATTCTGCAAGTATTCAAGGCAGCTGACAGGATTTAAACAGCAAAAGCAAAATGTAACATTTTAAAAATAAAAAGCAATACAAATTTTTGCACTAAAATTAACCATTAAAAGCATAACAAAAGATGTGTGTCTTTTAACGATACTAACAGAGGGAGGAAAAATCAGTTCCAAGGGAATGTGTTCCTTACTATTGGGACATTAGAAAATCCTCTTACATGCCAGAAAGAGGGGAGGACATTAAACAAAGGGGGCATTTTCAAAACAGCCACCCCTGATGGACCGAAAACAGGATTGAGACAGATTTGTAAAATGAGGGCAATCTTTTCTTTAAGCCCCAACAGTTCAAATTGTGCAACCACTGCATATATTTTCAATACAGGTAAATAATCCCTATATCTTTCATTGTTTAGCAGCCAAATCATCCTATTTAACATCATCTGCACCTTCCAGACAATTTACAAGCACAGCCCACAGGGAGGCTTTTGTATAGTCATATCATTATCACCAAGATATAGAAAACTA
Organism: Ahaetulla prasina; assembly: GCF_028640845.1. Taxonomy (NCBI): domain Eukaryota; kingdom Metazoa; phylum Chordata; class Lepidosauria; order Squamata; family Colubridae; genus Ahaetulla; species Ahaetulla prasina. The sequence goes on along the minus strand of NC_080539.1, from coordinate 355,005,587 downwards.
GTGAAATGTGCCTGGTACAATAAGGATTGCATAGGCATGTAATGTGTAAATGTATGGAAACCCTTCTCATCACAACCATCTCCGGTAAGTGCTCAGGATCATAGAGTATACCCAAACTCTGAACAATGATGTTTCAAGGCAGTGCAGCTCTATCCAAAATGATAATTTCAATCTCTGAGTCTACTTTCTTATTTACCAACAGCATCACTGCTTTGTCTTGGTTTAATGTCAGTTATCATCCGTTTTGAACCCTTTACTCATAAGTTACCAGGCCCGGATCATTTTAACCATATTTTGTTGTGGCTTGCACCATGGCTCAGGACCGGGATACTTACGGGACCGCCTGCTGCCACCGGCGGCCTCCCATCAACCAGTGCGTTCCCATAGAGAGGGTCTCCTCAGGGTGCCATCAGCCAGACAATGTCGGCTGGTGATCCCCAGGGGGAGGGCCTTCTCTGTGGGGGCCCCAGCCCTCTGGAACGAACTACCTCCAACGTTGCGCCAACTCTCTGACCTCCAAACCTTCTGGCGTGAGCTGAAGACTCTTTTATTTCATCGAGCAGGATTAGCCTAATAGTTTTTTAAATAGTTTTAATCAGTTTTTAATGAGATTTAGCAAATTTTTACAATTTCGGCCAATTTAAAATTAGTTTTTTTTAATTGTTCTTAACTTTTGTATTGTTGTTTTTTACTTGGCTGTAAACCACCCTGAGTCCTTCGGGAGAAGGGCGGTATAAAAGTTGAAATAATAATAATAATAATAATAATGATGATGATGATGATGATGATGATGACGACGACGACCATGGGGTAATCCATCCTAACATGCAGGGCTCCTCACTTTTGGATCATCAAATCAATCCAAACAGAGCATCAAATCCAGTGTGTGCACAAATTGATATACAGAATTGTTGGGACAGACCATGATCAGAGGAGATGACTTTTTAGATCAAGAATTTGAATTGAATACAAGGTACAGTACAAGGAGAAAGGTTAATTTAATACCACACCAAGATTAGTGTAGCCAGTTTGGGAAGACAGAAGACGGGATAAACCATATCTCTGCATAACTCTGGCCATCCAAATGCAATAGCTTACACTTAAAACTATGAAGAGTCGACACATCATCAAAAGAACTGCAGACTGTGGGGACTGCATTTCCAATCCCAGTTTGCTGAAGCCTGCTGTATTACTAAGTACTACAGCAGATGGATCTGGGGAAGATGAATTCTCCACAATTCCCTTGAAACAATAATGTCCTTCTGAAAGAGGATAGATCTGCAATTTGGGCCACACTGATAAAAGTAGCTAAACATTCTATAGAGCTGGGAATCTGTGTTCTACTGGTTACCATTGGTTAACATCATCTCCTATCATTATCCACATTAGCTGGGTATTAAGAATTCAGCATTACCAGAACAATTACAGATTATTCATCCTATCTTAGAAATTTTCCTATGGACCATCTTCTTACAGTTTTTTTGATATAGTTTGGCTCTCAGTTTTAATACTCTGTTTAATGTTTTTGTTTTACTTTTTATGGCCAATGGATCTCAATAGAAGGTGATACAAAAACAGGAGATGGAATGGCATGTTAAATGTGGTTGACAGGCATTTGGTAAGTTAAACATAATTTTCAAGAACCTCCCCCTAATACTGAAGAAAAGACGTTTTCAATTAGTTTTGTGACCACTGCTGTGTCCCAAGGTCATGAGATTACCACTGCAACCTGCTGACAAGCAAAGTCAATGGGGGAGCCAGATTCACTTAAATTCACTTGTGGCAAGAAAGGCCATAAAACGGGGCAAAACTTACTTAACAAATGTCTGACTTAATAACCGAAATCTTGGGCTCAATTTTAAGTTGAGAACTACCTGTCTATGACTGGAACTGGCTAATACACTCGTGACCAGAAATTGAGCAGGGACAGCTAGATTAACGTATTATGACACAAAACCCCAAACTTATATATTTGCATTAGACATCAAGTTGCAAGTACAGTATTTTGCAACTACCTTCTCAAAATAAATCATTTCTAGAGAAACTGATGGATTACAATATCCCTGTCCTTAAGCATAATTTTCCTAAGCATAAGTTTCAAGAACAACCTCCCCCCATGCCTGAAAAGTTTTCAATCAGTGAGTGCCACCTGCTCTAATATATACCAGTGAAACAAGGACACTAACCTCACAATCGATACAAAAGCTACAAGTGGTGCAAAGAGCCATGGAAAGATTCATGCTCGGCATCACAAGACAAGATAGAAAGACCCGCGCATGGATTACAGAACAAACAAAAGTATCATCAAGAAAGTAAAAGAACTGAAATGGAAATGGGCTGGTCACATAGCAAGAAGAACCGATGGCAGGTGGACCAAGGCAGACACAGAATGGATCCCCCTTGATAAAAAGCATCCACAAAAGAGACCTAAAACAAGATGGATCGATGACATCAGCAAGTATTGTGGGGCAAAGAAAAGCTCAAGACCATATTGGTTGGAAACATACAGAAGAGGCTTTCGTCCTACAGTGGCTACAATGAATGAATGTTTTACTTTACATTAATTTAACTGTCTAATTTTTATTGATACAATGATTGGGGCTCTTTTGAAGAGAAAGGAAGGGCAAAAATAATTTTATACTACCTGAATCCTGGTAATCCAACTGATTTTTGTTTTAGAGCAGAAAGGGAGAAGAGGAGAAAAATTTTGGGACATTTCTTTCATTTAATCCAAACAAGAGCAGCTCATGCAACATTAATATTGTAAATTATCCTAACTTTGTTGTAATATATACCTGAAAAAGTACAAGTCATGCCTTATAAAATTGAAAGGGCAAAGTTGCCATCTATAAATATTTAAATATTTTATTATACACTGCCTCCGAGTCCCTGCGAGGGAGGAAGGCAATTTTAAAATGTGATAAAATAAGTAAAAAATAAAGACTAATACACACAGTTCCTACCCATCTATTGATCTTTCTGATCATGTACTTACCTGACCTAAAGAAAAATATTTTGCAACCTAATAGCGCTTTTGACATGGGTTAAGCCCATTAGTCACCATCAAGTAAAGGTGGGAAAACCTGTTCAGCATTAGAATTTTTGAATCAATAATTTCAATAAAATAAAATAAAATATTCTCTACCTTTTGCTTGGTTCAAAGGCACTTCTTTATGATCTTTCAAAAGGTTCTCGCCATTTTTCTTTGGAAATTTGATAGTCTGCCTCTTCACAGGGGGTGTACTGCTTATTGTCTTGAGGAACAAAATATAAGCAAGCATAATTTCAAAAATGCAATTTCATCCTGTACTAGTTAAATTCCACCTTCAGGACTGTATTAATTTTAATACTATACTTTCAAAAGGATTGAGACAAATTGGAATAGATTGCAAGAAATGCAATGAGGATTATCAGGGCATAAAAGTTGTCTTGCAAGTAAAGATTTAGCCTAGAGAAAAGACAATTGGGTAATTATAGACAGGCATTCTTCAACTACCTGAGGTTTTTTTACTTAAATGGCCACAACCATTTACAGTATAAGAGCGTTCCCCAACTTTCCCGCTTTTCCAGACCTGAGGAGGCATGGTGGGGAGAGGGGATGGTTTTGCATGTGCTCGCCCACCAGTTTTCCTGTTTGGAAAACAGGCTGCAGACCCCTGTCTTATCCTATAAAGTAAATTCCTACAGGAACACATTTTCTAACTGACTGTTATACCAACTCCCTAATGTAACACTTTGGATTTTTCTAAATTTTTCTAAACTATTGGTCTTCCCTTCACTGGATGTCTTCAAGCATAAATTTTGTTTTGATTTCTTGAATTTAGGAGATTAGGGTCAATGGTTTAAATGATCTCCGGACCTTTCGACGTGAGCTGAAAACATTTCTGTTTCATCGCACAGGACTGGCCTAATGGTTTTTAATGGTTTTAAATGAGGTTTTTATTGGTTTTAAATGGTCTAGCCAACTTTGAATTTTTTGCTTTTAAATTGGTTTTAACTTTTATATTGATTGTTTTATTTTGGCTGTAAACCGCCCTGAGTCCTTCGGGAGAAGGGCGGTATAGAAATTTAAATAATAAATAAATAAAATACATAAATGGTCTTTTCCAGCTTTATGATTTAAGGATTTGAAGTTACACTCTCCATTCATTTAAAGTTCAAGCCTTATGCACTGTAGATTTTTTTATTTGAATATAGAGTATCTTTCAGGTAACAGTTGTTACTTTAAAGTAATATACTTTACTTTAATATAAGAGTTCAAAATAACAATTTCAGAGATTACTGAAATTAGCATGAAAAATAACATAAAAAACAACACCAGACGTTATAAATTCTTTAAAACATTTCAGTAGAATTAGCAACTTAGCAATGTTTTTTTTTCTCTTTAAAATTCCAATCCATCCTCCCCAAATTTACTGAGAAAAACATGCTATAAATGTTGGACCACTACTGCAAAACTGTTCCTGATGACTCTTAATGTCTACAGAGAGAAGTGCTCAAAATGTTTCAAGTCAAAACTTTCCTTTGTATGCATCAGGAATATTCCAGCACTATTTTTTTTAACAGAATTAGAACATTTCTCAGAAGAATCAGATTTCAAAAGTATCAGCAAATGTTTGAAACCCAAATCATCTCTATTATAGATAATAACTCTGAAATATTTAGGTTATCTGATGTCATGCAAGAATGGTTCAGCCTTCTGGAGCCAAGTAGGAGCAGCAAACTAGGAAAGAATTGTGGTTTAGTTAAAAACAATAATGAACCAAAACTTCATTATTGTCCAAAATCCAGCATTTCTAAACTAGAAAATCTGAAACCAAATGTACAATTGAGACACAACTAACATAATATGTTCTGAATGTTGCTATCCTAGTATGTATGCATTTATGACAAGATTCAGCAGTTCATCTGCATTTGAAAGACAAAGGTCACTCTTTTGAAGACAGCAAAGTTCACAATGGGAAACAGAGAGGCCCGCTGGTTTGAAAGAGGGGTCAGAGGCCATCTATCTTAAAATTGAGCAGCCCTCTCTCAACAGAGGGGGGGGGGAATATAACACCACCTATCTCCTGTCTTAAGGGATGCGGTGGCTCAGTGGCTAAGACGCTGAGTTTGTCGATCGAAAGGTCAGCAGTCCAGCAGTTTGAATTCCTAGTGCTGCGTAATGGGGTGAGCTCCCATTACTTGTCCCAGCTTCTGCCAACCTAGCAGTTCAAAAGCACATAAAAAATGCAAGTAGAAAAATAGGGACCACCTTCCATGCCCCTTTGGCATTTAGTCATGCCAGCCACATGACCAAAGAGACGTCTTTGGACAGCGCTGGCTCTTCGGCTTTGAAACGGAGATGAACATCACCCCCTAGAGTCGAGAATGACTAGCACATATGTGCGAGGGGAACCTTTACCTTTACCTTACCTCCTGTCTGCAATACTGTCCTTTCAACAGTCCCAAGAAGATTCCATACTCTTTTGCACTCTGATTCAAGTGACCCTGAGGATACAGATAAATCCCCAAGTGACCTCAAGGACTCTCAGTGCGCTAATGAGAACTTTCAGAGTGCGCTATCAATCAGATGACTGCAAAGAATATAAATCAGTCCATTCCCCCCTCCATTCCATTCAGTTTAGTCAGAACTGAAGAAGCTTCTTGGATGAGAAGCAAAACATTATAGAGGAAAAAAAACAACCAAGTCCAGTTGACACCTTCAGATTACTTAATAGATTATTCTTTTAGGCTCAGGGAAGTAAAATCATTTCCAAGTTAAATTGTAAACACAGTGGATTTTTCAATCCATAATACTCTCAACTTGTAGGAATCCAAAATATCTACAAGCACCTTCTTAAAATTTCTATCTCTATCATCACACCAGAATAATAATTTATATATAGTGAGAAAAAATAAATCTTACAGGTGATAAGTAGTTGGCGCCTCCTTTGTTTATAGTGATATTTAATGCCTGATCTCGATGTATCCGTTCCCCACACCAGTACTGCATGGGTGGCTTAATACATCGCCCACTACGGGTGAAACTTCTCTCACTGTCATTCTGCAAATCAGTTGTTTTCAGCTGCATACCTATTAAGGAAAACAAACACGTGCAAAAATATTCTTCAGCAACAACAAATTTCTGCCTGTGTAACAAGGTAAATCGACTGTAAATGTAAACATAAAATTAGAAGCACCTTCATAAATGATCCAAGAAAAAGATGAAGTAGCCCTACTGAGCATTTAATTCTCTTAATCAACTTTTATTAGCGTAAGATAACCGGAATCTATAGAAGCAACAGTTATTGGTAATGGAAATATTTTGGGGGGCTTTTTTAAACGTTTAATATGAAAGGCTGTTTCCTGCCATATAACTTACTTGCATTTGAACATTAGGTTAATCTAGATATACCGTGTTTCCCCAAAAGGAAGATTCGGTCTTATTTTCTTTTGGGCCCAAAAATAAGCACCAGGTCTTATTTTCAGGAGATGTCCTACCTTAGAACCACTGCAGCCAGGCCTGCCACACCCCGACACCTGTCGCGCTGCTGCCCAACTTCTTGCAACCACTTGCGGCCAGATGCCATGTGGCTCACTGCACCAATGCTGCCACTCGAGGTAGGCCATATGGCATGTCACCCCATTGTGCATGTGAGTGGCGGCACTGGCGCAATGTGCCACGTGGTATATGGCCACAAGCAGCCACAGAAGTTGAGCATCTCTACAGCAGGTGTCTGGGCATGAGAAGCTGTCCTAAGGTAAGCAGGTGCGGGACACATTGGGCAGCTCCACCCCCCCACCCCAGCTTGATTTTTACACATGCGTCTCGCCCCACCTCGTACAACCAGATGGTGGGACGAAGTAGGCGGAGTCTTAACTAGGCTTATTTTGGGGGTAGGGCTTATTATTAGGCACACATGTAAAATCAAGTTAGGTCTTATTTTTGGGCAAACCCAGTAGCTATTTCACAACCCATGGAATACATTCTCATCATTGTATATGGAGCATAGTATTAATAGAGATAGTGGATTAATTGGGCTAATAAAGACTTTCCTCATTTAGCAACCAGTCTGTTAAATTTGAAGTTAAATGGTTACTAAGCAAACGTGACTGAGGAAGAGAAAGAAAGACACATGCTACAAAGATCACTGGTTGCTACCATCTCATTTAGGTAAAGTTCCCTCATACAGCTATGCCAGCATTATTCTCACTTCACCCTGCATAGTCGTCAGGCCCAAAATCTGATTGTAAGTGCACAATTTTTATTACTGTTTCCCATTGTGAACAAAAGCAAATTTCATAGGAAATTACTAGGGTTAGGAACATCAAAAATACAACAATATTTTTTGAAAAGACGAAAATCTTCCCCAAACAAAGAAAATAACATGCATACCATGTATTTTATCATTTTGCAGAGGTAATACATAAGTTGTGTTTTTCGTTTTAGATTTTTTCTCAATATTTTGTGGTAGTTCTTCTGAACATTCATTTATTTTTTCACTATTACCACTTATAGGAAATGCTCTCTCTTCTTTCCTAAAGATTTAAAGATTTGCATAAGTAGCATTAATTATTTCAATCTTTTAAGCAGATTTCATATTTTCTTTAAATTGTTTAAACACTGGTAGCAGTAATTATGCTGCTGCAGCAGCTCTTTTCTGAAAGTTTGTTTAGATCAGAAACAAGGAATTAGGTCAGTGATGGCTAATCTTTTTGCCATTGCGTGCCAGCGGGGGGTGGGGTGGGTTTGCACGCGCATGCCCACACCCATAATTCTATGCACCCCGCCCCTGCACATACAACCCTCCCCCCACTCCTGGCACGTGATGGTCCGGTAGGCCTGTTTTTCTCTCACCTGGCTCCAGAGCAAAAAACAGCCTCCCCCCACCCAGGAGGCCAAAAACGGCCCATTTGCCAACTTTCGGTGGGACTGGAAGGCCCGTTTTTTTGCTGTCCCCAGCCTCCAGGGCCACTCTAGGAATCTGGGGAGAGCAAAAACGGCCTTCCCCACCCCCACCCCCCGGAGGTCCTCTGGAGGCAGGAAACAGCCCGTTTCTCTACTTCTGGTGGGTCCAGAAGACCCTAAAATCAGTTGGCCAGCGTGCACATGCGCGCCAAAGCTGACTTTGTGTGCCCACTGATATGGCTGATATCAGTGCCCACTGATATGGCTAGGCGTGCCACCTATGGCACGCATGCCATAGGTTTACCATCATGGAATTACGTGAAACCTGAGATGCCTATCCAGAAGCCCAATTGTTCTAGAAGGCTGTCTTCAATAGAAAATGACAATTTCATAACCCCAAGACCTGCTTTCATCCATCTCTCTATAAACATCTTTGTTTCCTAGGTCTCTGCCTAAAGTAGCTAGAGAAGACAGGAGTTTTCCAAACTTTTGGCTGCAAAACCAGGATATAAACTTAAGTGGAATCTTCTTTTTTTAAAAAACTTAACTTTTAGGGAAGAATTCTATCCAACAGTAAAATAATTCACATCTAAGAAAAAAAAAATAAAACTGGTGAATACAGAAAAAATAGAGGAAAGGCAAAAGGAAAAAAAAAGTATAAGGTGGCTTATTTTGCTCTTATTTCAAAGAGAAATGGATAACCAGTATTTCCATTGAGGCATTATTGACTGCAATTTGAGGAACTGTCAGTAGAAATACTCTAGAAATTTACTCAGGAGGATAAAATTAGTACAAACTACCTGAGGTCAGAGACTAAATTGCATTGCACTGGTGTCAGAAGCACTGAAGCACTTCTAGGTTGAAAGGATTAGCCGGTGGTACCACTATTGCCCAAGGGACACCCAGTTGGGGGCTCCTTTCATATCTCTGGCAAAAGCTGGAGTGAAGGTCAGGAGCTCACCCCATCCCAGCACTTGGGTTTCAAATGTAGGCTTGCTAACCTTCAATCCAGCACCCTAACATCGTGCTCCTACATACTAAATATACAATATAAATAAATGTTGTAAACATTTTACAAAGTTTTTCTTAAATATTTTAAAGATTGAAAAATTCTTACCAACAATCACAGCTATCACGACTCAAAAACATAAACATTTTCAGTGACACTGACCTTTTCATATAACAAAGCAAATCATCAACAAGCATTTTCCAATTTCTTGGGATTCCTGTCCCAAACTTCTTTATGAATGTAGGTGGTATTCCTGTTTGAAACAAAGGTATAGCCTTTGGACAGTTGTTACGTTTTAGAAGGGTGCTTCTTATACCCATTTTTCAAACCTTTGGAGGAGATCAAAACAGGGATAATCTTACAGGATTACAGAATTTTAGGGAGATTCCTAAATACCTTAACTCTGTATTATACCCCCTCTCTCTTTTTGTAATGCTTTATTTTTATGCAAATGTTATCTTGGAAACTTCTATAGAGGAGTTATGCATTGTAGAAATTATGACATCTAAGACTCTACTCAAGCTGATGCTATCATACAATCAGCATTAAGTTAAATTGAAAAAGAGTATTTTGAGAGGAGGGTGCATATAAACATGAAAAGTAGCTTAGATCATATGGGACAAAATGCATAAGTAAAATGAAGAGTACAGATTTCTGTACCCAGTGTAAATTAGAATGGCAAAGTGATCCCTTTCATGATCATCCATCATCATTTTACAGTCACATTAAGCAAATGTAGTAATAGATATATTAAAGATATTGTCTTCCCTGGTTTTCCTTTTCTCTTACCTTCTTTCTTCATGTTAACTTCATTAATACGCCCTTCTAACATGTAGATATTTCCTGTCAAGGTTTTGACTTGATTGTGTGCAATGCGTTCTACAATTACATTGCTATGCCAGCAGATATTACCCATATCTCTAAAATAAAAAGGACATAGTATCAAAATTGGAAAATAATTCATCTCACCATTATACTTCCTTAGGATCCCAACTCAAAAAGTAATGTGAGCCCATTATAATTTCTTTCTCCCATTTCCCAATGTATACGTTTTATAGTGTGAATTGTATTTCTTACTATGTAGATAAGACAGACTTGTCAAGTATTTTCCTTATGAAGAAATATTTGCAGGCATTTTTTGAATTTGTTATAAAGTACTTAAAGCATTTGTTAATTGTTCTATTTAACTGTTACAAGATGGATTAGAAAGAATAAATTTTGATAAATACACAAGTCTATTCAAGATGTAGGTAATATGTAGAATATATTCAATTAACTCTTGGGAATTTAAATTGTAAGCCACATTATGCATTCAAGATTAAACAGAAACATAGACTGAAAACAAAAGAAATACATGAGGGAATTTAGTTAAGAATCAAAGTCAATCAATCATTTACATTACAATGCCCAGCAAAAGTTACTACAATTCAGTCCCTAAGCCCCATGTTTTTTAGTTTTACAAAGTGTAGGTTGCAAAGGAAGAGAGTGAGTGAGGAGTTGGATATCAAGATTAAAAAAAAAAAACATGGGAGAGGAGATAATTGTCATCCACAGTACAGGTACCCCCGGTTACGAGAGTTCCCTTAGCGAACATTCAGTTATGTGATAAGCGCGCCCTAGCGTTTACAAACAAGTCCCGAAATAACGAATCTTGCAGCACCAGCGCAGTTGTTTGCTCTTATGAACAACTGCAGAGGGTCTGCAACATTCGTCCTGCACGTTGCCGGCCAAAATGGCAGTTCGGAGGAGCGCATCCGCCCCTCCATTCAGGCCTCCGGCTTCCCCCAGCACGTTGCAGGCCGAAATGGAGCTTTTGGAGCTTTCCATTCCTCTGATGCTCTGTTCAGGCCTCCGGAGACCTCACCCGGCATGTTGCAGGCTGAAATGGAGCTTGAGGGGCAGACGTGCCGGGGGAGGTCTCCGGAGGCCTAAACAGAGCTGTAGAGAAGCGCACGTGGCTGAGAGGCTGGAGATGAGACTGCTTGCTGGCTCTTCGTATGGTAAGTAACCCAGTGCAACAGGTTGGAGGGAGAAGCAATTGTGGGGAGCATGAGGTATTTCAGTGTGTCGGGGAGGCCTTGGATGGTCTTAGACAGGTGGCCTGTTCCATCAATAGCTCCCCACCATGGCCTTCCCCATCCCAAAATACCTCATGTGCACTTAATGAGCCTCACATTCGATTAGCGAATGCGTGAGCAACAGGAGGGAGTGATCTTGTTCAAGGTGTGAGATTCACTCTCATGAATCCTAGGTTACGAATGGAATGGGCAGGCTCCATTATATTCGTAACAGGAGGACTACCTGCATTACCTGGGAAATAGGATCAAGGAATCAATCCAAACTCAAGTTTTCATTCTTACAAAGCTGTCCCCTGCTAAATTTATGGCATAACAACTGCTCCATTTAAGTTTGCTTATTTTGCTTTCCTTTGTTTTTTGTTTGAGAGATTGTCTGTATTTATATTTTTTTCTTTTAAATTGCCCTACGCTCCTCAGAGATAAACTTCAATCTTATGGAAATAAATCCAATAAAATAATTCAATACTAATACTAATTCAATACAAGACTAATGCAAGGACCATCCATGACAGTGATTAAAAACTACATAGACATATTTGAACAAAACTGAAAAGCAGTAACTTGCCTCCGTATTCCTTCCAGACACACAGCAGTATTGTCATTGATCACTCGGATTCCCCATTCACTCATACATATAATCTCTTTTTCCTTTGAGAACTAAATTAGAAAAAATAAGGAATATTTTTTTTGCCATAATTATTGGTTTGCACTCGACTGCAAAATCATATAATGTATACCGTTATATATACATATAATGTTCAATGACATTCTCAGATTCATACTTCTTCCTTATATTTGTGATCACTACTTAAATTCAAACTGTGCAATGCTTTAAGATTTGAACCTAAATTTAAATGTATTTTTTTCTGAATTTATGAAGAAAAGAACTTCCATAGCTAGTGTGGTAATGTACCCTTCTTGTCATATATAAGTTATACCATTCAAAGAAATATTTGTAGAGAATGAAATGCACAACGCTATGGGTGCCTGTTTATGTATCTTGTTAGTATTATAAACAATCCCAAAGTAGGAACAATCCAGGAAAATCCTGAAGTTTATAGATTTATATTTTTTTGAAATTCTAAAAATTTCTGAAATTATTCTGAGCTTTTGAGAGAAATGGAAATTCCATTATTTTATTACAGAAATTTAAAACAAGTTTTTTAAAAAAAAAGATGTTATTTTTTAAAATAAAATTGTAGGCGCACAGCATGTCTCTGGATCATTTATTCGATCTCTGGTCTTCACAGTGGTATAAACAAATGGACTTGCCTCTTTTAGGGAGATGGGCAGTCTTATTAATAAAAAATATAAATAAATAAATGTAAATAAAATGCTAGTAGTTTCTAGGATTTTTTAAAAAACGTAATTATTTAAAGAGAGTTTTTTTCCAGATTTACAGCTCTTCAAAATATATCATTTAAAAGAGCAATATGAAAAGAAATGATAAGCTAAGTTAAATTAAGTTAAGCTGCAATTAGGGCTGAGAATGTAATCTTTGTCCACAGCTGCCAGGTGATGCTAAGAAAAGCAGCTATTTTAGAATAGCAAAACAGTTGCTTCATTTGCTTCAATATTCAAAAATACTTTTTGAAACAGAACCTGAAACTTTGTGCAAGTCTACTCGTTTGCATTTTTCAATGAAATAGCTAACAGAAAATATCCTGGTGAACTACTTATGATCCATACTGATTACCCATTCTGATGTAGTAGGAAAAAAAATTGTAACACAAGAAAAGACAGTTGCGGTACCCCCTTCAGTTATGTTTAATTGTGATTGACTATAGTTGGTGTGCATTGTTTTTCCAGCCAGCCAGGATGGATAAAATAAAATAAAAGATTCTACCTTTTCATTTGTGCCTGTGTCAGGTTCATCCAACAGCACCTTGGTAACAGGCTGTCGTTTCCTTGGTATATGGGCTTTTGGAGTAGCAAAAATTATATCACACAGGTGTTGAGAAGGTTTTTGTGGCGAAACACATAAATTTTCTCCTGCTTTTTGGCCATATATATTTTTGGATGGAGTCACCACTGCTTTTTCTTGAAGAAGTTTTCCAGATGCTCTTTCCTTTAAGAATTCTTTAGATTTAACATGATCATTACTCACAATCACAGGATTAGATATTATTGTAAAAGTCTCACTGGCCAATTCAGCAGGTTCCACAATAATCTTCTCTTTCTGGCTAACAGTAGTACTTAGGTATTCTTCATTAAAATAATTAAAGTTTTTTGTTGGGCAGGATGTGATTAAAGGTTGCTTTGCTGTAGGTAAAGGAGAGACATTTTAAATTTAATGCAGTGAAACATCTCCTACAGGAAATATTCTCTTGATAACTATTGTTTCAGGATGAGTTGTTATGCCTAAATCATTTTTTTCCTCAGTCATGCTAACTTCTTAGACAATAACTTCTTCTCAATAACAAGAAAAAAGACAGAACATTACAAGATTTATGGATAGCCAACTAGAATAGTCTGATGGAAGACTAATTTTATACATGGTAACTGCAACATAATTATTATGTGCACAAAGATGGAGGCATACTGAAGCTCCCAGAATTGTGGAATGGATTGTAAAGATGACAGAAATGGCAAAACCAAGCTATTTGGTAAAGGACAAAGCAAGTAGTTTTTATGGACATTTTACTGAAAATAGAAAAAAGCAAAGTGAATTTGAAAAACAATTAAACAAGGGGTTGAAGAGATTTCTGCAATATCAAGAGGAAGGAATGATAATGAGTTTGTTTATAATCTTTATAAAAACTGCAAGTTGCTTACTGTTTTGTTTCTTTAACTATTTTCTTCTTCCTAATTTTTCTTTACATTTATCTTTTACTTATGTAAGTTTTAATAAAATGGTGATGATGAGATAGCTAGCTAGCTATTGTGTGTGTATTAATGTGTGTGTGTGTGTGTGTGAATAACGAAGAACTTGCTGAATGGTGCACATGCTATTTGATGACTATTTCTGTTTACTTACTTATTTAATCTATTTATATGCCACCTATCTCACTGACAAGCAACTCTGGGTGGCTTACAAACATAAAAAGGGGAACAAAACATTAAAACATTTAATGTTAAAAATATCGAAATGAAATAAGTTAAAAATCAGAACCAGAATACTATGGGGCAAAGGTTTGAAAAAAACTAAAGGCAAATGATGAGTATATGAATAAAAGCAACTACAAATTATTTGCCAGTTTGCTATGTTTAGTTATTAGAAACAGAAAATTCCATCTTTTACAAGAAAATTATAAAATAACCACAAGTTTGCAGGTAGAAAAATTAAAGACAGAATTTCAAGACAAAAATATATGCAAAACTTCTCATCACCTAAAAAAATTATTACCTTTCTGCAACCAGTCTTTCTGCAACCTCTGTTTTACACGGGAGAAGAACTTGTTGGGCGATTCCGGAAATGATGGACTTATACTATATATATTTTTGTTCACTTCAGTAAAATCTGTCACTGAAACTGAAATGACAAAACCCACTGATAAATAGTTTTCAATACCTGGTAGATTGAAAAATAACATTTTAGAAAACATGGAATTTAGTATTTGCATGGCAAAATACAATACAACTAATGTAACAGACAAGTGTTATCACTGAGGAAGTTCAGATGTGCTTCTGCAAGTTCTCAGATGTTCCCAATACATAATTTGACAATTAATTAATTATATGGTTATTTCCTCATCACTCTTTCTTGGTTGCTATTCTCAAGAAGTGGTGCTGGGAAGCAATGATTCAAGTGTGGTTTAAAGCAACTTCATGCATGATTTATGCATATAAAAGTGAACAAGACAATAAGAGAAAGTTGGAGAAAAAAGCAATAGACAATAGATGAAATGGGAAGGACAGCTTATTCAAAAATATTGGTCATCCCCTTTAAAACCCTTTACGGAATGGGTCCAAGGTATCCGAGGAGCCAATTTGTTCCAATGGGATTGACCCACCCACTTGTTTTGGCAAGGAGCACAGACCCCATCAGTCAAGGAATTTCAGCTAGTGGGAATTCATTTATGCATCTAGAGTCTAGAAGTCTAGAGAAGCCTTTTCTGCCATGGCCCATCTGGAACATCTTGCCACTGGAGGGGAGATCAACCTCTACCCTTGTAACCTTTAGGAAGAGCCTTAACATCTTGCTCTGCCAGTTGGTGTCGGGCCCTGATGGAGAAGCTATATGTTGGAAGTGGCTGATGCAGTGACCAGAGAAGGCACCACCTTTGCTCTGCTGTAAACTCATTATTTTTTACTCTGTATGTAACCTTTTGTAATTTTAATTTGTTTTTATGTTTATAATGGTTTTTTCATTTCTATTTCTTACTATATTGTTAGCCACCCAGAATCACCCCGAACAGTGAGATGAGTGGCATATAAATTCAATCAATCAATCAATCAATCAATCCTGAAGGCAAGTCTAAAGAATAAGGCAGGGAGTAGGTTGTCCAATTTCTGTCACTGCTGGATAGAAGCCCTAGAGTTATTTTTGTAATTGTAGCTCAAACATCTAAGTATGATACTAGAAGAAATTTGGAAGAAATTATATAACCAACCTGTTTTTACATTGGATTCTTCAAGAAAATCCTCATCCAGCTTTGTCTTTTGTTTATCTTCAACTATAGGTATTTTTTCTGATCTTTGTAGAAAGGCAGGTTGCTTTTCAGGAGTAAGAATATAATCTATGGTACACTTTGGGTCCAACAACTTAGCTTCTGGAGGCTTGTTTTTTTCTTTGATAAGAGCTGCTTTTTGTTTCATTCTTAAGAAGATTTTTGCTGGAGATTCAAGGGATACTGGCTCACAAGCTTTACGTTTTTGAACAGCACTCCTTGTCAGTGGCTTAGTTTTTTGACATGAAGAAATCATTCCCAGGATTCCTTCAGATGGTGATTTTATTTCACTGAGGTCAAAGAATTCTTGTCTATGCATACCGCCAGACATTAAAGTGGACTGGAAAACATTAGCCCCTTGGCCCGAGCAAACATTTTGGCAAGTATGAACCATTGAAGGAGGAATTTTAGCTGAATCCAAAATACAATTCATCTGGAATTTTACAAAATCCTTTAAAGGTGTACCACCAGGGATATTATGTAAAGGAACTCCTTTCAATGACATTTTTTTCTTTCCTGTTAAAGAAAAAAAAGACATGTTAAAATCTTCCATCTTCAAAAAGTACAGCATCTGCAAAAACAAAATCTTTATTATGTTTTAAGTAAAAAAAATGTCTTTTATCTGCAAATACAAACTGTATTCCTTTACATTTTTACTTTAAAAGGTTATAAACAAAAACAATCTCTGTGATACCCCATGCTAAATACATCTAAATTCCTTAAATTATTTAATACTTAAATTATAAATGATACAGTATAATAATACCATATAGTGACACTATATCTAACACTATATACGATTTAAATCCCTAGTGCAATTTTGAAAATTTAGTTATAAAATATTAAAGGACATTTTCTTTTTCATATTATAAGGCTATTGCATCATAGAAATTGCACCAGAATGATGAGACTCAGCAATCAGTCCATAGGAGTGTTGAATATATAATGCATGATGTAACGCTGGCATGTCCAACATGAGGCCCATGGAGAGCTAGTAATGTGGCCTCACAAGATTGTAAACTTTTATATACATTTACAATTATATTATATACAATTATATTATATATTTTATATGTAGTCCAAAAAACCTCCCCTTCACTCAATGCAGCCCACCCAAGCCAAAAAGGTGGATACCCATGATGTAAAGAATACTAATTGCAAAATTCAAGAAAAGTAACAAATATTTGTACTTTACCAGCATAAACAATTCATCAGGCACTTTAGCAAGCCCAAATTATTGCCATCAAAAGAGTAAAAAAATGGAAATGGAAATGGACTGGTCACATAGGAAGAACCAGTGATGGCAGGTGGACCAAGGCAGTCATAGAATGGATCCCACTTGATAAAAAGCATCAGAACAGAATAACAGTTGGAAGGGTCCTTGTAGGTCATCTAATCCAACTCCCCACCCAAACATATCCTACACCATTTCTGACATATCCAGTCTCTTCTTGAAAGTTTCCAGTGATGAAGGCAAGCTGTTCCATTGGTTGATTGTTCTTACTGTCAGGAAATTTCTCATTTTTAGGTTGCTTCTCTTCCTTGATCAGTTTCCATCCATCACTCTTTGTCTGGACTTCAGGTGCTTTGGAAAATAGCTTGACTTCCCTCCTCTCTGTGGCAGCCCCTCAAATATTGGAACACTGCTATCACGTTTCCTCTGGTCCTTCTTTTCATGAAACTAGACATACCCAATTTCCGCAACCAGTCCCCTAATCATCTTCGCTGCTCTTCTCTGCACACTTTCTAGAGTCTCAACATAAGCATCCACCAACGAGACCAAAAACAAGATGGATCCACGACATCAGCAAGTATCGTGGGCTCAATTGGCAAAGGAAAGCCCAGGACCGGATGGGTTGGAAACATGCAGAAGAGGCCTTCATCCTACAGTGGGTGGATAACAGCTAAAAGAAGGATGATGATGATGATGAATATCCCTGTCATGTAGCTGGGCAGCCTGATCTCCACGTGACAGATGGAAACGCTCCCAAATCTAACCGAGACAAGTCCAGGCAGAGAGGGTCCTACTTTTCAGGGGGCTGCCCTAAAATCCCCGGGGCAACCACCCCCAACCTGGTGCCCTGCAGACTTATAGAGGCTTCGATTCCTTACCTTAACCAGGAGGAAATAAAAAAAAATAACAATTTTTAAAAAGAACCCACCAGAGGATTTCCCGCCAATTCCTAATGGAAATAGTAGCGTTCACATCTAGAGCTCGGGGGGGAGGGGCACCGCTTTCGTTGGAGTGCAAGCAAAATCTTCTCCCATTCACAAAGCCCGCTCCCTCACCGAGTAGCCATTTCTCCCCCCCCCACCCCCTACCTTCTCTCCCTCCGTCCCTCCCTCCCTCCGTCCGTCCGTTCGTTCGTTCGTTCTTTCGTTCAGCCGTCCGTCAGCTCGCAAGCGCGGACGTCAACCGCCACGCGGTTCGAATTCCTCGCGGACCGCCCTCCCTGCCGCTGATTGGCCCGACCAGCGCGGAAGGCTCGCGGACATCCTCAAGCTGCGGCGTCGCGTAGCTTGGGGGGACATTTTGGAGGCTGGCAAAAACTGCCAAGCGAAGGGCAGTTCCTTTAGAATGAAGTCGGGGGCGAACCTTTTTTTTTTTTTAAGAATAAGAATACAGCGCCTCGTCGCAATAACCAAATAAATGAACAGCAGCCGGAGCGGCGGCGAGCCTGTAATCCCCACCAATGTTATATTTTCTGCATCCAGTTAGTTGAGACCTATGTATAGTTCGTTAGTTATCCCTTAGTTCAGGGGTCTCCAACCTTGGCAAGCCTGGTGGACTTCAACTCCCAGAATTCCTTAATCAGCAAATCTGGCTGGGGAATTCTGGGAGTTGAAGTCCTCCAGGCTTAAAGTTGCCAAGGTTGGAGACCCCTGCCTTAGTTCACTATTTATTTCATTTGCAATGACTGAGCCGCGGGATTCGCCTTTGATGAAACGAATCTTGTCCATATTGCAACAAAATAATTGTATCTATAAAGGGCCCTTGGCAGCTCTCTGAATTTGGGTTGTTTCCTTGCAATCATTTCATTTCATTGAGGACCCAGATTGTTGGGGGAAATAGACTGACTCTGTAAACTGCTTAGAGCGGTTTAAAGCACTGTGAAGTGGTATATAAGTCTTATTGCTATTGCTATTACCCAAACTAAGTAATATCATCATTTATTTATTTATTTATTTATTTATTTATTTATTTATTTATTTATTTATTTATTTATTTATTTATTTATTTATTTATTTATTTATTTGATTTTTATACCGCCGTTCTCCCGAAGGACTCAGGCAGAATAAAACAAACAATACAAAGTGTTATGTATTCATGTTTGTACCTTTAAATATTTGAGCGGGAAATCAGCACGTTGCTGATTGGACGAAGCCTCCAGTAGAACTGTATAAAAGGAGAGGTTTTTCCCCCAGCCTGTTGCTGGGTTCACCCTATATTAAAGAGCTGTTGTCACTACCCTGGTCTCCAGCCTCGTTACTTCCAGAACTTAACATTGGCGACGAAGGTGGGATCTCGAGGCTGAGGAGAACCAGAACCGAGCTGAAGCACGATAGACCCGAACCCAGCAAACCCAGGGCAGAAAAGCGGAGATGGCCAGTTACACTCCGCCCGCACCGTTTGACCCGCTAAAGAGAAATGGGGACGATATGACCCGTTTCGAAAGCTTCCTAGAAGCCAACGAACTGCACGGAGTTCCAGATAACCGAAAAAGGGCTTATTTCCTAAGCCACTGTGGTCCGGAGGTCATTGATATCGCGGAAGCCCTGGCAGAGCCAACACCGTTGCAGTCGGTGTCGTGGCCAACTTTACAGACTTTACTAAAAAACCACTTCGCACCAACGCCGTCCAAATACGTGCGGCGGTTTGAATTCGGAGAGCGAAGACAGATGGAGGGCGAATCCATCGGTGACTACATGGCCGCCCTAAGAAAAGCGTCCAAGGACTGCGGATACCGTGACCTAGACGAGGTGCTCCTCGAGCAACTCATCCGAGGGGTCAAAGACATCCGTTTGCGGCGACGGCTGCTAGCAAAGAGCAACCTAACGCTGGCCAACGCTCTGGACGAAGCCAGAGCACATGAAATGTCCTCCCAAGCGGCAGAGACACTGCAGAAGCCGGTCCCACAAAAGGCGAACGCGAAGGCAACTCCGGTGCACCAGGAGGAGGTTCAGACCGAATCCGACGGTGAAGATGAGGAAGGGGTCTGCCGCATCGAGAAACGCGACAAAGGGGACCGAGACGAATGCGGAAGCTGCGGGGGTCAACACCAGCGCCAACGCTGCAAGTTTTAGGACGCGACATGTCGGCGGTGTGGGAAGAAAGGGCACCTAGCCCAAGTTTGTCGAGCGGCCCAACCTTCCCGCCGAAAATTCAAATCGGCCAATCAGAGCGTGGAATCGGCAAGGCGAACCGCGATTGGCTCAAACAAAAAAGGCGCGGATTCCAACCAAACAACTGTGGTCATAGGCCGCGCCTCGACCCAAGTGGAGAAGAAGATCTTCACCAAGCCAAAAATAGAGGGAGTACGGTGCCGGCTTGAAGTAGACACGGGATCAGCGATCACCATCATGTCCTGGGACACTTTGGCGAAGTCGCTGCCGTCCGTCGCGAAGCGCCACCTGCAAGCACAACGGCTACGAGTCCACGACTACCAGGGGAATCGCATCCCTGTTCGAGGGACCACCTCCGTCCGAGTCGAGTACGGTCCATACAAGAAGACCCTGCCCATCACGATCGTCGAAGGAACTCTGCCCAGTCTGTTGGGACTAGACTGGTTTCGTGCCCTGGGCATGGGAGTGACTGGCATCTACAGAAGTGACTGTAACCTGAAAGACATTCTCTTTAACGAGTTTGAAGATGTCTTCAAGGACTGCCTGGGCAAGTACAAGGGGACCCCTATTTCCTTCAACTTAGACCCCCAGGTAGCCCCCATTAGGCTTAAGGCGAGGAGAGTCCCTTTTGCCCTAAAACCAAAAATCGATAAGGAGCTGGACAAGCTCATTAATCAGGGGATTTTGGTGCCAGTCGATCACGCAAAGTGGGAGACGCCAATCGTCACCCCAATAAAGTCGGACGGGTCAATTAGAATTTGCGCTGACTACAAGGCGACGCTTAACAAAGCCTTACAGAAAAGCGCTTACCCGGTTCCCGTGGTGCAACACTTATTGCACTCTTTGGGGCAAGGGCAAGTCTTTGCGAAGTTAGACTTGGCCCAAGCCTACCAGCAACTGCCCGTAGACGCCCGCACAGCCGAAGCCCAAACGATTGTAACGCACAGGGGGGCATTCAAGTGCACCCGATTGCAATTTGGGGTCAGTGTGGCACCAGGGTTGTTCCAAAACCTAATGGAACGACTACTGCAGGGGCTCCCAGGGGTAGTTCCCTACTTTGATGACGTCCTAATTTCAGGGGAAAACATGGAGGAATTGGGGGAGCGTTTAAGAAAGGTTTTGGGATTTTCCGGACAGCGGATTAAAAGCCAAGGCAAACAAATGCCAGATAGGGGTCGAATCCGTCGATTTCTTGGGCTACCGGATAGACAAGAAAGGAATTCACCCTACTGAGAGCAAGGTCAAGGCAATTAGGAAGGCTCCAGCGCCTAAAAATAAAGCAGAGCTGCAGGCATTCCTGGGGTTGGTGAATTTCTATGCGGTCTTTTTAAAGAACAAAGCAACCGTTCTTGGAACCGCTGCATAGGCTCTTAGGAAAAATACTGTTTGGTCTTGGGGAAAGTCAGAAAATAGGGCTTTTGAAGCAGTAAAGAACCTGCTCTCAAGTGATAGCCTGCTCATCCAATATCACAACTCATTACCCTAGTGTTGGTTTGCGATGCCTCCCTTATGGGGTGGGGCTGTACTCAGCCATAGACTTCCAAACGGCACAGAAGCCCCTATAGCTTTTTACTCTAGAACGATGTCCTCCCCAGAGAGAAACTACAGCCAATTAGATAAAGAAGCACTAGCCATTGTGTCAGGGGTTAAAAAATTCCACGAATATGTCTTTGGGCGGAATTTTGAAATCGTGACTGACCACAGACCGCTACTAGGGATACTGGCTGGCGACCGGCCAACGCCTGTGGCACTTTCGCCACGCTTGACCCGATGGACTATATTCTTAGCCGCTTATTCGTACAAGCTGCAGCATCGACCAGGAAAAGAAGTGGGGCATGCAGACGCGTTAAGCCGATGCCCACTACCAGGGGCGACCGAAGACCCCACTCCGGGGGCACCCATCCTACTCATTGACTCTTTGGACTCTGGCCCAGTCACATCTAAGGAAGTGGCTCGGGCATCATACCGGGACATTGTGTTAAGGACTGTACTCGGTTGGGTACAGAGAGGGTGGCCCGCTGCGCCGGGCGAACGGTTCAAAGAATTTGTTAAAAAACGAGATGAGCTCTCGGCTCAAGGGGGGTGCCTGTTATGGGGTGATCGTGTAATAATTCCGGATAAATTAAGGGGAAAGGTATTGGACCTCCTCCACGAGGGTCACCCAGGGATCGTAAGGATGAAGGGGTTAGCTAGAAGCTATGTGTGGTGGCCACTCATGGACGCAGAGATTGCTGAGAGGGTAGGGAAATGCCAGGCTTGCCAAGAGTCCAGACCTCTACCCCCAACGGCCCCAGTCAGGGAATGGGAAAAGCCCCAAGGGCCCTGGTCAAGAATCCACATTGATTTTGCTGGCCCTTTCCACGGCCAAACGTTCCTAGTGGTTGTTGATGCATTCTCCAAATGGTTGGAGATCATACTCATGAAATCCACTACGGCCGAAGCAGTAATCGCAGCCCTGCGCCACCTATTCGCAACTCACGGGTTGCCGGACACTCTGGTGTCCGACAATGGGCCTCAATTCACGGCAGCCCAGTTTGAAGAATACCTGGCAGAGGAGGGCATCCGACATGCCCCCTCTGCGCCTTTCCACCCTGCGTCGAATGGCCTTGCAGAGCGTTCCGTCCGGAGCGCTAAGGAGGCATTGTCCAGGCTCAAGCCAGGTGACTGGCAAACAAAGATAGACTTTTTCCTAGCCGTTCAGCACAGAACCCCAAGCACGGCCACCGGGAAAAGCCCAGCCGAATTACTAATGGGACGGAAACTCCGGTGCCCACTTGACCGTTTGAATCCCCATTACACACCAGAGGGTTACAAGGGGGAACTAGAAAAGACAAGGGAAATGAGCATAGGCGACCGGGTGTGGGCCCGAAACTATGGGGACGGCCCTAGTTGGTTCGCAGGACAAATAATAAAGATAACCGGCCCAAAATCGTACGTGGTAGAGCTACCAGACAACCGAGTGTGGAGGCGCCACATAGATCAGATAAGGAAACGAATAACTGATCAAACCGAACCAAATGAAACAGATCATGACCAATACCAATTTGAATTCACAGCTGACAATGACCCGGGGGAGGCGCAAGACTTAGCTGAGGTCCCAGAGTTCCAGCGACGCCATCAGGTTCCCGAGGGAAACAGCAGGGAAGGTTTCAAAAGTAATCCAAGGCCGGATGGCCAAGAAAAAGAGTCGGCCAATAATCCGGAGCCCGTTGGCTCAGAGAAAGAGCTGGGAGGAGAAAACAGCCCCTCCGACCAGCTCAAAACACCACCCAGAACTGAACCGCGCAGGTCAGAAAGAACTAGGAGACGCCCAGGTTATTTGCGTGACTACGTCGAAAAATAACATGGAAATAAATATGTAAATAGAGGCAAAGTGTTTTCTGGGAGGGGAGGAGTGTTATGTATTCATGTTTGTACCTTTAAATATTTGAGCGGGAAATCAGCACGTTGCTGATTGGACGAAGCCTCCAGTAGAACTGTATAAAAGGAGAGGTTTTTCCCCCAGCCTGTTGCTGGGTTCACCCTATATTAAAGAGCTGTTGTCACTACCCTGGTCTCCAGCCTCGTTACTTCCAGAACTTAACACAAAATACAATTAAAATGCAATATAAAAAACTTATTTAAATTAGCCTGAAAATTTAAAAATTTACCATACACTAAAAAAACCCATTTAAAATTAATAAAAGTTGGCATTTAAAATTCAATTTAAGCCAGCCCCGTGCGGATAAAAAGGTATGTCTTCAGTTCGCGGCGGAAAGTCCGAAGGTCAGGTATTTGGCGTAAACCTGGGGGAAGCTCATTCCAGAGTGTGGGAGCCCCCACAGAGAAGGCCCTTCCCCTGGGGCCTTGATTTGATTGATTGATTCATTACTTCATTTGAGTAATGAAACCTCTGCAAGAAAACAACCAAGCCCAGAAAGCACCAAGGATATACAAATATCCTCCCCTATGGTTTATTGTATCTGTATATAACATTTTTATAACATTTCAGTAATACATACATACAGAGCAGAAGTGGGTTTCAGCAGGTTCTGACCAGTTCTGGAGAACCAGTAGTAGAAATGCTGAGTAGTTCGGAGAACTGGTAGTAAAAATTCTGACTGGCCCCGCCCCATCTATTCTCTGTCTCCAGAGTCCCAGCTGATCAGGAGGAAATAGGGATTTTGCAATAACCTTCCCCTGGATTAGGGACGGAATGGAGATTTTACAGTAACCTTCCTCTGGAGTGGGGTGGGAATGGAGATTTTACAGTATCCTTCACCTGCCATGCCCATCAAACCACACCACCAAGCCATGCCATGCCCACCAAGCCACACCCACAGAACTGGTAGTAAAAAAATTTGAAACCCGCCACTCATACAAAGTTCCTAGGGCTGCTGTTATCCAATGTGTTGCTGTCCCTATTTCCTGGACTTCAGTTTCTAAATTTTTAACTTTAACTTAAGTGTGTCCTAAGAAACATT
Source organism: Ahaetulla prasina (assembly GCF_028640845.1). Lineage (NCBI taxonomy): Eukaryota > Metazoa > Chordata > Lepidosauria > Squamata > Colubridae > Ahaetulla > Ahaetulla prasina. The sequence continues at coordinate 354,981,192 of NC_080539.1, read as the reverse complement.
TATCTGCTTTCCACCCGGGGGTTTTGTTCTTTCTTCAACCTGTGCTTGACTCATCCATCTCATTAAGCGGACTTAGAACAGTTCATTTAGTGCCTGTTCAAAGTTACAAAGGCACTGAAAAGAGTGAGTTACGACCGGTGCAAATCTGCATGGTCACATGATCAATATTCAGATCCATGGCAACTGATTCATATTTGTGACAGTTGCAGTGTCCTGGGATCATGTTGTTGGAAAATAAAAACCGGTCTGGTTCCAAGCCGTGAGAAAGATGCAGGAGGCAATGAATTTGGAGGCAAGCTGCAATTGGAAAGTAGGTCTCCATTTCTTTAAGAGTCAGAAGTGAAGTGACATAGCAATCGGCTCTGGGACAACTGATCACCTGGTCTGGTGAGTGGACAGACTTTTCTATTGCTTTGGAGCTGTGTGATTGAGATTTCTGGGCTTGTTGGGCAATAGGTTTCAAGTGTATATTCTTTGATTATTCTAAATGTGGGGGCTTTGGTTTCCATTGTGGCTGGGAGGTCATGCCCTGTCCTTGAGGTCAGGTGGGAGAATGCAGATTTGAATGCCATTGTCTTTATATGCTTAATCTATTAGATTTTGTCTCTCCGTTGTTGTTATTTGCGAAGTCGTGTCCGACCCATCGCGACCCCATGGACAACATTCCTCCAGGCCTTCCTGTCCTCTACCATCCTCTGGAGTCCATTTAAACTCATGCCTACTGCTTCAGTGACTCCGTCCAGCCATCTCATTCTCTGTCGTCCCATTCTTCTTTTGCCCTCAATCTTTCCCAGCATTAGGCTCTTCTCCAGTGAGTCCTTCTTTCTCATTAGGTGGCCGAAAGTATTTCAGTTTCATCTTCAGGATCTGGCCTTCTAAAGAGCAGTCAGGGTTGATCTCCTCTAGGACTGACTTGTTTGTTCGCCTTGCAGTCCAAGGGACTCACAGGAGTCTTCTCCAGCACTGGAGTTCAAAGGCCTCAATTCTTTGGCACTCAGCCTTTCTTATGGTCACAGCCATACATTGCAACTGGGAAAACCATAGCCTTGACTATACGCACTTTTGTTGGCAAGGTGATGTCTCTGCTTTTTAGTACGCTGTCTAGATTTGCCATAGCTTTCCTCCCCAGGAGCAAGCGTCTTTTAATTTCTTGGCTTCAGTCCCCATCTGCGGTGATCTTGGAGCCCAGGAAAATAAAATCTGTCACTACCTCCATTTCTTCCCCATCTATCTGCCAGGAATTGAAAGGAACGGATGCCATGATTTTAGTTTTCTTAATGTTGAGTTTCAAGCCAACTTTTGCACTCTCCTCCTTCACCCGCATCAAGAGGCTCTTTAGTTCCTCTTCGCTTTCTGCCATTAGAGTGGTATCATTTACATATCTGAGGTTGTTGATATTTCTTCCGGCAATCTTAATTCCAATTTTTGATTCATCTAGACCCGCCTTTCTCATGATGTGTTCTGCATATAAGTTAAATAGGCAGGGTGATAGTATACAGCCTTGCCGGACTCCTTTCCCAATTTTGAACCAATCAGTGGTTCCGTGTCCAGTTCTCACTGTGGCTTCTTGACCCGCATACAGGTTTCTCAAGAGACAAATAAGATGGTCTGGTACTCCCATCTCTTTAAGAACTTGCCACAATTTGTTGTGATCCACACAATCAAAGGCTTTAGCATAGTCAATGAAGCAGAAGTAGATGTTTTTCTGGAACTCCCTAGCTTTCTCCATGATCCAGCATATGTTGGCAATTTGATCTCTAGTTCCTCTGCCTCTACGAAATCCTGCCTGTACTTCTGGTAGTTCTCGATCCACATATTGCTGGAGCCTAGCTTGTAGGATTTTAAGCATAACCTTACTAGCATGTGAAATGAGTGCAATGGTGCGATAGTTTGAACATTCTTTGGCATTGCCTTTCTTTGGAATTGGAATGTAAACTGACCTTTTCCAATCCTGTGGCCATTGTTGAGTTTTCCAAATTTGCTGGCAAATTGGGTGTAGCACTTTTACTGCGTCGTCTTTTAAGATTTTGAATAGCTCAGCTGGAATACTGTCTCCTCCACTAGCTTTGTTGTTGCTCAGATTTCCTAAGGCCCATTTGACTTCACATTCTAGGATGTCTGGCTCAAGGTTAGTGACCACCCCATCATGGTTATCAGGGATGTTAAGCTCATTCTTGTATAGTTCTTCTGTGTAATTTTGCCACCTCTTCTTAATCTCTTCTGCCTCTGTTAGGTCCCTGCCATTTTGGTCCTTTATCATGCCCATCTTTGCATGAAACGTTCCCTTCATATCTCCAATTTTCTTGAATAGATCTCTGGTCCTCCCTATTCTATTGTTTTCTTCTATTTCTTTGCACTATTCATTTAAGAATGTATTCTTATCTCTTCTAGCTATTCTATTTGTCTCTCTGTGCTAGCTGTAATCAGCAGCACTTTGCCTATGAATAGATTGTAACAGGCAATGCTTTTGTTTATGAATGGAGCTGTCCAGTTTCTTAGTTTCCATTCACAGAGAGTATTCTGCTTTTATGAATGAATAGAAGTTTTCCATTCACAGGCGCTTTGGCTTATTGCAAAAACTGCTCTGGGAGATTTCCTACTAGTGGGGGGATGGGAGTCAGCTCTTGTCAAGGGGGAGCTTTTTCCTTTCTTTTGGGAAGGAGATTTCCTTGACTATTTTAGAAGAAAGAACAAAGTGATCATCTTTTGTAACCTTCTGACAAGTAAAGTCAATGGGGAAGCCAGATTCACTTAACAACCGTGTCACTAACTTAACAACTGCAGTGATTAACAGCTTAACACCTGAAGCAAGAAAGGTAAAATTCAGTTAACCAATGTCTCACTTAGCAACAGAAAATTTGGGCTGCATTGGGGTTGTAAGTCAAGGACTAACCTGTAGTTTGTTTTAAAGCTGGCTTCACCCATTGTGCTAAACCACCAACAATAGCTTATTTGGCTGTTACTAGGAGTCAAAAATAACTTGATGGCACATGATAGATTGACTATATGTATGAAACAAATGGCTGTTTTATTATATGAAAGAGTATAAATCTTTGAGCTTAATGCCAAAATCTCGACACTTGTTATTTGTAAATACTACAGTAAAAAGCTTCATTCTTCTGAAATCTTACAAAACATTTAAATATTGCTGAGTGAAGGGATGCCACAAGGTATTTCCCAGATCGCTTGTTCTTCTCTGAATGAAAACTCAATTTCAATCAGAAACCTATGCAATCTGTTTAATTATTCTTCTTTGGACACATTATGCGAAGATCTAGTTCTCTGAAAAAAGCTGTAACACTGGGAAAAGTGAGAGGAAAGGGGATAAGAGGATGATAAGCCATAAGGTGGATTAACCCAGTTTACAGTGGCAATGAGTCCACTGCTGGAAAGACCTCAAAGACCAGATTAGGAACAGACGTCACGGAGAAAAACTCTGTGTTTGCTAAGAATAAAAAACAACTTGACACACAGTCAGTGTAATCTGTTTACATGCATAGGAATTCAGAATTAATAGATACTATGTCATATGTATAGTATAGTATGGTGTACTATAGTATAGATAGTATATATAGATACTATGTCATCTGTATAGTATAGTATACTATAGTATAGTATACTATACTATAGCCTTTATTGTCATTGTACATCATATATATAATGGAATTGGTTTGTTAACCAATTGAAAGTCAACTGAAAATTGAAAGACTTCTACAATATAAGTTTGTTAGAAATTACTAGGTATTCAACCTGCTGGAGTTTCAGTTCTGTTTGCTGCCGTTGTGCTGCTGGAATAAATATCCATCTGGGTTCAGTTCCAAGTGGGGAAAAAGTCACTGGAAACATGGAGACTGCTTGGAAAGATGGTTTAATGGTGGTCACATGTTCAAGGCCTTGGGTGAAGAACCAGAGAGGAAAGGAGAAGAAGAGAAGAAGAGGGGAGAAGGGGAGAAGGGTTGCTGAGTGCCTGAGTTTATACTCTCTGTGGCGCCCCAGCTTGGTGTTTCCTGTTCCTGTATAAGAAATGTACCCTGATTGGTTGTCAAACTCCCAGGTGGTCTAGGGGTCTTAGCTAACATTGTAGGTTGTCTCTCAAGCTTGCCTGAGCCTTGCCATGTGGTGAGTTTCTGTTGCTAGATGACTCCTATTGTGTTGCAAATAATGGTCCATTGACAAAGGTGGGGGGATTGAGTGAGCTTGGCTGAAGCCTTAATTGCCCATTGAAAAAGGTGGGGGGGAGTGAGTTTCTGTCTCTAACCCATTGACAAAGGCCGGGGGTGGGGGGGGGAGGCAGGAAGCTGCTTTCTTTAGAATAGAATAGAATAGAATTTTTATTGGCCAAATGTGATTGGACACACAAGGAATTTGTCTTTATTTATTTATTTTATTTATAGTTTAATTTCTATACCGCCCTTCTCCCGAAGGACTCAGGGCGGTTTACAGCCTTATTAAAAACACAAATAATACATAATATAAATAACAAATTTAAAACAAATTTAAAACAAATATTAAATAGGCTTAATTTAACTAAAATCATGAAAGAAATTAAAATTTAAAATTAAAATTAAAATGCATTCAGGCTAGTCCTGCATGATTAAATAGTAAGGTCTTCAGTTCCCGCTTGAAGGTTTGGAGATCGGGGAGTTGGCATAACCCCGGAGGTAACTCATTCCAAAGGGCCGGTGCTGCCACAGAGAAGGCTCTCCCCCTGGGGGCCACCAACCGACATTGTTTGGTCGACGGCACCTTGAGCAGGCCCACTCTGTAGCGCAGGTCTAGGCCAGAGTAGTCTCAAATAACAGAAGCCATGGAGCGCTTTGAAGGTGGTCACTTTGAATGTGTCTTGGTGCATATGCTCTCAGTGTACCTAAAAGAAAAGATACGTTCATCAAGGTACAACATTTACAACACAATTGATCGTCAATATATCAATATAAATCGTAAGGATTGCCAGCAACAAAGTTACAGTCATACAGTCATAAGTGGAAAGAGATTGGTGATGGGAACTATGAGAAGATTAATAGTAGTGCAGATTTAGTAAATAGTTTGACAGTGTTGAGGGAATTGTTTGTTTAGCAGAGTGATGGCCTTCGGAAAAAAAACTGTTCTTGTGTCTAGTTGTTCTGGTGTGCAGTGCTCTATAGCGTTGTTTTGAGGATAGGAGTTGAAACAGTTTATGTCCTGGATGTGAGGGATCTCTAAATATTTTCACGGCCCTCTTCTTGATTCGTGCAGTATACAGGTCCTCAATGGAAGGCAGGTTGGTAGCAATTATTTTTTCTGCAGTTCTAATTATCCTCTGAAGTCTGTGTCTTTCTTGTTGGGTTGCAGAACCGAACCAGACAGTTATAGAGGTGCAAATGACAGACTCAATAATTCCCCTGTAGAACTGAATCAGCAGCTCCTTGGGCAGTTTGAGCTTACTGAGTTGGCGCAGAAAGAACATTCTTTGTTGCCCTTTTTTAATGATGTTTTTGATGTTAGCTGTCCATTTTAGATCTTGCGATATGATAGAACCTAGAAATTAAAGGTTTCTACTGTCGATACTGTGTTGTCTAGTATTGTGAGAGGTGGAAGTCTACCACCATTTCTACGGTTTTGAGTGTGTTCAGTTCCAGATTGTTTTGGTTGCACCACAAGGCTAGTCGTTCGACCTCTCGTCTATATGCGGATTCATCATTGTCTCGAATGAGACCAATCACTGTTGTGTCATCTGCGAACTTCAGTAGCTTAACAGATGGATTGTTGGAGATGCAGTCATTGGTATACAGAGAGAAGAGAAGTGGGGAGAGCACACAGCCTTGGGGGCCCCCTGTGCTAATTGTACAGGTATTTGATGTGATCTTGCTTAGCTTCACCTGCTGCTTCCTGTTTGTTAGGAAGCTTGTGATCCACTTACAAGTCTGTTCCGGTACCTGTAGCTGGTTTAGCTTAGTTAGAAGAATGTCTGGAATGATGGTATTGAATGCTGAACTAAAGTCTACAAAAAGGACCCTTGCATAGGTCTTTGGAGACTCAAGATGTTGTAGGATGTAGTGCAGAGCCATATTAACAGCATCATCTGTTGATCTATTTGCTCGGTATGCAAATTGCAAGGGGTCTAACAGCGGATCCGTGATGGTTTTCAAGTAGGAGTTGAAACAGTTTATGTCCTGGATGTGAGGGATCTCTAAATATTTTCACGGCCCTCTTCTTGATTCGTGCAGTATACAGGTCCTCAATGGAAGGCAGGTTGGTAGCAATTATTTTTTCTGCAGTTCTAATTATCCTCTGAAGTCTGTGTCTTTCTTGTTGGGTTGCAGAACCGAACCAGACAGTTATAGAGGTGCAAATGACAGACTCAATAATTCCCCTGTAGAACTGAATCAGCAGCTCCTTGGGCAGTTTGAGCTTACTGAGTTGGCGCAGAAAGAACATTCTTTGTTGTCCTTTTTTGATGATGTTTTTGATGTTAGCTGTCCATTTTAGATCTTGCGATATGATAGAACCTAGAAATTAAAGGTTTCTACTGTTGATACTGTGTTGTCTAGTATTGTGAGAGGTGGAAGTCTACCACCATTTCTACGGTTTTGAGTGTGTTCAGTTCCAGATTGTTTTGGTTGCACCACAAGGCTAGTCGTTCGACCTCTCGTCTATATGCGGATTCATCATTGTCTCGAATGAGACCGATCACTGTTGTGTCATCTGCGAACTTCAGTAGCTTAACAGATGGATTGTTGGAGATGCAGTCATTGGTATAGAGAGAGAAGAGAAGTGGGGAGAGCACACAGCCTTGGAGGGCCCCTGTGCTAATTGTACAGGTATTTGATGTGATCTTGCTTAGCTTCACCTGCTGCTTCCTGTTTGTTAGGAAGCTTGTGATCCACTTACAAGTCAGTTCCGGTACCTGTAGCTGGTTTAACTTAGTTAGAAGAATGTCTGGAATGATGGTATTGAATGCTGAACTAAAGTCTACAAAAAGGACCCTTGCATAGGTCTTTGGAGACTCAAGATGTTGTAGGATGTAGTGCAGAGCCATATTAACAGCATCATCTGTTGATCTATTTGCTCGGTATGCAAATTGCAAGGGGTCTAACAGCGGATCCGTGATGGTTTTCAGGTAGGAAAGCACTAGCCTTTCAAAGGTTTTCATGACTACAGATGTTAAAGCAACTGGTCTGTAGTCATTCAGTTCCTTGATGGTGGGCTTCTTCGGCACTGGGATGATGGTAGAGTGTTTGAAGCAAGAAGGAACATAGCACATCTCTAGTGATTTATTGAAAATATGGGTGAAGATGGGGGCCAATTGGTCAGCACAGACTTTTAAGCAAGAAGGAGTTATCTTGTCTGGGCCTGGAGCTTTTCCTGGTTTTTGTCTGTGAAATAGGTCCTGCACTTCCTTTTCTGTGATCACTAGGGGTTGTGAACCCAATGAAATGGGGTCAGTTGTAGGAGGCTTGGCTGTTGTTGGTGTATCTGAGATGGGGGTTGTGGAGATAGGTGGCTGTAGTTTCCTTTCAAACCTGCAGTAAAACTCATTCAGGTCATCTGCCAGTTGTTGATTACCTTCAGCCTGGGAAGGAGGTTTGCCATAGCTGGTGATATTTTTAAGATTTTTCCACATGTTTGCTGGTTCATTTTTCAGTTTTGCTGGCTGAAAACTGATTCTTTAGCTTTTCAGAGTAGCTTCTTTTTGCTGCTCTGATCTCCCTTGTTAGTGCATTTCTGGCCTGATTGTACAGCATTTTATCACCTTTTCTGTAGGCTTCCTCCTTGGAATGTCGTAGCTGCTTAAGTTTAGGTGTGAACCAAGGTTTGTTGTTACTTTAAAACAGATTTCTCCATTTCTTATCCAAGGAAATATAATCTTCTGCCCTGAGTCCTTCGGGAGAAGGGCGGTATAAAAATCTAATAAATAATAATAATAATAATAATAATAATAATAATAATAATAATAATAATAACAACAACAACAACAACAACAACAACAATAACAACAACAACAACAACTGTGCAACTATTCACTGGTTTATTTATCCACATACATTTGTGTTAATTGGAATAAAAGGGGGAAGAAGGGAGAAAGAGAAAGCCAATTTAGCTAATTAAAACAGTTTTCCTCTTTGATTGCTGGTACCTATGGAAGCTGTCCATGCAAATAAGAACTTGGTGAGGGAAGGGATGAAGATCTATATCTTATATAGCATCCTAAGATGGCGCCGACGAAGGTTGCCTCGGTGAAATGCTCTCTAATTGTTTCTTTATTTCTAATTGTTCTCTGTGACTCACTACGGATTTCCTACTCACGAGACCATCTGCTAAAAATTAAGGAACATTTCTTTAAGGAGCAGCTTTCTTTAATCTCACCCCCGCCTGTCTTTACAAACACGGAGGAGATTCTAACACAGGAGGAGGCAATTCCCACGGAGCCATGGATTACTAAAAAAACCAAACGACGGAAACGAAGGAAACAAGGTAAACGATCTGGGATCTTAATCCAGCTAAGAACTCGCACTAAAACTCCTCTGCCTTCAATTTTCCTAACAAATATACGCTCACTTGCAAATAAGATGGATGAAATACTCCTTTTAAACAAATACTATTCTGATTTTCGCAATTCAGCAGTCCTATGCTTCTCTGAAACCTGGTTAAATGAATCCATTGAAAATAGCAGCCTGAACATTCCAGGATTTCAAATTGAACGATCAGACAGGGTTCCAGAAACATCTGGTAAAAAGAAAGGAGGAGGCTTATGCCTATATATTAATTCAACCTGGTGTCAAGATTTTAACATAATTTACAAATTCTGTGACAACAATTTAGAGACTCTAATTATCAATTGCAAACCTTACTATTCACCTCGTGAATTTTCCTCATTTCTTCTAATTGCTGTTTATGTCCCACCACAAGCCTGTGTAAACGAGGCATTACGAACTCTAGCTGACCAAATCATGGAGGCTGAAGCCAAACACCCTGATTCACTGGCCATTGTTTTGGGAGATCTAAACAAGGCAAACTTAAGGAAAGAACTACCAAAATACTTTCAGCATGTCAATTGTCCCACCAGAGGCAAGAATACTCTAGACCACTGCTACACAACACTAAAAGATGCCTATCGGTCTTTACCACGTGCAGCTGTAGGACACTCTGATCATTGCATGATTCACCTTGTACCTGCTTACAGGCAAAGACTTAAAGCCATAAAACCAATAATTAAATCAGTGAAAACCTGGACGGAGGAATCAGAATTAAAGCTACAGGCATGTTTTGACTGCACTGATTGGAATATTTTTAAAGATACCTCTGCAGACCTGGATGAACTCACAGATACTGTAACATCATATGTCAGCTTCTGTGAAGACCTAAATGTACCTACAAGGAACTTGCGAATACACAGTAATAACAAACCTTGGTTTACACCTAAACTTAAGCAGCTACGACATTCCAAAGAGGAAGCCTACAGAAAAGGTGATAAAATGCTGTACAATCAGGCCAGAAATGCACTAACAAGGAGATAAGAGCAGCAAAAGACGCTACTCTGAAAAGCTAAAGAATCAATTTTCACCAAATGAACCAGCAAACTTGTGGAAACCCCTTAAAAATATCACCGGCTATGGCAAACCTCCTTCCCAGGCTGAAGGTAATCAACAACTGGCAGATGACCTGAATGAGTTTTACTGCAGGTTTGAAAGGAAACTACAGCCACCTATCTCCACAACCCCATCTCAGACACACCAACAACAGCCAAGCCTCCTACAACTGACCCCATTTCATTGGGTTCACAACCCTAGTGATCACAGAAAAGGAAGTGCAGGACCTATTTCACAGACAAAAGCCAGGAAAAGCTCCAGGCCCAGACAAGATAACTCCTTCTTGCTTAAAAGTCTGTGCTGACCAATTGGCCCCATCTTCACCCATATTTTCAATAAATCACTAGAGATGTGCTATGTTCCTTCTTGCTTCAAACGCCTACCATCATCCCAGTGCCAAGAAGCCCACCATCAAGGAACTGAATGACTACAGACCAGTTGCTCTAACATCTGTAGTCATGAAAACCTTTGAAAGGCTAGTGCTTTCCTACCTGAAAACCATCACGATCCGCTTTTAGACCCCTTGCAATTTGCATACCGAGCAAATAGATCAACAGATGATGCTGTTAATATGGCTCTGCACTACATCCTACAACATCTTGAGTCTCCAAAGACCTATGCAAGGGTCCTTTTGTAGACCTTAGTCCAGCATTCAATACCATCATTCCAGACATTCTTCTAACTAAGCTAAACCAGCTACAGGTACCGGAACAGACTTGTAAGTGGATCACAAGCTTCCTAACAAACAGGAAGCAGCAGGTGAAGCTAAGCAAGATCACATCAAATACCTGTACAATTAGCACAGGGCCCCCAAGGCTGTGTGCTCTCCCACTTCTCTTCTCTCTGTATACCAATGACTGCATCTCCAATGATCCATCTGTTAAGCTACTGAAGTTCGCAGATGACACAACAGTGATTGGTCTCATTCGAGACAATGACGAATCCGCATAGACAGAGGTCGAACGACTAGCCTTGTGGTGCAACCAAAACAATCTGGAACTGAACACACTCAAAACCGTAGAAATGGTGGTAGATTTTAGGAAAAACCCTTCCATACTTCCACCTCTCACAATACTTGACAACACAGTATCAACAGTAGAAACCTTCAAATTTCTGGGTTCTATCATATCGCAAGATCTCAAATGGACAGCTAACATCAAAACATCATTAAAAAGGACAACAAAGAATGTTCTTTCTGCGCCAACTCAGTAAGCTCAAACTGCCCAAGGAGCTGCTGATCCAGTTCTACAGAGGAATTATTGAGTCTGTCATTTGCACCTCTATAACTGTCTGGTTCGGTTCTGCAACCCAACAAGAAAAACACAGACTTCAGAGGATAATTAGAACTGCAGAAAAATAATTGCTACCAACTTGCCTTCCATTGAGGACCTGTATACTGCACGAATCAAGAAGAGCCCGTGAAAATATTTGCAGATCCCTCGCATCCTGGACATAAACTGTTTCAACTCCTACCCTCAAAACGACGCTATAGAGCACTGCACACCAGAACAACTAGACACAAGAACAGTTTTTTCCCGAAGGCCATCACTCTGCTAAACAAATAATTCCCTCAACACTGTCAGACTATTTACTGAATCTGCACTACTATTAATCGTTTCATAGTTCCCATCACCAATCTCTTTCCACTTATGACTGTATGACTATAACTTGTTGCTGGCAATCCTTATGATTTATATTGATATATTGATCATCAATTGTGTTGTAAATGTTGTACCTTGATGAACGTATCTTTTCTTTTATGTACACTGAGAGCATATGCACCAAGACAAATTCCTTGTGTGTCCAATCACACTTGGCCAATAAAATTCTATTCTATTCTAAAAATAAAATTCTATTCTATTCTCAAATCAATGAAGACTTTAAATGGACCAAAAAAAATATATCCAGTACACAGGTAGGGAAAAGATAGGAGAATGCAGGTTGTATACACAGAGATCAGGACTAAAACTCCTTAATGTGATTACTGAGGAGTAAGAGTTAGTGTAATCATTGAGACATACATGGCGGCCGGGGCGAGGAAGCGGTGACTGGGGGACTGGTTCACGGGTGTGACTAGCCATCGCCATCGCTACCAGTTCAGCGACCTTGGTCAAATTTCCACCAATAGTATGCACGAACCGGTGCAAACTGGTAGCAACCCACCACTGCTTGAAGGGCCTTTGGAGGTCTTCTAGTCCAACTCCCTGTTCAATGCAGGAGTCTTATACCATCTCAGTTAAATTTGGGTATGGGCAATCATTTATTTATTTATTTACAGATAGTCCTTGCTTACCAACTGCCTTGTTTAGCAACCATTCAAAATTACAACAGGTGAAAAAAACACATTTGTGACCAATTCTTGTATTTATGGCGCTTGCAGTATTCCATGGTCATGTGATTACCATTCAGCAGCTTCACAACTGGTCCGCATTTGTGAATACGACAGCTTTCTGCAGCCACATGATCACCAATTGTAAACTTCGCAGCCAGCAAGAAAAATTAATGGAGAAGTTCAGAAGTCAAATCACAAATCATGATCCTGTGATTTGGTGTATATATATGTGTGTATGTGTGTGTGTACACATATATGTACATACATACAATACATGGGTACATACATACAGATACACACACGTACACACACACATACACACACACACACACACACACATACATATATTTTTAATTTGATCTTACTTATTTGCGGTGAAGGTTATCTTAAATTCAAGGCTGCCTTCCTTCCTGGAAAATATGGCATATCAGATATAGTGATACTCCAAAAACGATACTTGAACAGAGATATGAAAGTATAGGTTCTCACAGAGGTTAAAACTGGCATTCAAATGTCAGATTTCTTAAGCATTTGTGCTCAGCGATGTAAAATTTTCTAATCCCTCTGAACTGGAGACATCTATGTATATGCTTGGATGGCTTTGTTTTAAGCCTAATTAGACAAGTTTATTGTAGAAGTCCTTAACAGTTCTAAACATTAATGGACTGATAAAAACAACATGTTCCAGGCTTTTGATCAGCCAAGTTCAAAATATGTCCCCCACTGCAGTACAACCTTGGCCTTATTGGTTGGTCAATGAAAGGAACCAGTTATACTTATTTTCCGGTCATTAGCTGTAACTGAGTTTAAGTCATATTATTTTAACCTTCATAAATGGTTAGTTCCTGAACGCATCTAAAAATTGTGGCTTAACTATTGCAATTGCACAGATAATTTTTCTGGTTCTATTAGAGTTTTACCATTGTTCTATTTATCCCCTTGGACTTCATAATGGACTATGAACAAGACACTGCACCACATGCTTATACATATACATTATGCATACATAGAGATTTTTCCTTTGCAAAAGAGAAAAAATAAGCAGGATTTTGCCTCCTGTCTTACAGATGGTACCCACCCAAAGCAGTTTATCAGGCAGAGTTAATGGAAGATATGTTTGTTCATATAATTAGCCGTCAAGAACAAGATTAAATTACACTGTAGGGAATGCCAGCTATGCATCTAGCTCTTATGACATAATGACAGTCTGTTCATTTGAATTCACTCTAGCAGATTATTCAAACATGTTGGTCAAATGTATTTGCTCTATTTGAAGCCCTTTTCTATTGAAAGTAAAACATTTAAGTAGTAAAACTCAAATCACAGTGCTGGGCAAAGACTTTTAGCAATAGTGGAGAATACCTGTAGCTCGGGTGTATGAATGAAGGCTCGTTCTGCAGACTTGTGAGTTGATTTCTCTACCCTAAGAACTCTTCTTTTATATCTGTCTTTGTCAGCTAATTATTGATTGATTGTGTGTAAATGAAAATGGCATTGACTATTACCAGACAGAGTTGTCTGTAGAGATTCTCAGTCATCCAGGTCATGGTTGTCCCACAGGTGCTTTTTTTTCAAGAGACATCTGGATTTTCTTTGTTTTTGCTTGAAGGCATTTCGCTTCTTATCCAAGAACTGAAGAAGCTTCTTGGATGAGACGTGAAACATCTTCAAACAAAAAGAAAGCCCAGTTGCCTTTTGAAAAAGAGCTTTTGGGACCAAACACATTATTGTTCTAAACAATAATCAGGAACACTCAGATTTCACACAGGCCTCTGGAACTGTCCCATTGGGTTCCATCTATTTTTATCTTACACTGATCAGTTCACTGGGAAAAAAAATCACTCTCTAGCAGCTCTCTACCAAGGACTACCAAGGAGTCTTGCTGTCCACCTTGGACAACCTGGAACCTCTCTGTTTCACCATGCTTCTTGACAGGTGTGCCAGCAGTGTGCAGCAGCTGCCAAAAAAGCCAACACAGTTCTGGGCTGCATAAACAGAGGGATAGAATCAAGATCACATGAAGTGTTAATACCACTTTATAATGCCTTGGTAAGGCCACACCTGGAATACTGCATTCAGTTTTGGTCGCCACGATGTTGACAAAAGATGTTGAGACTCTAGAAAGAGTGCAGAGAAGAGCAACAAAGATGATTAGGGGACTGGAGGCTAAAACATATGAAGAATGGTTGCAAGAACTCGGTATGTCTAGTTTAATAAAAAGAAGGACTAAGCGAGAGATTATAGCAGTGTTCCAATATCTTAGGGGTTGCCACAAAGAAGAGGTAGTCGGGCTGTTCTCCAAAGCACCTGAGCATAGAACAAGAAGCAATGGGTGGAAACTAATCAAGGAGAGAAGCAACCTAGAACTAAGGAGAAATTTCCTGACAGTTAGAATAATTAATCAGTGGAACAACTTGCCTGCAGAAGTTGTAAATGCTCCAACACTGGAAATTTTTAAGAAAATGTTGGATAGCCATTTGTCTGAAATGGTGTAGGGTTTCCTGCCTGGGCAGGGGGTTGGACTAGAAGACCTCCAAGGTCCCTTCCAACTCTGATATTATTATTATTATGTATATAGAACAATGAGATGTTCTGGATTCCTATTTTTCTGAGCACATTCCACAGCTTGATATGATCAACACAATCAAAAGCCTTTCTATAATCAATTCCCTCTTTTTTTAGTATTCTTTGGTTTTCTCAGTTATTAAGTGTCCATCAAAGATAATGCCTCACATCCCTTGGCCTTTTCTAAAGCCAGCTTGAACATCTGGCATCTCTGTTTTCATGTTGGGCTGTAATCCAGAGGTGGGTTTCAGCAGGTTCTGGCTAGTTCTGGAGAACCGGTAGCCTAAATTTTGAGTAGTTCGGAGAACCGGTAGAAAAAATTCTGACTGATCCCGCCCCCATCTATTCTCTGCCTCCCAGCTGATTAGGAGGAAATGGGGATTTTGCAGTCCCCTGGGGTGGGGTGGGAATGGAGATTTTATAGTATCCTTCCCCTGTCAGCCCACCAAGCCACAACCACAGAACCGGTAGTAAAAAATTCTGAAACCCACCACTGCTCTAATCTATATTGGATGATCCTAAGCATTATTTAGTCATGTGAAATTAAGGAGAGAACAAAACATATACTTCTTGTTTGCTGACTGCATTCCATTCCAGTAACGTAAATATTCTGCAAGAAAACAACCAGGCTCAAAGAGCATTAAGAACCCCTCATTTCAACCTGGAGCTATCAATATTCTCCTTTATTAGAACAGACCCTCCGTTCTTCTTCAATAGCACTTTGGGTGCCATCAAAACTCAGGGGACCACCAGTTAACAGTGTATAATCAATCATATTTTCTATCGACATATTTTCTTTGTAAAAATAGAGTGACTTGTCATTACGTACCTTCTTCCACACAGTATGAATGCCTTGTCATTAAGTGATCATTTTCCCCCATCATTTTCCTCCATCGCTGCTGCCCAATATAGGTGACTGCTTGTTTTAGCTGGGTACTGGGAATGACCTTCACATAAGGTTCTACATTTAGGCAAGAAAAACAAAATGCACAGGTATAGTATATGTGGTACTTTGCTCAATAGTAGTAACTGTGAGAGGGATCTTGGAGTCCTAGTGGACAATGATTTAGATATGAGCCAGCAGTGTACAGCCGCTGCCAGAAAAGCCAACACAGTTCTAGGCTGCATAAACAGAGGGATAGAATCAAGATCACGTGAAGTGTTAGTGCTACTTTATAATGCCCTGGTAAGGCCACACTTGGAATGCATCCAGTTTTGCTCGTCATGATGTAAAAAAAATGTGGAGACTCTAGAAACAGTGCAGAGAAGAGCAACAAAGATGATTAGGGGATTGGAGGCTAAAACATATGAAGAATGGTTGCAGGAACTGGGTATGTCTAGTTTAATAAAAAGAAGGATTAGGGGGACATCAGAGGTTGGTTTCAACAGGTTCTGGCCAGATCTGGAGAACCAGTAGTGGAAATTTTGAGTAATTCGGAGAACCAGTAAATACCACCTTTGGCTGGCCCCGCTCCATCTATTCTCTTACTCCTGAATCCCAGCTGATTGGGAGGAAATTGGGATTTTGCAGTAACCTTCCCCTGGATTGGGGAGGGAATGGAGATTTTACAGTATCCTTCCCCTGCCACACCCACCAAGCCACACCCACAGAACTGTTAATAAAAAATGTTGAAACCCACCAATGCTCTAATCTATATTGGATGATCCTAAGCATTATTTAGTCATGTGAAATTAAGGAGAGAACAAAACATATACTTCTTGTTTGCTGACTGCATTCCATTCCAGTAACGTAAATATTCTGCAAGAAAACAACCAGGCTCAAAGAGCATTAAGAACCCCTCATTTCAACCTGGAGCTATCAATATTCTCCTTTATTAGAACAGACCCTCCGTTCTTCAATAGCACTTTGGGTGCCATCAAAACTCAGGGGACCACCAGTTAACAGTGTATAATCAATCATATTTTCTATCGACATATTTTCTTTGTAAAAATAGAGTGACTTGTCATTACGTACCTTCTTCCACACAGTATGAATGCCTTGTCATTAAGTGATCATCTTCCCCCATCATTTTCCTCCATCGCTGCTGCCCAATATAGGTGACTGCTTGTTTTAGCTGGGTACTGGGAATGACCTTCACATAAGGTTCTACATTTAGGCAAGAAAAACAAAATGCACAGGTATAGTATATGTGGTACTTTGCTCAATAGTAGTAACTGTGAGAGGGATCTTGGAGTCCTAGTGGACAATGATTTAGATATGAGCCAGCAGTGTACAGCCGCTGCCAGAAAAGCCAACACAGTTCTAGGCTGCATAAACAGAGGGATAGAATCAAGATCACGTGAAGTGTTAGTGCTACTTTATAATGCCCTGGTAAGGCCACACTTGGAATGCATCCAGTTTTGCTCGCCATGATGTAAAAAAAATGTGGAGACTCTAGAAACAGTGCAGAGAAGAGCAACAAAGATGATTAGGGGATTGGAGGCTAAAACATATGAAGAATGGTTGCAGGAACTGGGTATATCTAGTTTAATAAAAAGAAGGATTAGGAGGACATCAGAGGTTGGTTTCAACAGGTTCTGGCCAGATCTGGAGACCCAGTAGTGGAAATTTTGAGTAATTCGGAGAACCAGTAAATACCACCTTTGGCTGGCCCCGCTCCATCTATTCTCTTACTCCTGAATCCCAGCTGATTGGGAGGAAATTGGGATTTTGCAGTAACCTTCCCCTGGATTGGGGAGGGAATGGAGATTTTATAGTATCCTTCCCCTGCCACACCCACCAAGCCACACCCACAGAACTGGTAATAAAAAATGTTGAAACCCACCAATGGGTGACATGATAGCAGTGTTCCAATATCTCAGGGGCTGCAACAAAGAAGAGGGAGTCGGGCTGTTCTCCAAAGCACCTGAGGGTAGAACAAGGTTTGAAAGGAAACTACAGCCACCTATCTCCACAACCCCCATCTCAGACACACCAACAACAGCCAAGCCTCCTACAACTGATCCCATTTCATTGGGTTCACAACCCCTAGTGATCACAGAAAAGGAAGTGCAGGACCTATTTCACAGACAAAAGACAGGAAAAGCTCCAGGCCCAGACAAGATAACTCCTTCTTGCTTAAAAGTCTGTGCTGACCAATTGGCCCCCATCTTCACCCAAATTTTCAATAAATCACTAGAGATGTGCTATGTTCCTTCTTGCTTCAAATGCTCTACCATTATCCCAGTGCCGAAGAAGCCCACCATCAAGGAACTGAATGACTACAGACCAGTTGCTTTAACATCTGTAGTCATGAAAACCTTTGAAAGGCTAGTGCTTTCCTACTTGAAAACCATCACGGATCCACTGTTAGACCCCTTGCAATTTGCATACCGAGCAAATAGATCAACAGATGATGCTGTTAATATGGCTCTGCACTACATCCTACAACATCTTGAGTCTCCAAAGACCTATGCAAGGGTCCTTTTTGTAGACTTTAGTTCAGCATTCAATACCATCATTCCAGACATTCTTCTAACTAAGCTAAACCAGCTACAGGTACCGGAACAGACTTGTAAGTGGATCACAAGCTTCCTAACAAACAGGAAGCAGCAGGTGAAGCTAAGCAAGATCACATCAAATACCTGTACAATTAGCACAGGGGCCCCCCAAGGCTGTGTGCTCTCCCCACTTCTCTTTTCTCTGTATACCAATGACTGCATCTCCAACGATCCATCTGTTAAGCTACTGAAGTTCGCAGATGACACAACAGTGATTGGTCTCATTTGAGACAATGACGAATCCGCATATAGACGAGAGGTCGAACGACTAGCTTTGTGATGCAACCAAAACAATCTGGAACTGAACACACTCAAAACCGTAGAAATGGTGGTAGACTTTAGGAGAAACCCTTCCATACTTCCACCTCTCACAATACTAGACAACACAGTATCAACAGTAGAAACCTTCAAATTTCTAGGTTCTATCATATCGCAAGATCTAAAATGGACAGCTAACATCAAAAACATCATTAAAAAAGGACAACAAAGAATGTTCTTTCTGCGCCAACTCAGTAAGTTCAAACTGCCCAAGGAGCTGCTGATTCAGTTCTACAGAGGAATTATTGAGTCTGTCATTTGCACCTCTATAACTGTCTGGTTCGGTTCTGCAACCCAACAAAAAAGACACAGACTTCAGAGGATAATTAGAACTGCAGAAAAAATAATTGCTACCAACCTGCCTTCCATTGAGGACCTGTATACTGCACGAATCAAGAAGAAGGCCGTGAAAATATTTACAGACCCCTCGCATCCTGGACATAAACTGTTTCAACTCCTACCCTCAAAGTGACGCTATAGAGTACTGCACACCAGAACTACTAGACACAAGAACAGTTTTTTCCCCGAAGGCCATCACTCTGCTAAACAAATAATTCCATCAACACTGTCAAACTATGTACTGAATCTGCACTACTATTAATCGTCTCATAGTTCCCATCACCAATCTCTTTCCACTTATGACTGTATGACTATAACTTGTTGCTGGCAATCCTTATGATTTATATTGATATATTGACATCAATTGTGTTGTAAATGTTGTACCTTGATGAACGTATCTTTTCTTTTATGTACACTGAGAGCATATGCACCAAGACAAATTCCTTGTGTGTCCAATCACACTTGGCCAATAAAATTCTATTCTATTCTATTCTATTCTAACAAGAAGCAATGGGTGGAAACTAATCAAGGAGAGAAGCAACTTAGAACTAAGGAGAAATTTCCTGACAGTTAGAACAATTAATAAGTGGAACAACTTACCTCCAGAAGTTGTGAATGCTCCAACGCTGTAAGTTTTTAAGAAGACATTGGATAACCATTTGTCCGAAGTGGTATAGGGTTTCCTGCCTAAGCAGGGGGTTAGACTAGAAGACCTCCAAGGTCCCTTCCAACTCAGTTATTCTGTTCTGTTATCTTAGGTAACTCTGCTCTGAATATATATAGCTTTGGCATGCATTCTTAACGTTCTTCACTCATCCCTCCCAGGAATACACTCTAAATACACACACACACACACACAGAGAGAGAGAGAGAGAGAGAGAGAGAGAGAGAGAGAGAGAGAGAGAGAGCGCAAGGCAGCAGTATTCAGACATTTTAAATCAATCTGTTAATAGATTTAAATCTTTTAATAATCAGATCTTCATAAATTTCTTTGCTTTGATCCTATCTGTGAGACTTCGGGCAAGAGTTCTTATCAGCACAATCACAATTTGCATCTGATTGCTTCACATCGCAAATAAGCCCAATTTACAGAAACAATCAGAATTCACTCTCTTTTTCAGTGACAGACATTTTGGAATATATTACAGACATCACTTTGTGCTGCCCTGGAATACTTTTATGGATATTTCCTGAGAGGAAGTATAGCATTAACTTAAGAAATTTGCTGACAATAGGTGTCAGAAAGGTGTAAGTTTCATTAAAGTAGCATGGATAGTAGCCCCTGGTAAAATTATTCTCTTTCTTCATGAGTTTATTTCAGCTGCTTTAAAACTTAGTTAAAATAATAAAGAAAAATACAAAAAAATACCTCCTAAATGCTAGAAGTTTGGTATAATGGCTAAAGTTTCCCACTGTAGAAACTGGGAAACTGTGAGTTCTAGCCTTGCCTTAGGCCAGGACTCTGTAACCTTAAACACTCAAAAGCCATTTGGACCTGTTTCCCACAGAAAAGAAAACACCGGGAGCCACAAAACCCTTCCGGTGCCTGACTACTTCTTGAGCGGCCACGAAACTAGCATATGTAGTTGAATTAAACGTTCTGTTTTCTTCTGAAGCTTTTCTTGGATTTATCCATGGTTGGTCTACCGGGGATTGAAAAACTCAATAAATTGTGTGCACATTGGTGGTTGTGACGCATATTTTGAGTGACAGGGAGCCACAGCAGAGGGGTGAAAGAGCCACATGCGGCTCCAGGGCCACAGGTTGCTGACCCCTGCCTTAGGCACAAAGCTAACCGGATGACCTTGGGCTATTTAATCTCAGCCCTAGTAGGAGATAATGGAAATCCATTTCTGAAATCTTGCCAAGAAAACTTCAGAGACCTGTCTTGAAGACAAAGAGGTTAGATTGTAGTATTGCAGGCTAATTCATCTCATTGTCAGGAGTCTGAACCTCACCGGCTCTAGGTTGACTCAGCCTTTCATCCTTCCCAAGTTGGTAAAATGAGGAGCCACGTTGTTGGGGGCAAGATTGCTGATATTTGTAAACCACTTAGAGAAGGCTGTAAAGCACTAGGAAATGGTGTATAAGTCTAGGTGCTGTTGCTATAAGAGCCGTGGTGGTTACAATGCAGTAATTCCAGGCTAACTCTGCTCATGCTGCCAAGAGTTCGATTTCTTCGATCCTGACCTGCTCAAAGTTGACTCAGCCATCCTTCTGAGGTCAGTAAAATGAGGACCCAGATTATTGGGGGCAATAGGCTGACTCTGCAACCCGCTTAAAAAGGGCTGTAAAGCACCGTGAAGCAGTATGTGAGTCCAAGTGTAATTGCTACTGCTAAAAGAAGGGGAAAATATACTAGAGAAGCCAGAATATCCTGGCTCTGCCTATTGACATGACACCTGTTCCTCCCTACTTTGTTTCTTCACTTCAGCCCTTTTTCCTCTCCCAACTGTTAAGTGCTGGTCCTTTCCTTCCACTCATTTCCCACGTATCTTCTTCAAGAGCCCGAAGGCATGGCTGTACAATGAGGAACGGGCCCTTATTCCAATCTGCTATATGCATGTTATTTCTGTATAATTGCAAACAAGGAAGAAAGAGAAAAGGGGTATGGATCTCAAAGGAATATTAAAGCAAAGAATTGAGAGCATAATATAATGTGCCATAAAAAGTATTTTTATTTGCCACAAGCTAATAGGTAGTGTGGAAGGAAGAGTTTTGCATTTCCACCACTAGATGGAGATCTTCTCCTTTCCTAGGTAGATTCCTTTCCTATTCATCCTCAAACTTTGAGGATTAGAAAGACACTGTCAGGGATCTACAGAATTTTCAGAATACTAAAAGATGGGTTTACACAACAGGTGACACTAGACTAAAAAGGCACTGGGTAAACGTGGGTAGTTCAGCTTTTTGTGGGAGCCGAAGGTTGTGGTATAACAGTTCTATGCTCAATGAGCCAACAGATAAAGGGAAATATTTTTTATTCAGCAGCAATCGGTTGTATGATCTGTCTCCCAATATTATTGCACTTTGTGTTGTTTATTGTGTTTAATCTTTTTTTATCAGAGATGTTTTAAAATGTACTTTTTCCATGTAAGCCTCTGAGAGTCTTTGGTTTGCTATGTATAGAAATATGTTTAATATGTTTAATTCCAATAAATAAAATAAATAGCAGTATTACGATGGTTGCGTTAGTTATAATCATGCATAATACATGTTCATTTCTTATTAGTTTAATATATGCTGTTGCCTTATATAATTAGTCTTTACACTTTTTTGTGCATGTAGGGCACTTTGCATGTAGGGCACTTTCCCCAGCCAGCAAATCTGGCTGGGGAATTCTGGGAGTTGAAGTCCTCCAGGCTTACAGTTGCCAAGGTTGGGGACCCCTGTTCTAAAACATTCAGTGCAGAGGTGGTATTCAGCCAGTTCGGACCGGTTCACCCGAACCGGTAGCAGAAATTGTGGGCGGGCTGCCCCGGCTCTATGCCATCCTATTTAGGCATGTTTTTGAGGCTGGGGACATGCGCAGAAGGCACATGTGCGAGCAACGTGCATGCTGAGCACATGTGTGGAAGGCTGAGCACATGTGTGGAAGGCAGGCGCACACGCGAACCAGTAGTAACATTTTTTTTTGCATTTACTGAAGACTCAGCTTACAGTGTATAAGGCAATAGTCTCATTCTATTTGTATATTTTTACAAAGTCAACTTATTGCCCCCCCAACAATCTGGGTCCTCATAATGTAAACCCCACCGCTGATTCAATGGTCAGGTCTAGGGACCTGTGTTGTTGTGTGGGACAGCTTGGGTTTCAGAGCCCACTGACTTATGTATACTGTAGCACCTTGGTACTCTGAGGAGCTGAGAGAGATGAAGCGCCGAAAAAGACGCCTAGAGAGTGGCTGGAGGGCCAGCCATTCTGAATCTGACTGAACACTGGTAAGGTCTCATATTCAGACCTACCTAGTGGCGATAAAAGAGCGGCAAAATGTGAGTATTTTTCCACTCTTATTGCATCGGCAGATAACCGCCCAGCTGCCCTGTTTAGGGTGACCCACTCCCTCCTTCATCAGGGAGCTCGGGAGGACCACTTGCAAGGGCGTGCTGAGGATTTCGGACAATATCTGCACGATAAAGTCGCTCAGATCCGGGATGGGCTGGACTCAGATTGGGTAGATTCGGGCGGGGTGATGGAGGTAGATCTTGAGGATGTCATCTGGGAAGAGTTCGATACTGTGGCTCCCAAGGACATGGACAGGATACTGAGGA
Source organism: Ahaetulla prasina (assembly GCF_028640845.1). Lineage (NCBI taxonomy): Eukaryota > Metazoa > Chordata > Lepidosauria > Squamata > Colubridae > Ahaetulla > Ahaetulla prasina. The sequence goes on along the minus strand of NC_080539.1, from coordinate 354,958,297 downwards.
GGCTGAATGTGACCACATGTTTACTGGACCCGTGTCCCTCCTGGTTGGTACTGGCCACACAGGAGGTTACACAAGGCTGGCTTCAGGGAATTGTCAATGCTTCTTTGACGGAGGGTGTCTTCCCTACCGCGTTGAAAGAGGCGGTGGTAAGGCCCCTCCTCAAGAAGCCCTCCCTGGATCCAGCTGTTTTAGCGAATTATCGTCCTGTCTCCAACCTTCGTTTTGTGGAGTGTGGTGGCGCATCAGCTCCCCCAGCACCTGGATGAAACTGTCTATCTTGACCCGTTCCAGTCTGGTTTCCGGCCTGGGTACAGCACGGAGATGGCATTGGTCGCGTTGGTAGATGATCTCTGGAGGGCTCGGGACAGGGGTTGTTCCTCTGCCCTGGTCCTATTAGATCTCTCAGCGGCTTTCGATACCATCGACCATGGTATCTTGCTGCATCGGCTGGAGGGTTTAGGAGTGGGGGGGCACCGTTTTTCGGTGGTTCTCCTCCTATCTTTCTGACCGGTCGCAGATGGTGTTGGCAGGAGGGCAGAGATCGGCCGCGAGGTGCCTCATGTGCGGGGTGCCACAGGGGTCGGTGCTCTCGCCACTTCTGTTCAACATCTACATGAAGCCGCTGGGTGAGATCATCCATAGTTTCGGGGTGCAATGTCATCTGTACACTGATGATACTTAGCTGTACATTTCCACCCCGACCCACCCCAACGAGGCCATTGAAGTGATGTCCCAGTGTCTGGAGGCCGTGTGGGTCTGGATGGGGAAGAACAGGCTTCGACTCAACCCTTCCAAGACTGAGTGGCTGTGGATGCTGGCATCCCGGTACAGCCAGCTGATACCATCGCTGACTGTTGGGGGCAAGTCATTGGCCCCTATGGAAAAGGATTGCAACTTAGGCATCCTCCTGGATGTACGGCTGTCTTTAGAAGATCATATAACGGCCGTCGCCAGGGGAGCTTTATATCAGGTTCGCCTGATACGCCAGTTGCATCCCTTCCTAGACCGGGATTCCCTATGCACGGTCACTCACGCCCTCGTCACTTCCCGCCTGGACTACCGTAACGCTCTCTACATGGGGCTCCCCTTGAAGAGCACCCGGAGGCTCCAACTGGTCCAGAATGCAGTTGCGCGGGTAATAGTGGGAGTGACTCGAAGCTCCCATGTAACACCTCTCCTGCGCAAGCTGCACTGGCTTCCAGTGGTCTTCCGGGTACAATTCAAGGTGTTGGTTACCATCTTTAAAGTGCTCCATGGCTTAGGACTGGGTTATTTACGGGACCACCTGCTGCCACCAATAGCCTCCAAGCGACCTGTGCGCTCCCATAGGGAGGGCCTCCTCAGGGTACCGTCAATCAAACTATGTCAATTGGCGATGCCCAGGGGGAGGGCCTTCTCCGTGGGGGCTCCTGCCCTCTGGAATGAGCTGCCTCCGGGGATACGTCAACTCCCCGACCTCCGGACCTTTCGATGCGAGCTTAAGACCTTCTTATTTTATCGTGCAGGACTGGCCTAACGTATTTTAAATGTGGGTTTTTATTTTGGTTTTATCACTGTTTTATTCGTTTCGGCCTAATTTGAATTTAGATTTTTTAAATGTTTTTAATTTTTGTAACTCTGTTTTATTTGGCTGTAAACCGCCCTGAGTCCTTCGGGAGAAGGGCAGTATATAAATTAAATTAATAAATAAAATAAATAAATAAAAAGAACTTGTGACAATTTCCCTATTCTTGAACTTCGTAACATGAATGCCAATTGCATCCTACAGGTATCAGCTTATGACCACACTGGGGACTAGAATATTCATGGTTAAACAGTGTGGTCATTAGATGAGGCACCATGTGACTACCCCTGATTATATGACCTTTTTTGCCATAATCTTTAAATAAATCACCTACAGTCATTAAATGTGACCATGACTTGTGACCTCTTGTAGATTTCTCCCATTGATTCCTTGTTGGAAACCGCCTAAGAAGCAGTGGTGAAATTCAAATTTTTTTACTATCGGTTCTGTGGGCATGGCTTGGTGGGCGTGGTGTGGCTTGGTGGGCATGGCAGGGGAAGGATACTGCAAAATCTCCATTCCCACCCCACTCCTGGGGGAAGGATATCGCAAAATCTCCATTCCCACCCCACTCTGGGGCCAGCCAGAGGTAGTATTTGCTGGTTCTCTGAACTACTCAAAATTTCTGCTACCGGTTCTCCAGAATCTGTCTGAACCTGCTGGATTTCACTCCTGTGAGAAGGTCACAAATGGGAATCATGGGACCACAGGATGTTACAATTGTTCTAAATGCACAATGGTTGCCAAGCACTTAAATCATGATCACCTGGCAACAAGGATGCTACGACAGGCATAAGTGCGATGACCAGTCATAAATCACAGTTGTAAATTATTCTTTTAGTGCTATCTTAACGTCAAACAGTCTCTAAATGAATGTCATTAAATGAGGACTACCTGTACTACCTTGATTTCCTTGTACATGACCCATTTAAATGTACATATAAATTATTATAACCAATAATCTTAGTATGTTACATATGGCAGGCATAGTATGTTTAGATGTATTTTGTTATGTGAGATAACAATTGTGCATTGCCAACGTCATGTAGAGTTTAGCATGTTGTGTGAACAAAACGCTTAGCACTTAATGCTTAACACAGTTCCTTCATTTGATTTCGACTGGAACTAAATTCTGTTTTCTTATTGATAACTGAAAATATTGCTTTCTGGGGAATACAAACATTAGCACTGAAGAAACCAAACTACACTAAGGTTGTCTCTCCAATCTCTTTACCATCTTGATGAAAAGCCTGCTTAACATTGTTGGAAAAAATGTCCATCTGGGTTCAGTTCCAAGTGGGGAAAAAGACACTGGAAACATGGAGACTGCTTGGAAAGATGGTTTAATGGTGACAGGATCACATGGTTTGAGGCAGGGGTGAAATGTATAATTTGTTACTACCAGTTCTGTGGGCGTGGCTTGATGGGGGCGGTTTAATGTGACTAGGTGGGTGTGGCCAACTTTTTTGAGTTTTTTTACTTTTAAAAGCATTTTTTCCACAACCTCTTTGGCCAAAGAGATTGTAAAAAAATGCTTATAAAAGCCTTTGATGATCAGGCAACCCAGCTGGGATCGCCAGAGGAGCCTTTTAAAAGAATTTTTTCTACAACCTCTTCAGCCAAAGAGGTTGTAAAAATGCTTTTAAAAGCCTCTGATGATCCCAGCTGAGCCACGCGATCATCAGAGGCTTTTTTTTTAACTTTTAAAAGCATTTTTTTTGGCTGAAGAAAAAATGCTTTTAAAAGTTAAAAAAAAAAACCTCTGATGATTGCACGGCTCAGCTGTGCATGGGGGAGGGCAGGGATTTTTGCTACCAGTTCTCCGAACCACCCGCTGCCATTGCTGGCGGATCGGGCACCCCTGGTTTGAGATCCTGGGCAAAAAAAGCACATAGGGATGTGTGTGTATGTGCGAGAGAGATTTATATCCTCTCTTGGGCCCCGCCTTGGAGCTTCCTGTTCCTGTGTAGGAAATACATTCTGATTGGTTGACAGACTCCCATGCTTGGTTGAATCTTGCTGAGTGATGCAATCTCCCCAGGTGCCATGAGGTGAGTTCTGTTGCTAGATGGGTAGAGGGCTAATCCTATCATGTCTTGAGGGCCATGTCTTAATCCTATCACCTTGAAGCTGAAGTGGGGGTGGGGGGCAGGGAGCTGCTTTATCTTTAAAACAAGCTTCTACTTTTCTCATCCAGGGAAATATAATATTCTGCCTTTTGAATATTTCCTAAAATATTTCATTCTTCTAGGAGGGGGGTGGGTGCTAACTTTCTTCAACATTTTCAGATCCTCAAAAAAAAAAAAAATGTGAGAAGCTTAAAGAACCTACAAAGAAAAGTTTAAAGAATATACATATAATGTGTGACACGGTGGACACCAGGATTTGTGCAAGGAGAGAAAGGTAAGGTGATATTTAGTAAATGATACAGCATAATGATACAGTATAAATTAGATTTTAATCTATTGCGTTTCTCTTTTCCCATGCCTTTAATTCCTTTTGTTTACTGTTCTTTCCCCCCCCCCCACGAATAATGGCAAATATACATGTGTCCCAGGAAAATGTTGCATGGATTGCTCCTGTGATTGTGTAGAACAGACGGGGAGGAAGCTAAGCACCAGATTGCAAGAACACAAGCGAGCAGTCAGATGAGGAGACCCAAACTCGTTGGTAACCTCACATAGAATGGAACGGAACGGAACAGAACAGAACAGAACAGAACAGAATAGAATAGAATTTTTTATTGGCCAAGTGTGATTAGACACACAAGGAATTTGTCTTGGTGCATATTCTCTCAGTGTACATAAAAGAAAAGATACATTCATCAAGAATTCTAAGGTACAACACTTAATGATAGTCATAAGGTACAAATAAGCAATCAGGAAATTGCAATAAACAAGGACATACGTTCAGTTTCATAGCTACTAAGATTGTTAGCCATGCAGGTACAAAGATAGCCAGGAAAATGATTGGAGCCTGGGAAATGGGCCCCTTATCAGTCAACCGGAGTGCTGATTTATCACCAGCTTATCAGGTGCTTAGGAGCTGAGGGCTTGGCAGCACAAGGAATCAACAGCCAATCTCCAGCCATCAACACACCAATTAAACAATAAATACGATTCACAGAATAGACCAAAGCACATATCCAGTAGAGAGAAGTTCCCTGAAGATGGACTTCATCAAGAGTCCAAAACTCAGATGAATAAACCTCTGACCTGACAATGGAAATTAGGGAAAGAGAAGATTCGGACTATTATAGAGTGTGGAACAAAATGCATAAACGGTTAGAAAAAAGAATCCAAAACAAGAAATGGGAAAATTAATTTAATATTGCTGAAATAAAGAACTATAAGTTATCAATTATTGTTAATCTCAAAGTATTAATTATATAAATAGGTATAATGTAAACATATGCATTTAGTAGGAAAATTGAACATAAATAGAAAATATGCATGTCGATACAGAAGGCTGTAAAAATAGCACATATTGTATTGTTATTTTTGTCTTGTTTTTTACTGTGTTTTGTCCCTGTTTTTATTTCTGTTTTTAAAGGTAAAAAGCTTAATAAAAATTATTTGAAAAAAGAAACTCTGGCCTGTTTACCAAACCAGATTTGATTTTGCTGTTGTTTTTTTCTTGTTTTCTGTTTTGTTTTGTTTTTAACCCCGAAAGAAGATAGCATAATGGAAAATACAGGATAAGACACAAATCAACATAGGAATCACATGCACTGAAATATACCATTTTAATATTTGACAGGGACGGTTTCTAGAATAAAAAGAACTTGAGGATTCTTCCATGTCCATCATAACTGTTAGATGTTTCACATTTTGACCCCAACAAAGAAGGAGGAAGCCCCACTCAGCTGGACTCTTCTGTTCCCTTGCTTTGGAAAAGCCAATATCAAAATACCCCACAGAAATATTATTTACATTGCTTGGGAAGATCGTTCTCTTGTCATTTTTAGCTGCTCTTGCTGACTTATTGTGGAATTTTATATTAGCTGTTTTTATTGCAAGCTGCCCAGTTCGTTGAGCTGGGCAGTTCCATAAATTTGACGAAATCAATAAAGGACAGGTATTAATCATGGTAATATGTAAGTAATGGAATGATGGTTTCTTATCAACAAAGCAACTCTAAGGAACTGAACAAAATGACAAGCTCATTCCAGCATAACATTTGCTTGGTTTTGATGGCAAATAAACTCATTTGCACATTAAAAAAAAATAAACCCCTATGAATGGAAGGGAAATTTTTTGAATAATCCTAGAAGGGTGCAAAAACTGCCGTTAATTAGAAGTTTTTTAACAATGGTAACTGAAGATGGAATTAACCCAAACTCCACTCCAACAAAAAGGATAATCCTTTTAAAAGCAGCAGAATTGTTTTATAATAGATAGGAGACAGACCTTCGTTCCTGAATTTTTATCTAATTAAAAGTAAGCTTTCCTTGATTATCCAAATCTAATTTAAAGGATATCATACCACCAGCTAAATTAACAATGCTAATTAAAAAGTGGGCATTTAGATCATTTTAGGTGGAGGAAGAAACTGAAATTGTCATTTTCAATGATAAGGCTGAGGGATCCCACATCATCCTGTCAATTGTTATGTCATTGTTTCTCAACCGTGGCGACTTGAAGAGGTGTGGACTTCAATTCCCAGAATTCCCCAGCTGGCAAACTGGCATTTGGAATTTCCTGCTAGTCACCCACAGTATTTCCACTGGCTCAGAAAATTTCTATGTACAGATAGATCTAGAGAAATAAAAATAATTTAAATTCTTGCTTATTCGCCTCTCTTTCTCTATCCCTATTCTTTGTCTGCCCTTTATCCCAGTGTTCTGAAGTTGACCAGTATTTAAGAAACAAGCTATATTTTGAATTTATTAGCATGTATGCTTGCTCTAATCTGGATAGAGAGATTGACCCGATGTGTGGCAATACTAAACCCGAAATGACTCAGTAATTTCTCCACACTCACAAGATGCTGGATTAAGCTAGAAAGAGACTGGATAGTTTATAGTTCAGGGTATTTCAGTAACCCTTCATGGATTAATGCCCCTTTCATGGATTACTGCTTGGTTGGGGCAAAGGGGCTTGTGTAACTCAAAGAAGCCAAGATGGACAGGTCATAGCAGAGAGCTCTGACAAAATTTGATCCACTGGAGATGGAAATGGCAACCCACTCCAGTATCTTTGCCATGAAAACCCCATGGACAGTACCAAAAGGAAAACAGATATGTCGCTGGAAGATGAGCCCCTCAGGTCGGAAGGTGTCCAATATGCTATTGGGGAAGAGCAGAAGTCTAGTACTAGTAGCACCAGAAAGAGTGAAGCAACTTGGCCAAAGCTGAAAGGATGCTCAGCTGTGGATGCATCTGGTGGTGAACGGAAAGTCCGATGCTGTAAAGATCTATTCTTCATAGGAACCTGTAATGTAAAATTCATGAATCAAGGCAAGCTCGATGTGGTTAAACAACAGATGACAAGACTGAATATCAACATTCCAGAGGATGGTAGAGGACAGGAAAGCCTGGAGGAATGTTGTCCATGGGGTCGCGATGGGTCGGACACGACTTCGCAACTAACAACAACATTGCAATAAAGCCACCAATGATTTAAGAAGGTGTTTGAACAATGTTATTTATTCAAGAAAGCTTTACAGTAAAGTGTTTTATTCGTTTGAAATGCTGATGTAAGGTACTGAGTCCAAACAACTGTGCTGGGCCCCAACAGATGATGAGCATTAGATAATCTGTCTCTGAGATGTATAAAAATCTATAACCAACTAGCATAATTACATATTTCTCTCTTGGACAATCATAGTGTAATACTTCTCACCCTGAGGGGTTCTTGGTACTCTCTGAGTTTGCTTGTTTTCTTGTAGATATTTCATCACCCTAATGAGGTAACATCATCATGCTAGTCTAGACATAATGAAACATCTGCAAGAAAACAGTCAAGCTCAGAGGGCACCACAGACCACTCATTTCAACCCTGAGCAACAAATATTCTCCTTTATTGGTAGTTCTCACCCTCTCTTGTTTTCTTTTACAACTTTTACACTTGAATTTCCCTCTCTTTAATTAAATGCGGAAAGTTTTCATTTCAGTAGAAAGAGCCTCACCCCATTCCTAAGAGGTCTGTAAGGGGCGTGCATAAGAGCACAAACGTGCCTACCGTTCCTGTCCTATTGTTTCCTTTTGTTATATCCAATTAATATAGTTATTACATATTCATACTTATATATATGCTTATATACTGTATAGTTATTTCATGCTTATGCTTACATATACTGTGTGACTAAATAAATAAATAAATAAATAAGTTTTCCCTTCTCTGTGTTGTCACTATCTGAGAGTCTTCTGTCTGCCCTTATTTCATAGCAATATGCAATCAAGCATTTTGGTGACCTGATGTTAGAAAATGAAAGAGGCCTTCCTTTCCCTCATTCTGTTTGTGCTACAGATTCTCTGCAGATTTCCTGGGCTAAGCCAAATATCAATGGCTTTGAAGAAGTAAAAAGTAAGGTAAAGGAATCCCTGCAGACTTTACTCGGGCTAGTTGTTGCCGACTATAGGGGGCAATGCTCCTTTTCATGGCCATTGAGCCATTGAGCCATCGCTGTCCAAAGACATTTCCGCAGTCATGACATATGACAGAGGGCTGTTACCTTCCCACCAAAGTGATCACCTATTTATCTATTTGGATTTGCATGCTTTCAAACTGCTAGGTTGGCAAGAACTGGGGCGAGGATGGGAGCTCATCCTATTGCATGGCACTCGGGTCTCGAACCTTGGCTGCTGGCTTTCCAGCGGACAAGTCCAGTGTCTTAACCACTCTGCCAGTGTGCTGCCAGCTTTGAAGAAGAAAAACAAAATCAAAAATTCTCCTACTTCGTTTCATTTGCAAAGGTGATCTCAAAGTGACCTAATTGCAAAGTATCAGTTCTGCTATCAATTTTTCTGGCACTATGTAATTTCCCTAAAAATGTTGAAAGATTACAGTTATTTTATATGTTTCTTGACATTGATACTTTGTGCTAGAGTGAGTTTTCGATTACAGATTTATCTTCCAGTCTCCAGGCAAGAAATAGGAATTAGCCACAGATTAAATGCTTCACCTGGGTTTGAATAATACTAAATATAAATATCTAAGTATGTCTAATTTTAAGGCAGAATGGGAAACCTGTAATCTCCACGGCACTTCTGTACTACAAGTCCCAGTATCTCTTATTGTTTACCGAGCTGGTGGTAGTTCAACAAATTTTTCATTTAAACTAAAAACAGGTGTCCCAGCTTTGAGCTATGGACACTATGCAGATTCATATTTAAATGTTCTTCTTGTAATTGCCTGGCTTGAAGTCCAATTCATTCCGAGTCTTGACAAACAATTTGAACATCTTGTAATGGAATTATTTCTCAAGCTGTACTAGCAATAACTGGAAATGATTCATTGACAGTAATTAAGACTGCCAAATATAGCCTGCAAAAATCCAGATGAAAACTAGAGGGCACCAAAAAGATTTCAAAAATTCTGCTGTCATCAGGATTTTTGCAGCCCAGATCTGGCAGGTTTTAATAATGATCCTTTGATGGCAGCTGCTGAAAAGCATGAATAGGGCAAGAAGAGAAATGGATAACCTCTGTGTGAGTTGCCATAGCTACTAGACATATCTATTCTCTGACGTCCAGTTGAATTCCTTTGCATCAGAATTTCTTCTGCGCTGGTTGTGTCTCTCATATTCTGCCCTGAGAAAAGCCAAGCTCTGTAATCATATTCAATCATCCAAATTAAGTTGCTTCTAATATTCATGACTGGGGACTCTGGTATCCAATCAAGTGCAGGAATGGGGATGTATGAATCAGTGGAAAGCTTGGTCCGTGTCAGTATCGTATGTATTTATAGATTTTTTTCTGTGTGTTCTTATTTCTTCACGACTCGTTTTTAAAAAAGAACTTCCCCCAAAAAAGATCTTAAATAGCTTTCAAATGAATTCAGCATGTATATTTCCTGCAAATGTATAACCCCTTCCATATATACATTTTTCTATACAACAGCTTCTAATACTTTATTTGTGTAAATTCTTTATATTTTATCTAAATATAATAAAGACAAAGACATAAATATTTTCTCTAGTCAGAAGAAAGATCGTTTTTTTCTCTCTCTCTCTCTCCCTCCCTTCCTCCCTCCCCCCCCCAGTGTGTGTGTGTGAGAGAGAGATTACAATTTTTGGATACAGGCTGGCGTCTCAGTTCTCACCTCATTTAGTAACTAAAAATCCATAGTTTGAATCAATATAGTATACTGAATCATAAACAAGTTAGGTTCACAAAGCACACTAAGAATTCTTCTCCATGGCTCCCATTTTGTGTGACTGCTAAAATTATACTATCAACATAAATTTTGTGCCCTTAATACAGAGGTGGGCAACTATGGCCTCTTTACGATCTGTGGAGTTCAACTTTGAAAATTCCTGCTGGCTTGGGAATTCTGGGAGTTGAAGTCCACACGTCATAAAGGGGCCATAGTTGCCTATTCCCGCTCCATTGTTAATCCCAATTCCTTCTATTCTGGTTTGTAACCAGAGGATGGTATCGTTTTCCACATAGAGAATGGTGTCATCCATGGACCTTCTCATTGCTTTTATTGCTATTAGCTATTCACAAATCACAGCACAGCCATCAGTCAAAACTCATCCCTTTGACCATCACTTTTCCCAGCCTGAGTATTGGCTTTGAAGCTGAGAGAGATGGCAAACAAAGGAGGTGGGGGGAGGAGGACTTTACCTTCCATGTCTCTGGGCAGATCTGGAGTGTGAAGAGTAATATCAGTTCCAAAGTTGTTGGAATACAAAACAATTTTACTGAAGCATTTGCGAAGGGTGATGGATTTCCAAGCAAACAAGCAAGAGAAACCACACCTGGTTACAGATCTTTATACATTCCTATCACTGGCCGGCCGCTTGTCCATCGTTCCCAGGCCCAGGTGATAGGCCCAGCTTAATCACATGCTAACAGTCCGCCTATAATCTACTATTCCACATAAAAGTTCAAAAATAGTTAATCCCTTGTTGATAAGCACCCAGCTCCTTCATTCCTTACCACTTTGGTATTCCCTTATCTTGTTTTTCTGTACAACACAGTACCTGGTACCTATTTCAAGCCAGAAGCTGTGTATGTCGTTCTTTAACAGGGTTCATACATCGGTCATATATAGCTGTGCTTTGGATATATAATAATCAGGAGTGAGCTTCAAAAATTTTAGCAAGGGGTTCTCTGCCCAGTTGCTGGATGGATGTGGCCATGGTGGGCATAGCCTAATCAGCCTCCTGCACCATGGTGGGGGGAGGTATTTTTGCCCTCCCTGGGCTCCAGAGTGTTTCCCCGAGTCTCCAGGAGGGCAAAAACAGCCTCCACAGACTCCAGAGGCCCTCTACCGAATTTCCGGTATGCCCGTTTTTCGCCCTCCCCGAGCCTCCGTGTGTGCCCTGCACTTGCCTGCATCCAAAACAGGCTGTGTGGGGACTCCTGGGAGGGGCAGGGCAGGATGGGCGGGGCCAGACAGAACTGGGATTCGGGGATTCTCTGAACTGCACAGAATCTTAGCTAGAGGTTTTCCCAAACCTTTGCGAACCCCCAGCAGCCCACCCCTGGTAATAATGTGGCTATACATTAAAATATTAACTCTAGGTAATTTGAACAAAGAATAAACCTTATAAAAATTGTATAATATGTAAGCTATATGCTACATTATAAAAAATTACAACTTACGTTGTTGCATCTCACAGGAGGAAATCTTATTACAGCTCAAACAACAACTGGACAGGCATTGTGGGGGATGCATGAGCTGACTCTTTTTTTGCTATTTTACAAATTGGACAAGCCCCTACACGCTATAAAATAATGGATGAAGCACATCAGATTATGCCCATGTTTTGTTGGCTGCTTAAGTGGGAAAACAGTGCTTCAGCCCTGGAACAGTTAAGGATAACTTTAAGCTGCTCCCAGTAGCCTGTCTTAGTGATCAGTATGTTAAACCTTTAAGCTTCCCCAGTTCTTGCCATAATGGCATGGGTGTTCAATCCTGAACACAATGACACCCAAGGCCAAATGATGTGTCATGATGTCATGCCACAAGCTCTGCCCTTTATGTTGCAGTATTGCTTGCAACTTGCAAGACATAATACAGTTTGTAGCATGACATCATGATGCATGATTTTAATTGGCTGTCCTGGCAGACGCCCTGATGTTTGGAGAAAGTCACTTCTCACTTTAGTGATTGGCCTCTTTACCAACTAGCAGAACCCTATCACTTTGAAAAAGAAACGATTTTCAGAAGTCATCTGGAGGAACAGCTGCTTGTAGATGCATCATAGCCCAGTGAGTGCTCCCTAAATTGGTACCATCCAGGTGCATTTGTTTATTTATTTACAGGGCTCATTGCCCATTCCAATTAGACTCTGAATGGTATGAGTCCCAGGATTCCTAGACAACAGTCATTTTAGGTGGGGATTGTGGGAAATTATCTCTAGCCGAATTGGGGTCCCCAGAATGGAGATGGCTATGACAGAGTGCAACGTGAAGAAAACGTTATGTAAAGCTACCCATTTCAAAAGCTGCCCTTAGTTTTTACCAAATGGATTAACTGTGGTATAGAAATTTAGTCATGGACAGTTGTAAACAAAAATAAGCAGAGCACAAATGCCTGCAATTTGTAATGCTAGCAATAATATTCCCTTGTAGGATCCTGAAATCCAGATTCCAATGTGAAGAAAGAGATTTGTATGTGACATTGCTGTGGTTTTTTTTTAATAAACTGGGGTTTTTTTTTAACGTTATAAAATCCTTTCCCAATCTGATACCCTTCAGATATGTGGACAAGGCCCATAATTTCAGCCATCATGACCATTTGGGGTCAAAATTATAAATATTGTAGGTGGGTCAAGTGTCAACTGGGAAATAATTACTTTGATAAAATATCCTCTAAAGAATTCTAGCTTTTGTAGTAGGTCTTAGATCACAGCTCTTAAGAATTCCCAGCCAGTGGAGTGATTTGAAATGCTAGAACCTTTCATCCAAATTAGAGCTAGAATAATAGAGTTGGAAGGGGCCTTAGAGGTCTTCTAGTCCAAACACTTGCTCAGGCAGGAAACCCCATATTTCAGACAAATGGCTGTCCAGTCTCTTCTTAAAAACTTCCAGTGTTGAAGCACCCACAACTTCCAGAGGCAAGTGCTTCCACTGATTAATTGTACTGTCAGGAAATGTCTCCTTAGTTCTAATTTGCTTCTCTCCTTGATTAGTTTCCAGTTCCACCCATTGCTTCTTGTCCTACCCTCAAGTGCTTTGGAGAATAGCTTGGCTCCGTGTTCTTGTGGCATCCCCTGAGATATTGGAACACTGGTATCATGTCTCCCCTAGTCCTTCTATTCATTAAACTAGAAATACCCAGTTCCTGCAACTGTTCTTCATATGTTTTAGCCTCCAGTCCCCTAATCATCTTTGTTGCTCTTCTCTGCACTCTTTCTAGAGTTGGTGTCAGCTTTGGAAGCCATAATAGGCCAAAGGCTTCCACACGCTGCCACCTTCTCCGGTGTGGGAAAGTAGGAGATGGGGAGGGGGTGAGGTTACAAGGGGCTATTAGACATAACAACATTTTTCCTGCCAGTCAAGGTCAGGCTGGGCTCACATCTGGAGGAGGAGTGGCCGGAGTGATGCTTCGACATGGGACGGTTGAGGATTGGAGCATGTGACCGGCAGTGGGGTCATGAGGGTGGAGATTTTGGAGTTTGTATTACTGAGAGAGGAACCCGAATCCCCAGTTTCGGTTTTCATTCAACTGTGCCAATTTACCTATGCTGGTAAAAGAACTTTGAAAGATGTTGGTTTTGGAGTCTTTTCCGCAGGAGGGGCTTTCTGGAACGCTGACAGTTGGTGCTGATGGTGTTCAAATGATGGCCCAAATGACTTGGAATTGGGAAAGCACCTATTAATACTTGTACTACCTTTGCTTTCCTTTGCCACAGTCATTCTACTTCTATTTGAAAGTATTTTGTGATTTTCTCCACATTTTTCCTTTCTATTCTGCTTTTTTCAGGTACTGCCACATTCACTATCTAGATTTCTTCTTGTCTCTTATTAACAATTGTGGTATAAATTCCAGCAAGTACCAATTCCAGCAATTCATGTTTTAGCCTCCAGTCCCCCAATCATCTTTGTTGCTCTTCTCTACACTCTTTCTAGAGTCTCAACATTTATTTATTTATTTATTTATTTATTTATTTATTTTGTCAAACACAACAATATATATAGGTATAAGCATGAAATAACCACACAAATTGAATACAACCAAAGGGAACATTAGGACAGGAACGATAGGCATGCTGGTGCTCTTATGCACCCCCCTTACAGACCTCTTAGGAATGGGGTGAGGTCAACAGTAGACAGCCTTTGGTTAAAGTTTTAGGGCTTTTGGGATGAGACCATGGAGTCAGGTAGTGCATTCCAGGCATTAACAACTCTGTTACTGAAGTCATATTTTCTACAATCAAGATTGGAGCGGTTCACTTTAAGTTTAAATCTATTGTGTGCTTGTGTATTGTTGTGGTTGAAGCTGAAGTAGACTTTGACAGGAAGGACATTGTAGCGGATGATTTTATGAGTTATGCTCAGGTCATGCTGAAGGCGGCGTAATTCTAAATTTTCTAAATCCAGAATTTCAAGTCTGGTGGCATAAGGTATTTTGTTGTGATCAGAGGAGTGGCAACTAAAGCTGGATGTAGTATTCCAAGTCTGGTCTTACCAAGGCATAAACACCTCATGTGATCTTGATTCTGTTAATGCAGCCTAGAACTTCGTTGTCTTTTTTGACAAATCAGCTGAAAGACATAAGTTGGGGAATGCTAACATATAATTTATAAGATCTTGACCTTTATTCTAAAGTAAAAGAATTCTTTTCTAAAAGAATTTGGCAGTGGTTAGCTTTGATGCTGACTTGGATGGAAAGGTGACCAGGGGCTTCAAATAGGGGCATGAATTAATGTTCCATTATTGTAGTTTCAGCTAGGATTTCTTCTTAGAAAACAACTTAACTGCTCAGCAGTGATTACTGAAAACAAATGAGCTATGTAAAAGATAAGACTCACAGCTGAACAGCACCAATTTGTACTCCTTCCACATTCTTGCAGTAGTGGGGGCTGGAAGAGATTTGTTGAGAGCAGGTGGAGTGAATTATTCATCAGGAGGTATTTGGCACCTCATTATTTCTGGCTTTTTGGATTCTTCTATGTGACCAACTTACCAGCTTCATAATGATGAGTATAATGATTTGGCGGTATATTTTCTTGGATTATTCTGAACTATTGCTTACTCATACAAATTTCAAGGTGTGTGCAAAAGGAAAAAAAATCTTGCATGTCATAAAATGGGTGGGGGAGGGGGGAGAGTATTTTGTGGCATTGTCCTTATTGTGTTGCTTGGTTGCTTACATTTTATAGGTAGAAATATGGAAATGCTATCTGGTTGGGGAAAGATTTAGCTGCATACTGAATTGGATGATGCTAATTCATAATTTTTATGGCCTCCTTGTTTACATTGCAAAAATGAGGTTCTAAAATATTTGCACCTCACTTTTTA
The DNA here is from genome assembly GCF_028640845.1 of Ahaetulla prasina. Classification (NCBI taxonomy): domain Eukaryota; kingdom Metazoa; phylum Chordata; class Lepidosauria; order Squamata; family Colubridae; genus Ahaetulla; species Ahaetulla prasina. The sequence goes on along the minus strand of NC_080539.1, from coordinate 354,943,094 downwards.
TTGTAAGTGAAAAAAACGCACTTTGGACACAGTATTTTATTTTATTTTATTTTATTTGGTAAATGCTTGTAACTTACCACATAGTGTTGGTTGGCAAAAGGCTTTTTTTTATTTCAACATGGCTTGCTGCTTCATTATGTGGGGGGGGGTGTTTTGTAATTTGAACACACTGTTTTATTGAGAAATGAAATTATGAGTGGTTTTAATGCAGACATAAGAAAACTAATGACTTCAAGATAGTTTGGACTTCAGATCCCATCATTTTTCACTGGTGTAGCCAATGGCAAGGGGGCTGTGAAAACTATAATCCAAAAATTTCTGAACGTTGCCAAATGTAATGGAATGTTTAATAGATCCTGGGAACAAAGAGAAGGAAGCAAGATCATGATGGGAGGGACTTGGGCCATATAGAAAAGATAATGTCTGGCCCACGTGAGGACAAATGGAAATGAGAAATCAAATACACACTGTAAGCAGCCCTGAGTCTTCGGAGAAGGGTGGGATATAAATGTTATATATATATATATATATATATATAGGTCTTTGGTTGTTCGGGTTTTCTCCCGTGTAAAATTGGAAGTGTCTTGGCGACGTTTCGACGAAGTCTCATTCGTCATCTTCAGGCTTCAGCTTCGTGCTTCTGGGAGCAATGTGTGATCGCAGCTGTTTCTTCCTTTTAACTGCTAGTGGGGGTTTGAACTGATTGGGTGGGAGCTTGGCTGTGCTCTGATTGGATGGGGGTTTTTCTGTGCTCTGATTGGCTGGGGGTGTGTCCTGTGTTGGTGGGGGCTTGGTTGTGCTCAGTCTAGTCTGTGCTGCAGGGGGATTTGAGCTGGTGAGCTGCATAGCTGTTGTTTGGCTTTGTGGTCGTGCTACATCTTCATAGTGGGTGTCAGTCTGCTGCATGAATGGATTGGAGGGGTTTGAAATGGCTAATGTTGCAGCTGCGGTCTGGCTTCTGGACATTAGCCATTTCAATGTTGCATTAGCTGCAACATTAGCCATTTCAAACCCCTCCAATCCATTCATGCAGCAGACTGACACCCACTATGAAGATGTAGCACGACCACAAAGCCAAACAACAGCTATGCAGCTCACCAGCTCAAATCCCCCTGCAGCACAGACTAGACTGAGCACAACCAAGCCCCCACCAACACAGGACACACCCCCAGCCAATCAGAGCACAGAAAAACCCCCATCCAATCAGAGCACAGCCAAGCTCCCACCCAATCAGTTCAAACCCCCACTAGCAGTTAAAAGGAAGAAACAGCTGCGATCACACATTGCTCCCAGAAGCACGAAGCTGAAGCCTGAAGATGACGAATGAGACTTCACGAAACGTCACCAAGACACTTCCAATTTTACACGGAGAAAACCCGAACAACCAAAGACCTATATACAAACACCCGTGAAAACCTCAGAAAACAAATATATATATATATATATATATATATATATATATATATATGTATAGGTCTTTGGTTGTTCGGGTTTTCTCCCGTGTAAAATTGGAAGTGTCTTGGCGACGTTTCAACGAAGTCTCATTCGTCATCTTCAGGCTTCAGCTTCGTGCTTCTGCATAGCAACAGCTATGCAGCTCACCAGCTATGCAGCTCACCAGCTCAAATCCCCCTGCAGCACAGACTAGACTGAGCACAACCAAGCCCCCACCAACACAGGACACACCCCCAGCCAATCAGAGCACAGAAAAAACCCCATCCAATCAGAGCACAGCTAAGCTCCCACCCAATCAGTTCAAACCCCCACTAGCAGTTAAAAGGAAGAAACAGCTGAGATCACACATTGCTCCCAGAAGCACGAAGCTGAAGCCTGAACATGACGAATGAGACTTCGTCGAAACGTCGCCAAGACACTTCCAATTTTACACGGGAGAAAACCCGAACAACCAAAGACCTATATACAAACACCCGTGAAAACCTCAGAAAACAAATATATATATATATGTGTGTGTGTGTGTGTGTGTGTGTGTGTGTGTGTGTACACCATGCATGCAATACAACTGCATTACTTTTATTTTGAAGGTGGCTGCTTTTTTTTAAAAAATGTATGGATGTCTGTGCATGAATGCCTAGATGCCTTCAAAGTAATGCGTTGGACCAGGGGTGAAATGCTCCCAGTTCGGACCAGATTGCCCGATCCAGTAGCGATGGTGGCAGGTGGTTTGGAGAACCATTAGCAAAAATCCATGCCCCCCCCCAATTCCCAGCTGAGCCACGCAATCATCAGAGGTTCTTTGGCGGAAAAAATGCTTTTAAAAGTAAAAAAAAAAGCCTCTGATGATAGTGCGACTTAGCTGGGATCGTCAGAGCCCTTTAAAAGCATTTTTTCTACAACCTTTTCAGCCAAAGAGGTTGTAAAAAAAAAACGCTTTTAAAAGGCTCCTCTGGTGATCCCAGCTGAATTGCCTGATCATGAGAGGCTTTTAAAAATATTTTTTAACAACCTCTTCGGCCGAAGAGGTTGTAGAAAAAATGCTTTGAAAAGTTAAAAAAAAAAATGTTGGCCACGCCTACCCAGTCACATTACCCCCCCACCAAGCCATGCCCACAGAACCGGTAGTAACAAACTTTACATTTCATCCCTGTGTTGGACCCCCATTTGGCCCCTTGGAAAAATTAATTGCCCATCCCTGATCTATAATGTAAAGCAGGAAAGATAGTAACAATCATGGGAGGGGGAAAAAGAGTACAAAAAAACGAAACAAAATCCAAGATAGTGGTCGTGGCTGCATGAGTGAAATGTATATGAGTATGCAATGTTGACACATATTTTAAAAAAAGATGGGAAGAGCAACATTGGTGTTGCTGCCATCTTAACTTTTTTGGTCTCCCTCTACCCGCAGCATGGATGCCATCAAGAGAAGGGAAATTAATAGCCTTCTAAGCTAATGTTTCTCAATCTCAGCAACTTTGATAGGTGTAGACTTCAACCACTCCCCAGCCATTCTGGGAGTGGAAGTCCACACCTCTTAAAATTGCTGAGGTTGAGAAACATTGCTCTAAGACAGGGGTCTCCAACCTTGGCAACTTTAAGCCTGGAGGACCGCAACTCCCAGAATACCCCAGCCTGGCTGGGGAATTCTGGGAGTTGCGGTCCTCCAGGCTTAAAGTTGCCAAGGTTGGAGACCCCTGCTCTAAGCTATGACTGTCCCAGTGCTTCTATCTGATATTCAGTTTTGGTCGCCACGATATAAAAAGGATGTTGAGACTCTAGAAAGAGTGCAGAGAAGAGCAACAAAGATGATTAGGGGGTTGGAGGCTAAAACATATGAAGAACGGTTGCAGGAACTCGGTATGCCTAGTTTAATGAAAAGAAGGACTAGGGGAGACATGATAGCAGTGTTCGAATATCTCAGGGGTTGCCACAAAGAAGAGGGAGTCAAATTATTCTCCAAAGCACCTGAGGGTAGAACAAGAAGCAATGGGTGGAAGCTAATCAAGGAGAGAAGCAACTTAGAACTAAGGAGAAATTTCCTGACAGTTAGAACAATCAATAAGTGAAACAATTTGCCTGCAGAAGTTGTAAATGCTCCAACACTGGAAATTTTTAAGAAAATGTTGGATAGCCATTTGTCTGAAATGGTGTAGGGTTTCCTGCCTGGGCAGGGGGTTGGACTAGAAGACCTTCAAGGTCCCTTCCAACTCTGATATTATTATTATTATTATTATTATTATTATTATTATTATTATTATTATTATTATTATTATTATTATTATTATTATTATTATTATTATTATTATTATTATCTCAGACTGGGAAATCTGCAGATCAGAAAGAAAGAAATCATGAAGTTGCAGGTCCTCATTTAGGTGGCTGAATCCAACTCTCTATTCCACGGATGTCATACTCACAGCGTCATGTTGTCATCATGTAAGTTTCGTGATATTTTCCCCCTTCGTGGATCTAGGGTGGGTGTAGCCTGCATGTGACGCATCCGGCCCACAGATCCCCAGTTTGACACCCATGCTCTATTCCAGTGGTAGCTAACCTTTTTGCCATTGTGTGCCAAAAGCGGGGGGAGCGCAGAAGGGTCATGTGTGTGCATGCCCACAACCATAATTCTATGCACCCCGCCCCCCGCATATGTGTGTGCGACACCCCCCCATGCTCCCCCCACTTTTGGCATGCAATGGCACAGTGGGCCCGGTAGGCCTTTTTTTGCTCTCCCCAGTCTCCAGAGCCTCTCTAGGAGCCTGGGGAGGTGAAAATGGCCTTTCCCACCCCCCACTCCCCCGAGGCCCTGCAGAGGCCGGAAACAGCCTGGTGGGACCAGAAATTGGCAAATGGCCAGTTTTGCTCTCCCCAGGCTCCTAGAGAGGTTTTGGGGGCTGGGGGGGGCAAAAAACGGGTCTTCCCCACTCCCCAGGCCCTCCAGGAGCAGGAAACAGCCTGGTGGGACCAGAAATTGGCAAATGGCCAGTTTTGCTCTCCCCAGGCTCCTAGAGAGGTTTTGGAGCCTGGGGAGAGCAAAAAACGGGTCTTCCCCACTCCCCAGGCCCTCCAGAAGCAGGAAACAGCCTGTTTCCCTACTTCTGGGTGTCACAGAAGGTCCAAAAATCAGCTGACTGGAGCTGTACTCACGTGCTCATCGGTACAGCTTTGCATGCCACCTGTGGCACATGTGCCATAGGTTCACCATCACGGCTCTATTCACTACAGAAATCCGAATGAAACCCAACTATGATGTACAACGTTATGTATTTAAAAGAGACTATGTTGCATGACTGCAAGAATAATGGTTGTATCAGGGTGTATAATACTATCTATACTTAAAAAGGACTTGATATAGCCAGCACGCAGTCATTGGAAAACTGGAAATGTGATGTATAATAAAGGAAAATGTATAATAAAAAATATTTTTTTTAAAAAAGAAATCCTAATGAAAGCATCCCTGACAGATGCCTATCTAGCTTGTTTGAACACATCAAATGAAATGAAATTTCCCACATCTCTGGATAATGGTTCTTAGTGCTTCCATCATTTTCTGAATGTTTATTTAATAATCCACTGGTGGAAAGTTTGAAAGACACTGCTCTAGATGTCAGACTGTAGTGTATGAATGCATTAAAATACAGTTTTTTAGATCAGAGCTCAGAGGTTAAAGAGATGTCCAGAAATGGAGAAGGCGTCATTTCTGCCTAAATTCATTTTTAACAAGTCAAAGTTGCTACCCAACTTTGCACAAAATACACCTCAAAAGGTGTATTTTTTAGTTGAATAAAGTCATCTCATTGACAGGGACAAGATTTGCCTACCAGCAAAGCTTTCCAAACCAAGAGCTATAAAATACAATATTCTACAGCACTTTCTGTACTTTAAGGGCAATAATACTGATGGTGCCAAAAAAAAAACACCCTTCAGTTTTTGATTGAGTTGGCAGTAATCCAGGTGAATTTATAGAGAAAAAAACCAATTAAACAGTCAGGCAATTCTTGACTGTATCTTCTTTTGTGGTATAGACATGTGTTGGAACAGAATTTTAAAAGTAATACATTGCCATTCGTTATTATGATAATAAGACAGATCGGAATGAACAAAGCTATCAGTTTTGGATCTGTGTGACTATTCTGTTGGATTTCTGCATTAATGTAGGAATGCATTAAACTGTGCATCTATTTGTATATGAAATTATCCCTCATACACTTATTTGGTACATGATTTCCATACAGTATACAAGGGTGGTGTCAGGATGAGACGAGAATGTGGATTGCATTTGGGAAGCACAATGATGGCATCAGATTTTTTTTCTTTTTTTCTACTTTTATTGTTGCTGGCTTTATAATTGTATATACAGCATTGCTTTATAAAATAGCCAGAATTAATTTTAAGAAGGGCAGCTGTACAAATGTTTTAAATAAAAAAATAAAAATAAATAAATAAAGTATATATATTTTGTGTACTACTTTCTCTAATATGCAAATACTTGCACGCAATTTTTTTTGTATAAATCTATCTTGCAAAATTTAGAGAGAAGGATAACTGTCCACAATATTGCTTGCTGTTTATTGAATTAGCGGCAAGTGAAACCATATATAGACAGGAGCTAGAATCACAAATGCAAGAGCAATAGCTAATTAAGTTTACAATAATTTGTTCCTTCAAAATGTAAGGTAGGCCAACATTATGAGTTCAAAGTAGAAATATGTCCTTTTACCTATAAAAGTGTTGTTCTTGATGAGGATGGATTGAGTGTACAATTAATACTTTCCCAAACTTACAATCATATTTACAACCAGTGTTGAAACATTAGAATAACACGGCACATATACAGATAGTTCTCAAAGTACAACAGTTTGTTTAGTGGCTGTTCAAAGTTGCAACGGCACTGAAAAAGGGACATGAGCATTTTTCACATGACTGTTGCAGCATCCCCATGGTCATCAAAATTCAGACTGACTCCTTTTTATGATGGTTGCAGTGTCCCAGGTCATGTAATCATCTTTTGTGACCTTTTAGAGTCACAGGAGCACAGAAGTTAAAATACAGAATTACAGGCTGATTCTGCTGACTGCCAGCAGTTCTATTCTTACCATCTTTCCAAGGTCGGTAAAATGAGGATCAAGATTGTTGGGGGCAACATGCTGACTCTGTAAACCACTTAGAGAGGGCTGTAAAACACTGTGAAGTATTTATATAAGTCTAAGTGCTATTGTTATTGCTATTGCTGATAGGCAAAGTCAATGGGAAAGCCAGATTCACTTTACAACCATGTGTTGTGGTCTGCCAGCAGTCTACGGAGCTGGCAACAGAGTCGGACAGCGATGAGGCTGAGGTGAGGCCAGGGCCATCGGGAAGTGAGGTGCGGACTCCAGAGCCTCCAGAGACTGATAGTAATGAGGCAGAGAAACAGGAGGAGCCTGTTCCTAATGCACACATGAGAAGAGCTGCCAGAAGGCAAGAGCAGCTCAAGCAGAGAGGACAACTTGGGAGTAGGGTCAAGAGATGATTGGCCCCTCCCATAAGGCTTAAAACAGACCAGCACCAGTGTTTCAGCTTTGCCGGAAAACAACGTTGTAGCTGCATCTTCTGCTCCGTCTTCTGCTTCGTGTATGTATTTGTTTTTGTGGCTTCTGGACGTTTGCCAGGAAGGGTCTTTGGCAATTTGCCTAATTGGACTAAAGTTTGTTAGATAACTGAGGAATTTGTGTTGTGAGGCATTTGTTTTACTGGGAACGCTGGGAATGAAGTAATTCCTAGCTGTTCAAATAAAGTTTGTTTTTCCACAGACTAAGTTTATTACTACCTACTTGGGTCTGGGTCACAACACCATGTTACTAACTTAACAACTGCAATGATTCACTTAACAACTGGGGCAAGAAAGGTTCTAAAATGGGGGGAAATTCACTTAACAATTCTCTTGCTTAGCAACAGAAATTTTGGGCTGAATTGTGATTGTAAGTCAAGGATTACCTGTAAATGTAAGTTACACTAAGTGCTCAAAAGCTTCAACAGACATTGATAAAATCATAGAATGTATGAATTGGTAGGATATTGGAGGTAGCTTAGCCCAACCCTCTGCCCAGTGCAAGAATCCACAATCCAGACTCTATTTAAACCTTTCCAGTGGGGTCTATGACAATTCACTACAGCCAACTAATCATGGCCAACACGCCATGTGATAATTTGCCACAGCCAACTGACTGCAGGCCAACTGACAGCAGAAGAGTTACACTGATATCAAAGAAATGATGGAATAGAATCATTAAAGAAAGGATGCAAAAGGATGGAAATGAAATCTGAATGACAAAAATGAAAACACTTTTTTATTTATTTTAAATAATTCAATTGAATTTATAAATTGTTTCCTGATTGCTTATTTGTACCCTATGACTATCATTAAGTGTTGTCTCATTGTTAAATTTGTGCTCTATGACTATCATTAAGTGTTGTAAGTGTTGTACTTTGATGACGGTATCTTTTCTTTTATGTACACTGAGAGCATATGCACCAAGACAAATTCTTTCACACTTGGCCAATAAAATTCTATTCTATTCTATTCTATTCTATTCTATTCTAAATTCTTCTGTAGCAAGTTGGCCATTGCGAGTTGTCCCATAGCGAGTTGGCCAAGGTGAGTTGACCATTGCAAGTTGGCCGTGGAAAGTTGGCCATGGTGAGATGGCCACAGTGAGTTGATTGTGGCAAATTGCCTCATTCTGTGTCCAGTGAATGAGTCTACCACTTCCTGAGGCAGTCTGTTCTTCAGAATGTATTATGTTCGACCAAAATCTACTGCTTCGTAATTTAAGGTGTTGTTTTTTTAAAAAAGCCATGTCATCTAGAATAACCCTGAACAGTTCTGCCTTGTCTTCTACAATTAGCCCTTCAGGTACTTGAAGACGGTTATTTTGTCTGCCCACCTACCTTTTCTCCAACTAGACTTGGTAGAGGTCGAAGTGTTAGCTATGTGTGTATATATGAGTGCTCCTGTGAGTGGGAATCTGCCCTGAACAATGCTTAGTGAAACAGATTTTATAACTGTCCAAGAAAGAGTGAAATTTTAAGGTAATATATTGCAGGATTGTATAAAACCTAGGACCTAATCAACTATGTTGTATCAGGAAGAGAGTCAGGGAGCATTGGCTCTATACATTTATGCCTGGAGAAAAAAAGACTCAAGAAAGTAATTTGAAATTAGCAGTCTCTTGGACAAAGAACGATCAGAATGATAGATAAAGAAGGGACACAGAGTAAATTCTGAATTCTCTATCAATATGCCACTAGCCCCTTGTGGATTGCAGGCTAAAGGTAATAATGAATCTGTGCCACTAAATTTTCTTAGCCAAATTTGAAATGAATGAAATGGATGCTTTGCATCCCATTATGCTTTAGTAAAGACAGAAAATTTGACCCCAACCTCTTCAGGAATTTACCAGGCTATAAAAATAGTCGAGGTTTGCATATTTATTTATATAATTTACAACGCTACCCAACTCTAACAATGAGACTCTGAACAATGTATAGCATAAAAAATAAGCCATCAATAAAAAAGAAAAAAACACCATATAACAAACAAATAGAAAATATAAAATGGTCACCAAGCAACGTAACAAAACAACCAAAAAGGGACTTCACTCATCTAGTCTCTAATGCCTGAGGGAAGAACATAAGTCCAGTAGATTTTCCTCCCTACTATATTTATGAACATAACCATTGGAATTTCTAAGACAAAGTTTAAAAGCCTGTGGCTTACTTATGGCTTACTATGATGTCAGAGCTTCACACAGAACATGGGAATAAATGCCTCTCTAGAAATTTAATCAAAATTCAGAGGCTAGCATAGAAAAGGGCAAGGCTATGATTACACTAATTTTACTATAGATACAAGAAGCCCTTATAATGAAGACCAATTAATGAGGAATCTGCCAATCTGATCTAGTATGTATGAACTTCTGGATTTAAGTCTTAAATCTTTTCCTCCTGCCCTTATGTAGTGATGGACTTACTGCTATTCATTTCTCAGCCTTAAATATGGAAAATACCTGCCCTACATTTTGATAATGGTCTGGTCTCAAATTTGTTGTTTTGGCAGTCTTGGCAGGTTCAACCTTTAATCTGATAAGTGACAAAGTCATTAGCATACTCATACCATGTCCCATGGTAAGGGACACAGTGGCTCAGTGGCTAAGACGCTGAGCTTGTCAATTGAAAGGTTGGCAGTTCAGCAGTTTGAATCCCTGGTGCCGCATAATGAGGTGAGCTCCCATAACTTGTCCCAGCTTCTGCCAATCTAGCAGTGCGAAAGCAGGTAAAAAATGCAAGTAAAAAAACAGGGACTACCTTTGGTGGGAAGGTAACAGCGTTCCATGCACCTTTGGCATTTAATCATGCCAGCCACAGGACCATGGAGACATCTTTGGACAGCGCTGCCTCTTCGGCTTTGAAACGGAGATGAGCACCGCCCCCTAGAGTTGGGAACAACTAGCACATATCTGAGAGGGGAACTTGTACCTTTACATTTACCATGTCCCACCTCTCTGCTTTCAATATTGCCTTAGGAACATTAACAGAATAGCAGAATAATAGAGATAGAAGGGACACTGTAGGTTTTCTAGTCCAACCCCCTGCTCAAGCAGAAGAACCTGCAGTATACCATTTCAGACAAATAGTTGCCCAGTCTCTTAAAACCCTACAGTGATGGAGCACTGGGCATCTTCTGAAGGCAAGCCCTTCCACCGATTAATTTTTTATTTATTTATTTTATTTGTCACAACAATATATATAAGCATCACACAAAAAGATTATATAGTATATAAACATATATATGAGGAAATATTAGGAGGTTTAAGCGTGTATATATATATAAGAAGAAGAAAAAGAAAAACAATAGGATAGGAACGGTAGGCATGTTTGTGCTCTTATGCACGCCCCTTATGGTCCTCTTAGGAATGGGGTGAGGTCAATAGCAGAAAGTTTTTGGTTAAAGCGTTTGGGATTATGGGAAGAGACCACAGAGTCAGGTAAAGTGTTCCAAGCACTGATGATTCTGTTACAGAAGTCATATTTTAGATTAAAGCTGTTAACATTGAGTTTAAATCTATTGGTTGCTCTTGTATTATTGCAATTAAAGCTGAAGTAGTCTTTAACAGGAAGGACAGTACAATAGATGATTCTATGAGTTAAACTTAGATCTTGTCGAAGGCGATGGAGTTCTAAGTTTTCTAAGCCTAGAATTTCAAGTCTGGTGGGATAAGGTATTTTGTTGTTTTCAGAGGAGTGAAGAACTCTTCTTGTAAAATATTTCTGGACACGTTCAATTGTATTGATGTCAGAAATGTGGTGAGGGTTCCAGACGGGCAAGCTGTATTCTAGAATTGGCCTAGCAAATGTTTTATATGCTCTGGTTAGTAGTGTGGTGTTTTTGGAAAAGAAGCTACGCAAGATTAGGTTTACAACTCTTAGAGCCTTTTTTGCTATGTAGTTACAGTGGGCTTTGGCACTTAGATCATTTGACATGAAAACTCCAAGGTCTTTAACAGGGTGGGGGTCATCTGTAAGATAATGTCCATCAAGTATGTACTTAGTGTTTGGGTTCTTTTTTCCAATATGTAAGACTGAGCATTTGCTGTTTGAGATTTGGAGTTGCCAAGTTTTAGACCAAGCGGTTAGATGATCAAGGTCATTTTGAATGGTAGATGTATTGTCTGTGGTGTTAAATAGTTTGACATCGTCAGCAAAGAGAACACAATTACTTGAGATATGGTCACAAAGATCATTTATGTATAGTATAAAGAGTGTTGATCCAAGAACGCTGCCTTGAGGAACGCCACTCTTGACAGGAACAGGATTATTATTATTTTTTGCATTTATATCCCGCCCTTCTCCGAAGACTCAGGGCGGCTTACACTATGTTAGCAATAGTCTTCATCCTATTTGTATATTTATATACAAAGTCATCTTATTGCCCCCAACAATCTGGGTCCTCATTTTACCTACCTTATAAAGGATGGAAGGCTGAGTCAACCTTGGGCCTGGTGGGACTAGAACCTGCAGTAATTGCAGGCAGCTGTGTTAATAACAGACTATCTTACCAGTCTGAGCCACAGAGGCCCTTTGATAGAGCATTGCCAACTTTGACCACTTGTTGTCTGTTAGACAGAAAAGCAGATTAATTGTTCTGTCAGTACATTTCTCCTTACATCTTGGTTGGTTCTCTCCTTGACTAGTTTCCAACCATTGCTTCTTGTTCTACCCTCAGGTGCTTTGGAGAATAGCTTGACTCCCTCTTCTTTGTGGCAGCCCCTGAGATATTGGAACACTGATATCATGCCTCCCCTAGTTCTTCTTTTTATTAAACTAGACATATCCAATTCTTGCAACCATTCTTCATATGTTTTAGCCTCCAGTCCCCTAATCATTTTTGTTCCTCTTCTCTGCACTCTTTCTAGTGTTTCAACATCTTTTTTATATTGTGGCCAAAACTGGATGCAATATTCCAAGTGTGGCCTTCCCAAGACATTATAAATGGTATTAACACTTCACATGATCTTGATTTTATCCCTCTTTTAATGCAGCCTAGGACTAGGCTTTTTGGCAGCTGCAGCAGTATTGGACTCATATTAAAAGTGATTGTCCACTAGGACTCCAAGATCCTGTTCATCTCTTCGTGATCAAAAATTTATTCTTGTTTTCCTTTGTTTGTAGTTTGGTGACTTAGAGTAGACTGACGGTAAAAATAATGCCCTCAACCTACAACATTTTCTTAAACTGCTGTCCACACGGTTTTTTCATAGGGTATTGATACAATAAAATTTTCATTCATGACAGATCACATACAGCATAAAATGATTTTTAATCGGAGGCTTTTCTATTTTAATTTTGATGTGTGATGAATGGCATTAAAATTCAGGATTTTCTGAATGCCTGTTTGGTAGCTTTTTTAAAAAAAAATTCCATCAATGTTTTTATTTAAAGGCTTGCAGAGAGAAAAACAAGAGAGAAAGCTCTAAACGGTTAATTCCTAGAGAAGAAAATTCATTGAGACAATGGAAAATGACTGAAATTAGGATCAGTCAACATTCATACAATATGATATGTCAGCTTTTCAATGATGTTGAACTTTTCACCACGGAAAATTAGAGCAGAATAAAATATTCTTCTGGCTGCATATTGTGAGCATTTTGTTTAGCTTTAAAATGGAAGCCCTGCTAAAGACCATTAGTATAAGGAAGGACAGCATTATAATGGTAAAGCATTAATTTTGCATACAGAATGTCCTAATTCAGTCCCCAAGAAGGTAATAGAACAGAATTAGATATTTTGAACGATTGCTGGCTGTGTTCAAACCCAAAATCTATTAGGTTTGTGTAGTATAAGGTTCAGCCTGTTGCGCGGCCCATCTGTTATCTTAGCATATTATCAGAGTTTTGGAATAAACTGTTTTAGCTAGAGAAGAAATTTTATGACACGGTCTTAATGAAAACAAGGTACAAGGAAATGAGTTTTGAGGATCCAGATTTAGAAGTCTGGCTCATATCTAGAAAGGGCTGATGTGACAACAGTATGTCAGATGATCAAGGGGCTGGAGCAGCTCCTCAATGAAGAAATATATTTGGGGGTTTCTTGTCTAGAAGAAAAGGACAAATGAGGGGAGACATGATTGAAGTCTACAAAATTATTCAGTGGATAAAGTGGACAAGGAGAAGCTGTTTTCTTCTGAAAATACCACAATCGGAGGTCACCCAATGAAACTGAATTCTGGAAGAATCAGAACAGACAAAAGGAGGGTGTATTTTTACACAATAGCACCAGCACTTAGACTTATATACCACAGTGCATTACAGCTCTCTCTAAACGGTTTACAGAGTCAGCATATTGCCCCCAACAATCTGGGTCCTCATTTTACCAATCTTGAAAGGGTGGAAGGCTGAATCAACCTTGAGCCAGTAAGAATTGAACTGCTGGCAGTTGGCAGAATTAGTCTGCAATACTGAATTCTAATCACTGTGCCACCACGGCTCTTACAATTCTTAATTACAATGTGTAATTAAATTTTAGAATTCACTACTACAAGTTGTGGTGCCTGTTACCAGCTTGATTGGCTTCAAAAAAAAGTTGGACTAATTCATGGAAATCATAGGGATAGCCAGTTTCTCCAGTAGTTAAGACACCAGGCTAGAAAATAAGAAATCAGGGGTGGTGTTCACTTACCTTCGCTATCGGTTCGCAAATGTGAGCTCGCACGTGCCACCTCCGCTCATGTGCAAGACTTTCTGCGCATGCGCAGAGCATCAAAAATGGAATGTGATGACGTCCAGGAGTGTGGGCGGAGCCTTCTGCCACCACTACCAGTTCGCCCATACTGAATATAACCGGTAAATATCACCACTGCAAGAGACCATGAGTTCCAGTCCCACCTTAGGCATGAAAGCCAGCTGGCTGACCTTGGATCAATCACATTTGCTCAACCCAACTTGCCTCACAGGATTGCTGTGGGAAAAATTGGAGGAGGCCAATGTGTTGGATATGCTCAGCCCCTTGAATTATTTGTGAAAATAATAAAGACGGAATATAACAAACTAACAAACAATGGTTATTAGCTTGGATGGCAATGGGACTGACTTTGAAGCCATCTGCTGTGAGACTAGTGAGTTTCTTCATGCAGTTGGCTGAATACAGTGGGAACTGTCTATTGGTCTAGATTGGCCGGAGGTCCAATCCAGCAGGACATTGCTTATGTGGTTATCTTCTTACATAAGTATGTGGGGCAGTGGTGAAATTCAATTTTTTTTATTACTGGTTCTGAGGGTGTGGCTTGGTGGGCGTGGCTTGTGGACGTGGCAGAGGAAAGATACTACACAATCTCCATTCCCACCCCACTCCAGGGGAAGGATACTGCAAAATCCCCATTCCCTCCTCACTCTGGGGCCAGCCAGGGGTGATATTTGCCGGTTCTCTGAACTACTCAAAATTTCCACTACCGATTCTCCAGAACCTGCTGGATTTTACCCCTGATGTAGGAGGAGGAATCAGAAAATACACACAGTTTTATATTTCCTGGCTCCAGGATGGTAAAACTGCTTCCCCATCCCAATGTCCTTGTTCTCAGGCAGTCTGCTTCCATTCATTTTCTGCTTCTCACTAGCTTTTTGGAGTCAAACTGGATCCCCCTGTAGTATTTTCCCTTTGCTTTTAACATAGTTATTCATGCAACATGCACATCTCACTTAGCTTCAATTTGTTTCAACTACAATAAGTCGTCAGTAAGTAGCTATAGTTTAAAATTCCCTGTCAAACAAAAATTTGCAGGGAGGATTTATTTATGTATTAAATATCTATACTGCCCATCTTACTGATATAGTGACTCGGGTGGCTTACAATATAATAAAAAGTTAATTAAAATTAGAAAAATTAAAACAGAAAAGCTAAAAACCAAGAGGGTAGGCAGCCTGGGGGGAAGAGGATTCTCTCATCTTATTTGTTTAAAAGTCATTGTGGGGGGCTTCAGGGTAGGTGCCCCTAGTTACCAAAGTATCTGGGGATTGCATATTTGCTGCTTGCAAATCCTCTTACCTCTCTTAACTTTTCAAAAGTAACCATAATTTCATAAATTAATTAATGGGAAACTCGCATGCCATAAATTAATTCCACCTACCAGCATCGTGTGCATGTATATATTATAAAATTAAAATGGTAGGTAGCTAGAAATAAGTGTTTTGTTTGGAATTATTCTTACCTGCCTAGAAAAAAATAGGGAGGCTAATAGTAATAGGGAACAGCCTAGAACTCTAACAAGGAGTAGCACTAGCTTACTTTCTGTAAAACTTTTGCAATTTGTGAACGAACTGCTTATGGTAGATATTTTATGACAGTGTCCCTGATGTGCTCTCAATATGTTAAAATACACACATTGGCCAAATAAAACTTTGGGAACAGAGATGATTATTGGCCCTGCAGTCTGGAAGTCATTGTCCAGGTATCAGTAGAAGGATTTTCCCAGACCTGTCATCTGGAGATACAGAGGAACATCTCTGAATCTTCATTTATACAATGCAGGTTTACAACCAGAAGTGGGTTTCACATAATTTAACAACTGGTTCACCCCACCACCGAAAATGTGAGTGCAGCCACATTTGTGAATGCAGCTCACGCACACGTTTGCACGCATCCACGTGACTTAAAAAACGCAGCTAAATAGGATGGCATTGTGGGTGGGCGGGAGCAGGCCCACCCGCAGGTCACAACTACCGGTTCACCTGAACTGGTTTGAACCGGCTGTATCCTATCCCTATTTACAACTGTCTTCAGGCTCTTGTTGCTTTTCTCAAGAAGATGAAAGCAGCATTATGCTGTCATGTTAGAAGCTGTGATTGTACATGTGTCATTGCAACATTCTAAGAAGAATGGAACTTGTATTGCAATGGTATGATGAGGCTTACTTTAGGTTGTCCTGTTTGGTGCCTGCCCTAGTCATCAACATGGGTCTATGATAACCCACCACAGCCAACTCACCACAGGACAATTTGCTGCAGGACAAGAATTACACTAATATCGAAGAAATAGTGGAATAGAATCATTAACAAAAAGATGCCAAAGGAGGGACAACATGAAATGTGAATGACAAAAATTAAAATAATCTTAACTAGTTTAAATAATTAAATTGAATTGTTGAATTGTCTTGCAGAGAGTTGTCCTGTGGTGAATTGGCCATGGCGATTTGGCTATGGTGAGTTGGCTGTGGCTAGTTGTCCCATTCCACATCTTCATTCCAGTGGTGAAATCCAATTTTTTTTACTACCGGTTCTGTGGGCGTGGCTTTGTGGGTATGGTGTGGCTTGGAGGGCATGGCAGGGGAAGGATACTGCAAAACCTCCATTCCTACCCCACTCCAGGGGAAGGATACTGCAAAATCCACATTCCCTCCCCACTCCTGGTGGAAGGATATTGCAAAATCTCCATTCCCACCCCACTTTGGGGCCAGTCAGAGGTGGTATTTGCCAATTCTCCGAACTTCTCAAAATTTCCGCTACCGGTTCTCCAGAACCTGTCAGAACCTGCTGGATTTTACACCTGCTTCATTCCCACCTTTCTTTTCCTCAAAGCAAAACTAAGAGAAACTCCTATCCTGATTCTTTCTTCCTTATTTTTTTTTCGCTATGTCACACTGCTTTCTTTTGCAATATATCTTACATTAATCTTTTCGGGTGCCTCTGGATCAGGGGTATCAAACTCACATTGTCACAGCAGTGTCATGTGACGTATGGGGACTTTTTTCCACTTTGTTAAACTGGGCATGGGCACGGCCAGTTTAACGATGCGTCTGGCTTGCAGGCCAGGAATTTGACAACCCTGCTCTAGATGTACAGAATAACAATTCCTATGGTCCCCAGCCAACAAACCAATAACTGTATTGATTGAAATGGGGACTTAAGAGTTGCAGTCTGAGACATTTTACAGATGAGATGTCTATTCCATCTTCATTTCACAGACAAAATCATTAAGTAAGGAGTTAACCAGGGGTGAAATGCTCCCAGTTCGGACCAGATTGTCCGATCCGGTAGCAATGGCAGTGGGTGGTTCGGAGAACTGGTAGCAAAAATCCCTGCCCCCCCCCCCCGCCCAGTTGAACTTCATGATCATCAGAGGCTTTTTTTACTTTTAAAAGCATTTTTTCTTCAGGAGAAAAAATGCTTTTAAAAGTTAAAAAAAAGCTTCTGATGATCATGCAGCTCAGCTAGGAACATCAGATGATTTTAAAAGCATTTTTTATAACCTCTTCGGCTGAAGAGGTTGTAGAAAAAATGCCTTTAAAGGGTTCTGATGATCCCAGCTGAGCCATACAATCATCAGAGGCTTTTAAAAAAACTTTTAAAAGCATTTTTTCCGCCGAAGAAAAAATGCTTTTAAAAGTAAAAAAAAATTTTTTTGGCCAAGCTCACCCAGTCACATTATTATCCCACCACCACCACCAAGCCACACCCACAGAACTGGTAGTAACAAATTTTACATTTCACCCCTAGAGGTAACTAATTAGAAGCACCTACCCCTATCAAGTTAAGTCTGCCTGCTTCCACTGGTTGTCTCATCTCAGTGGGATGGGTAACACCCGAATGCCACTATCACGACAGGCACAGAGGAAAGCCTCATTTTCTATGAAAAAGCTACAAATCATATAATTGTCAAACTGTTTAATGTGTATGTTTATTTGGTTAGCCAGTTGATTTTCAATGTGTTAGCCAGTTCTGCACTAGGACAGCCTTCAGCTGGATTGAAAATCCGAATGTTGTCCATTTCACCTGTCCTAAGCAGAGACAGTTTCCCTAAAGGCCAAGACCAGAGGTGAAATCTACTCACCTTCCCTACCAGTTTAAAAGAATGTGCTCCGTGTGCGTCACGTGCAATTTTGGAGACTCTGCACATGCGCAAAGCTTTCTGCACATCCACAGAGGGTCAAAAACAGGTTACTTCCTGGTTTTAACCAGGTTTTAATGACATCTGGGTAGGTGGTAGAGGTTCGCGCTGCCGTCGCTACCAGTTCGCCAAATCATGTGTCCCCCACCACTGGTTCGCCCAAACCGGTGTGAACCAGTAGCATTTCACCCCAAACCGGTGTGAACCAGTAGCATTTCACCTTTATGCATATAATGGGGGAACTTTAGTTATATATATATAAAAAGTGCTGTTTCAGGAAATGAAAAACTATAGTTCTTTGACAATTGCAATTCTACCTGAGACTTAAAGCCTACCTGGGGAAGCTGGACTCCTCTGCATTCGGAAGTAATTTCTTTTGTTTTCAGGAGAAAGTTAGTCACAGTTCTGTTTTGTTGCCACAGCAGGTCAAAGCCCTACATTTGAATGGATCTAAAGATTTTTGTTTTATTTTCATTCGTGGCCCTTCTTCCTTACAAGAAACTCAATAGCAGTTGGAAGAAGGACCTTCACAGGACATCTGGCACCCAGGCACATAGAAGTTTGGTTCTGCTTCACTTCCTATTGCAGGTCTTTACAGAATATGTTCTTGTTTACAAAAAGGGAACAAACTAATATAACTTTAGTGGTTTTTGTTTGAGGGTGTTTTTCCCCTTTCAGGCAAATATCTACTCTTCTGAAAACATGACATCTAAAAGAAATTTGGTGTCTCTCTAGAGTCTGAAATCTATTAATCATGGTTAAATGTAGACATTTAATTATACCCCAGAAACTGACAAAAAGATTACCCCTGAGGCCTTATATCTTCAGCATCTTCAGAAAATTATAGTTACAGCTTTCCAGTTGGCCGCTTCCTTAAACTAGTTCATTTTCATTAGCAGCAGCTCAAGGTCAGGTGTTATGACATTCTCAGCTCAAAAGGATGCTTCACCATGTTGCCATTTAGTTGTTATGACTGATCCCAAGATATGATTTCACGGGGAGCTGCTGCTGATTACTCAGAAAAAAAGGCAATTTAAGCAAGAAACTATTTGGACTATTTCACTAGGGGAGCAAAAGGCTATCACTAAAATTGTTGTCAAATAGAAATTATGGACTAGGTCAAAGAAGGTAGGAATGAGTTATCAGGACACTAGGCAGGGGATTGTAATATGATCTCCAAGGTCCTATCCAGCCTTTACATTTGAAGGTTTTAGGTGACATAAGAGCATTCACATAATATATTTAATCTGTATTAACCCATTTGGGGAGTCTGAACAATTCAAACCATAAGTTAACCATACTAACTGAGACTATATAACATGCTAACTTGCATAGCAGGTCAGCAGATTCACCAGAATATTTGCCTTATCCTTTCACTTTCACTTAATATGCAGGTACTCATACCTCATTTCTCATTATACAATGGCATAAATAAGCCATTATGTAAGATTAATGTTACTACCTTGATCCTGACCTCATAGTGGCTGCCAGTTCTGAAAACTAACTGAGCAGATTTTCCAAGAGGGCAATATCACCCAACCAACTTTCAGTAATATATACCATAGTTATCTATTTGTTAACAATCAAGAATGAGGAAGTTCCTTTGGAGACAGGTGGAAGAACTGCAGATTAGACTATGGTCAAACAAGCAGCAGCTGATCTTGTAGAAGGATTGTGGGTAGCAAACATGTCTGAAGAGACCTTTTCTGATTTCTTGGATTGTAAAGAGGAGGGGAGGGGAGATGTACTTAGGACTTGCAAAATTCTATTAATGTATTCTTACAATAAAGCTAGAATTAGTACTTTTGGATGTGTCTTTTAGGCTACCTCAGGTTACCTCAGGAGGCGGATATCAACAGACCTGATATTTATCAGTAGTAATATGAGCCCAAGTCATCCACAATCTATCTACCAAGTTCTAGGATTTGGGTTCTATTACTGGAAGTGGAAATTGACATCAGATTATTGATATTTCTTGTAGTAAGGCTCACAAAGTTCCTGTAGCCTGTTTCCCTCAGCCTATGTTACTGTATATATATGGAACACCCAGGAAAAAAAACTGCTCTCAAGGTGACTCTGCTTTCCTGGTTCAATATTTTTTTTCAAGAGTAAGATTCAGTAGGGTGGTTTAGAATGATTTATTTAATTATCAAATGCCATAATTACAATAATAATAGATAAGAAGTAATTGCCCTTAGCCTGCCCTAAACATTAAATTAGGCTAAAATGAATTTGGGCAGTTTATGATTAAGCATTATAATAGGGCATATTGGAACCAGACATGTGATTTATTGGTTTGGGCTTAGCATGTTATGTGAATAGTGATTTGCTAAACCAGCTTTAGAACTGAGTCTGTTGTATGAACTCAGGTAACCGGAAACATGCATATTTTGACTTAATGAATAAATCTAAAGAGTGCTGGTTCATGTTTAATGACTGTAAATGACCTTGGGCTACATGTCCATGTGATTTCTTTGTGGATTTCAGAAAAAACAGTTAAGACAAAACAGGTAATCTGAAAGCAACTGGAATTTCAGAAGTGTTATAAGTAGAATTGCAAAGAATTTGACACCAATCATAGGACCAGACTCTTCCAATGCTCTGAAAGAGGGTAACAGTGAATGATACAAATCTGACATCCTGGGGGAATGAAAATTAGGTGAAAAATTAATACAGAACCAAGCAATGCATTTATTCTTGCTGCTTGTGCATATGATGTCTGGTTCAGAAACCTTTAGCACATCCCTTTAGCAGTTTATGCTCAGTTGATAGCAACACAAATATGGTATCAATTTCCTTTTGAAATGTGCGTGGTGATTGGAGGGAGGCGTATTAATTATTGGAATTTCTGTTGCACAGATTGGAAGAACAGAAACTGAAGACAAGGACAGAGAAGAAATTAGGAAAAACAACAAGAAGGGAAAAGTCTGGGGGAGAATTTTATGAAGGGCGGTTCTGTAACATAAGGAATCTCATAATCCTTAATGAAAAAGTTGGCAACTCACATCTGGTAACAAGCTTCAGTTTCCCCTTTTATTGCATCATAATACAGGTAGTCCTCGACTTTCAAAAGTTTGTTTAGTGACCATTCAAAGTTATAACGACAGACTGATGATCATTTTTCATACTTATCATCATTGCAGCATCCCAATGATCACATGATCAAAATTCAGACAATTGGCAACTAACTCATATTTATGATGGTTGCGGTGTCCCATGTGATCACCTTTTGTGACCTTCTGACAAGGAAAATCAATGAGGGAAACCAGATTCACTTAACAACTGTGTTACTAACTTAACAAGTGTAGAAATGGACATTGAAGATTAAGCAGAAAGAAGATACAGAATACTACCAAACATGGAGTTTATTTTATCAATGGAAAAAAGGGCTAAAGATTAGGAATATAATTTGTATTATTAAGCAAACAAAATAACCCAGACAACACGATGTTTATTAAGCACTAGTTAAATGTAATAGAAGAAAATTAATGTGAAAATTAATTAATTTCATATATATATATATGAAAACAAGTGCAGTGATTTGCTTAACAACTGCGGTAAAAAAGGACATAAAATGGGGAAAACTCACTTAACAAATGTCTCCCTTAGGAACAGAAACGTTGGACTCAATTGTGGTCACAACTCGAGGATTACCTGTATTGAGGGAGGTTTTTGACAGAGACTATATTCAGCTTTGTAGATTATCTTTTCTCTCAGGGCTTCAGTTTCCAAGATGATCTGAATTATTTTAAATAATTTTAAGTCTGAGGCTAACTAAAATATACCAAAGGGCCTTTCCTCATTTGCACTTAACCATGGCACCCAGAAACTCTTTTTTTTATGCTGAGTCCATAAAAGGTCATCTTCATCTGGTCTTCAGACTTTACCAGAATCAACCAAGTTGTATTTATAGCAGGTGTCTTCAACCTTGGCAATTTTAAGCCTGGTGGACTTCAACTCCCAGAATTCCCCAACTTTGCTTTGCTTTGCTGGCTTAGGAATTCTGGGAGTTGAAGTCCGCCAGGCTTAAAGTTACCAAGGTTGGAGACCCATGATTTACAGAACTTGTTCAGATTTTAAACTAATATTTTTCTTCATATTCTCGCTCTCCCTCTCTCTCCAATGGATCCAATGTCATACTTTGTCTATCATTCTGTTGCTGATGCAGAGAGATGGACTTTCTCAAGGATTGGTGGATAGCCTTTTAATTTAGCTTTGACAGAGAGCCCTGGGTCTCTTATAACAATGCTAAAGATTTAGTTGACGTAGTTTGTGAAATCTTGACTTTGTTCACATATCTTGGCTGCAAAAATCTGGTCAGCCATTAGACGGCAACAAGATATATCTGGCATCTAATAAGTATACCCTCCTGGTGATCTAGCCATAAGCAGAAATTACAAAAACATTTATTTTCTCTTCTAGAATTGAGCTATCACTTCATTGCCCTTACTAGATCGTCTGCAATAGTGTCACTAATATTTTTCAAACATAAGTAACTACTTGGGCTAATAAGGTTTTTTTTTAAGGTCAGTTAAGGAACACCACATATAACAGCTGGAAATGCTGTTTATCTCTTTAAAGTGTATTTTTTAAAAAAAAAATACACTGAGTCAAGATAAACTCAGATGTCAATGAAAATGAGACAGGCCTTTAATGAATTCTAAATATAGTTAGTTTGCAGTATGTGGTAAATTCAAGGGAGAGGAGGGGAGAAATTCAGAATATACCTATTTAGTGATGCTTTGTCTGATGATTCATTGGCTAGATAGTGTGAGAGAGAGAGCAGTTTCTGCAGCCTGTCAACATCTTGAAACTTCCCCACAGATTTCTGACTTCTTTTCCACCAGAAAGCTAATTTAAATCCACATCTACCCACCAGGATTGTGCAGAGTTCTGAATCTGAATATCAAACTCTGATTAAAACCTGTCTACAGAAGCATGCCGCATGTATTAAAAACATCAACTGCATCTGTTCCTGAGCTCATGCTGTTGTCGTGACACAGTGGAAAAATATATATTTGGTATATAATCTCCTGAGGGATGCTATGTATTTGTCCATCCAGTTAAACAACGGAAACAGAAAGATCTAAAATCCCTGTTCCTGGTATGGGGACTGAGAAACAAATGTGAGGTATCAAGTGAAGATATCTTCTATGCTCCATCTACAGCCCTAGCCAACACCTTCCCAAACCCAAGGAAGGCTCCTATTTATCTACTTTCGTTTGCATGCTTTTGAACTGTTGGGTTGGCAGGAGCTGGGGCAGGAACAGGAGCTCACCATGTCACACAGTGTTTGGGTCTTGGAGTGCCAACCTTCCAGTTGATGGCCCAGCATCTAACTGCTAGGCCATCATGCCCTTAGTTTAGTGTAGCCCATTCTGTCATAAGAATGGCACTTTTGTGATACAGCATTGACAGATGTATTCAACCCTGGAGTTGAATCCATCAGAGAGGTTATCCCATCAATAACATATCATAACTAGGCAGCTCTTGGAACAACTTGGTATTCTTAACTTGGTCCCCATCAAATTTGTTGGGATTTCTATACTCATAGGTTCTCTATGCAGAGCTGGCCCATGGTATTTTTATATGTCAGAGTATATTCATCAACTGGAATAGGACATGGTAACAAGGTCAGCCAATGAATAGGCATAGCAACTAAATCAGCCAATTGGGAGCTGAGACAGACTGGAGCCAAGGCATGTCTTAGTCTGCAGCTTCTGAGTCTGTGCAGAGAAACTGAAACCACTGTGAACTAACTGAATCTAATTGTTTTCTCCTGCCTTGTGTTTTGCTTGTAAGAAGAATCAACTATTGGTATTATACATTTATCTTCATGTATTATGTATATAAAGAAGTTAATGAATCCTGCTGAATCAGTTTATCTGTGTGTGCTTCTGGATTTGATTTTTGCAAGAAACTCTGACACTATATGTGAAGTGAAAGTCCAGATGCCTCTAATCTGTTCTATGTACACATGTCATCTAGATTGGCAGCAGAAAAAGGCCCTTTGTCACATATGAGAGCAGCAAGCTGGTTTAGTTGATATAAATACAAGATGCATAATATACCTTTCTACCCTCCAGCTTTGCAATCTCTGTTGCTTGGGATTCTTGCCCTTGCTTAAGGGCAGAACTGGTCAGTATCTCCTACCATAGATAGTGCTTTTAAAAATTCAGAGATTCATACATTTTGGAAAGATATTCTACTTAGGACAGTTTGTTCATTGCTGAAGGCTATTGTAACAGAGATAGTCTCCAGGAGGAGTTAGCAATGTCAACCACACTGTATTTCAAAAGTTCCTCCCAGGACTTATGCAATCACCAGACTAAATATGTTACTCTTATGGATCATTGGCAGAATACAGTAGCAGCAAAATTCAGTATGGAAGGCAGTGCTAATTTCTCCTAACTCCAAATATTACTTACAGCCACCTGACCTCCAGCAGAAGCCAAAGAAATACTAATTATTTGATGACAACCAGTTGCCTCTACTTCTTACCTCTTTTACTGGCATTAGATATTCATCCCCAGAAGCTGATACTATGATGATTTTGGATTTTTCTATCCGAAAATCATCATCATATCAACTTCTGGGGATGAACATCTGACACCAGTAGAAGAAATAAGAAGAGCTTTCTGACTCATTTCTGACCCATGCTGTAAGGCTGTCATCTTAAATTCTTCCAAATGCAATGCCCAATTGATGTCAAACATTGGAATTTAAAAGAATAGCAGAATAACAGAGTTGGAAGGGAGCTTGGAGGTCTACTAGTCTGATTCCTGCTCAAGCAGGAGACCCTATACCATTTCACACAAATTGTGTCCAATTTCTTCTTAAAAACCTCTAATGCTGGAGCACCCACAACTTCTGGAGGCAAGTCGCTCCACTGATTAATTGTTCTAACTGTCAGGAAATTTCTCCTTAGTTTTAGGTGGGTTCTCTCCTTGATTAGTTTCCATCCATTGCTTCTTGTTCCATCTTCAGGTACTTTGGAGAATAGGTTGAAACCTCCACACACACACATTTTACTAACCAGTGATAAATTGGTCCTATCTAGGATTTTAACTAAAGCACAGCAGAAGAACTACACAGAGTATCCAAAGGAGATGAGTCAGCAATAGTGCCAGACTGCATCTCTGCTAAAATTCTAAGACCTACAGAGAAGAGTCAAATCCTATAGCAACTGAAGCAAAGCTAATGCTGTGCTGAAAGTTACTTTACAGTTTCTCTTTTGTTTGGTCATATTCATCTTATTTGATGGAAATGAATTGCTTTTTAGTTTTTGGTGTTTTTTTGTGGGTTTTTTTGGGAAGAGAAGGAACTTTGTATGAGCTTTTTTCACAGCTGGAGTACTGAACTAAGGCACTGAACTTAAGTTTTATGATGGCATAAATTATGGAATTGTGCAGGAATTCCTAGGCAATTGGTCTCTCCAGCAATTGTCAGCCTCCCAACCATCTCACACTGGCATAAAATTCCAGCAGAAAACACCACCAGGAACTTCTGCCTTGGAATAATCCTGAAATGGAGGCCAGACTGATCTTATGTAAAAAGAGGGGGAAACAGCAATTCCCTCCACCATACAGTCATAAAGTCAGAAACACAATAAATTAATACTATTAAAATTCTATGGCAGCTTGAAAAGGAGGTAGAATAGAAACCTCTTTCTTGGCAGAAGAAACTAGACTTAGGTGGAACATGTATTTCAGCTGTTGTCCCTCATCAGCCTATGTGCAAGTTCTTAATATAGATCATCTGACCTGATTGAAGTAGGTCTGCGCTCATCATCTCATTCTTACGTACATATTTAGGACAGACACTGCAGATAAATGGGTAGAGTATCAACAGTGAGAAGTTTTTAGTAGCAAGCATGTCCTTTGTGTTGAGCAGTCACTTCTCTCGGATGATGGACATCTAATGCTTGAACTTGCTGTCAGAGCTTAGCAGAATGTGAGATAATTCTCGCTGACATTCCCTTGTGGTTGATTTTGCTGTTGGGTGGCAGTTTAAGAGAAGAGGGCTGGGTCTTTGCTTGGATTTCAGTTTGTATTGTAAAAGAGATAGTTGCACGTAGTGAAGTATTTTCTGAAAGGAAACAAACAAACAAACAAAAGATGAAAATACAAAAGAAAGAATTTCTCTTTTTTAATCCCATCCTATACACTCCAATTTAGCATTCAAGATTTTTTTTTTGAACAGTTAGAATATTTTTTATATGTATTAACAGGTCTATCTGCCTTATCCTGTTGAGTTCAAGTGCTATCAAGCTCTTGTTGAATCTGTTGAAGTTAAGATTGGATAGCAAAGAAGAAAGGAACGTCAGTGGCTGCCTCAGGATAGATGGAGACTGACATAGCTTGGTGGCTGCAAGGTGACAAGGTGGGGGAGAACATGAATTGTAGTGTCCTGCGGTTGCTGCCATGTATTTAAACTAAAGGCAGATAAGAGACCTCCCATGAGCTGGAAAAAGCTGTGATCAAAAGCTGCATGTTGTAGTAGGCGCAAAGTTGCCCTTTGTTTGTAGGAGAACTTCTTGAAGATCTGGGACTGCGTTAAGTGGAACAGGACAGTTCCTTGGGTGAGGCAGGAGATGGAATTGGAGACCTTCCCTCGAGTGAAAAAAAACAAACCAGGAGGTGGTCTTTTTCAACCTGGTGTCTGCAGTGATATAGGACCTGGGATGAGACCTTTTGGAGTGGGGAGGGATATGTAAATTATAGATAGACTGGGGGAGAGAGAGGGGACAGAGAAGGTTGCCAAATTGTTGACTAAGTGTGAATAGTGAGGAGTCTACAGTTGGACTGTGGGGAATATGGGTGGTTGGATGGTAGAAGAAGAGCTTGGGAGTGCTTGGGGATAGATGTTGACAGAGAGCATATCAGGGATTTTAATAGGGAGAAGAAGATACAGTGGAAAGTGTTGACCTGGTTTCCCCTGAGAAAGTGGGACCAACAATTTGGTGCCAAACTCTGCTTTTTGACACAGACCTCTTCGCTGCATCTGGGATTCGCTGCATCCTTGGTCCCCATCTGCTAATTGACAGTGGTGATTGACAAGTCCATGCATAATAAAACCATGTTCATCTCCATCCTAGTGATAGAACATGCATTTCTACGCCACCCAGAGTCACTTTCATGTGAAATGGGTGATTATACAAATATAATTGAAAACAGAAAACAAATAATTGAAATATAAGTAAACATTTCTGAATCCTGACTAGGCAAAGGAGGAAATGAACAGAACAGAACAAAACAGAACAGAATAGAATAGAATAGAATAGAATAGAATTTTTTATTGGCCAAGTGTGATTGGACGCACAAGGAATTTGTCTTGGTGCAAATGTTGTCTAGACTGAGATTTGCCCCTCTGTAGAAACATGTTGTCACATATTCTCAATTCTCAATTTAAGAGTATAAAGGCATTTCAAACATTTATAAAGAATACATCTCTTGAATCCATTCCTTAAGCTGATAAGCATAATTTTCTTTCTATCCCTATAAAACAATTCTCTTTGCAAGCCCCATTTAATTAAAGCCAGAGTTGTCAAATTTCACATTTTGAGAGTATTAGTCAATATCAGATGTACATCTTAAATTAGTATATGCTTTCCCATGATTATTTTAACATATGTTAAAACTGAAAGGTAAAAGGGAACCAGGACTGGAAAGGAGCAAATCAAGTGAGTTAATTGTAATTTTTATCATTCTAATTGTAATTTTTTATAATACCAACACAAAAAAATCTAAACTTTTTTAAACATTATCTGAAGAGTCCAATAAATGTTAAATAAATAAATACCTTGATGAAAGTATGTTTTCTTTTATGTACACTGAGAGCATATATATATATATATATATATATATATATATATATATATATATATATATATATATATATATATATATATATATATATATATATATATATATATATATATATATATATATATATATATTTTAAATGGCTTTTAAGCAAATAGTGCCAAAAGTGTGTTGAAAAGAAGATATATAGAAACATACTGACTAAACGGAAGATATGAGAATTTTATGATTTATATTTTTCTCTTTTGGGCTTGACTTGTTATATATATATTATTTCATTTTGTCACAACAGTATATACAATCTACATAAACAATAACCCATCATGAGAGAAAAAAGTATATATAAGTAAAAGTATAAGTAAAAGTATGCATATAATACTATAATGAAGGGAACAATAGGACAGGAACAGTAGGCACTTTTATGTTCTTATGCACGCCCCTTATGCACCAAGACAAATTCCTTGTGTGTCCAATCACACTTGGCCAATAAAACTCTATTCTATTCTATTCTTATATGAGACTTCGTCGAAACGTCACCAAGACACTTCCAATTTTACACGGGAGAAAACCTGAACAACCAAAGACCTACACACACACACACACACACACACACACACACATATATACATACATATATATATGCATGCATTGGTGTGTAAGTGTCTCAGTGGTTTTTGTGTGTGTGTGTTTGCATATATTTTGTTTTTGTTGTTGGAGGATATAAGTCGTATTGTCAGTGCTAAAATTGATGCTACTTTTTTGTTTACATTCATGTAAAACTGAATTGTTGGTTTCACTTCAGGTAAAACATCTCTCATAGATCTCAGAATTCCAGGTACCTTTGAATGGTTAACTCCAAATGACCAGTGAATCCAGTTAGATCTCAGAAAGTGAGGTGTCAACCTGCAAAGCATTTCTGGGCTGCTCTCGAGTTACCATGGGCAGGAATTCTTCCAGTGTATTGCAGCCAGTTCTACCATGGAAGTCATCAAAAATACTGTAGATCGACTTCCGGTTTGGCTCTGCTTCGTGCAGAAAGCAGCTATGATTTAGCTGCTGACTCCCTAGTCTGTAAAAGCTGTTAGGACATCGTAAATCAGTCCAACAGCTTGTATTCTTTCCTCCGGGCGAAGGAGGAAAGCTGAGCAATTAGATTTGAGGTTGAGATGCCCTTATCTGGTGGGAAGTTCTCCTTCTATAATCTGATAAGCTCCGGGCTAGGAGAGGCACTTGCCTTCATGGCAAACAAACGAAGCATCCAACCGCCACGACAAGAATTGATTTAATGATGGATTTAAACGTGGACGGAGCAAAAACTGGAGTTCTAACATCTGCTTGTAAGAAGATTGTGAAACCCTGAGGATTTATTGGCTGCGAAGATAGGAGAGAAGAAAGCAAATGGCGGTTTTGTGGAATGTGTGCTCTGAAAACGAAAGTAGAAATGCTTACTAACAGCTAGTGTTGAAGTAGAAGAAAGAAGATACATAGAAACATACTGACTAAACGGAAGATATGAGAATTTTATGATTTATATTTTTTCTCTTTTTGGGCTTGACTTGTTATATATATTTTAAATGGCTTTTAAGCAAATAGTGCCAAAAGTGTGTTGAAAAAGAAGATATATAGGAAGATACTGACTAACTGGAAGAAATGAGAATCTTATGATTTATATTTTTTCATCTTCCTTGGGATTATAGACTTAAAAGATAGGGTTTTTTTGAAATTTTCTTTTAAAATTTTTTCTTCTTTCTCTTTTTTGGTTTATTATTAAGCTATCCTTTTTTTTTAAATGGCCTTTAAGCAAATAGTGCCAAAAGTTATTAAAAACTTTGAAATTTCAGCTGAAATTTCTTCAGCTCAGATTCAAAAATTAAAGAAGAAATCAAAAGGAAGTAAGAAATTTTTACAGGAGTTTTGGAGAGTCATTTATTAGAAATTGATCAAAATTTTGATGAAATAGAGAAAGAGATGTTGGATTTTAAGGAAATGGTGGAAGAGCAGAAGAGGGAAATGAAAATGGTAAAGGATGCAATTGCGCAAATATTAAGTTCTTGTATTCAGATGCAGGACGATCTTGCAGAATTTAATAAAACTAATTTAGAGCTGCAAAGGAAAATAGAAGATATTCAAAAAAATCAAAACAATTGGAACTTAGATAATAAGATGGAAGATATAAAGGCAAAGGTAGATAGGGCAGATGAAGAAAGAGTAATATTACAATATAGATTAATGGAATATGCTATAAGGGTGAGGGGGTTGAAACAAAATAGGAAGGAAAATTTAAAGGAGATTTTTACGCAAGCCTTTGCACAGATAAAGGGTGTGAAGCCAGAAGATTTTGAGATTAATATTGAAAGAATTTATCGTGTTAATTCTTGGTGGGCAAGACAAAATAGAGTACCTAGGGATGTGGTTATTTATTTTACAACTAAAAAGGTTAGGCATGAAATCTTGCAAGCCTTTTATAAAAATAAATTTCAGATATTGGGACAAGATATAAAAATGATGAAGGAAATTCCTCCTAAAATGTTAAGAAACAGAAGAGAATTTGCTTTTTTGGTGGATGAGCTTAAGAAATATCAGATATATTTTAGATGGGAAGTCCCAATGGGTTTGTCACTGAATTTTAGAGGTAGAAAGTATTTTCTTAATTCAGTTATGAAAGCGAGACATTTTTATATTAATGTTTTAAAGAGTGGGAATCCTTTGTTGTTAGATGCTAAGTTAACTGGTTTGGAAATGATGCAAAATAGAATGGGAGAGGGGAGGAATGTTTAAGATGTGAATATGATGATTATGGTTAATTTTTGGAATTGATTTGTTTAGGATATAAATTATAGGATTTTTGTTATTTGCTATTTGTATGGTATAAATCTATGGGATGATATTATTCAATTGTGAAGGATGGAAAGTGAAATTTATGAATTTAGATAATGTGGATGTAATGATTTTAACTGCTTACTGTTATATTGTGGATGTAGTTTAAATGATTATTTATTTTAATTGATACGTTTATAGATAGTAAAAGTTATGAAGTTAAGCTGGAAATATTATATTTGAGAGATTTTATTTGAAATGATATTTGATTGATGGAGTAGTATTGGAAGATTGGATATTAAATCTTACGACAATTGAAGAAATATATAAGTGATGAAAATTTGAATTTGAGAAGCTGGATTGTAATTTAAGAAATGGACTTATGAAATTTGAAGGAATATATAAGTGGGTGAAAAAAAAAATTGAACTTTAGAAGATGGACTAATTTTTAAAATGGACTGTAAGAAGAACGGACATTAAATGTTATGGCAACTGAAGAAATATATAAGTGATAAAAATTTGAGTTCGAGAAGATGGACTGTAATTTGAGAAATGGACTTATGAAATTTGAAGGAATATACAAGTGGGAAAAAAAATTGAATTTGAGAAGATGGATTAATTTTAAAAATGGACTGTAAGAAGAAGTAATATGTGAAGTTGGTATTGCTTCTTTTCTTTTCTTTTCTTTATTATTCTTTCCTATCTTTTTATTCTTAATGTGAGGGGATCTAAAGTTTTAAATTTTTAAAGGTGGGAGGTTATGTATATTTTGCATACCTTAGCTTGTGATTGTTGGTTATAATACCCGGTATTTGCTCTGGGAAGTCTGGGGGAAGGGAGGAGGGGGAAGGGGAAATGATACATGGATTGATTATTAATGTACAGTAATTTTTGAAGATATGAAATTAAATAAAAAAAATTTAAATGATATTGGGGATGCTCGACTGCCATTTCAGGAAGAAAAGGAGAGAGGAGTAGAAGGAGGGAAGAAAGTAGGTAGGAAAGAGTAGAGAAGGAGGAGGCGAATAAGAAGGTTAGATAGGGTGGAAGAAGGGTGGAAGAAGGGAGGAGTGGAGGAGGAGAGGAAGTAGTAAAGTGAAGGAGATGAAGGATGGGAAAGTAGTAGAGGGTAGAGAGGGAAAGTAGTAGAGGTAGAGAGGGAGGTTGTGTAGAAAGGAAGTGGCAATCGGGCAGGCCTGAATCAGTTATAAATAAAAATTAATGATTAATGATGGATAATAGTTTGTACATAAATATGATGTTGGAAAATGGAAATAAAAATTATTCAAAAAAAAAAATTAAAATGATATTGGGGATGCTCGACTGCCATTTCAGGAAGAAAAGGAGAGAGGAGGTTGTGTAGAAAGGAAGTGGCAATCGGGCAGGCCTGAATCAGTTATAAATAAAAATTAATGATTAATGATGGATAATAGTTTGTACATAAATATGATGTTGGAAAATGGAAATAAAAATTAATGATTAATGATGGATAATAGTTTGTACATAAATATGATGTTGGAAAATGGAAATAAAAATTAATGATTAATGATGGATAATAGTTTGTACATAAATATGATGTTGGAAAATGGAAATAAAAATTATTCAAAAAAAAAAATTGAATTTGAGAAGCTGGATTGTAATTTAAGAAATGGACTTATGAAATTTGAAGGAATATACAAGTGGAAAAAAATTGAATTTGAGAAGATGGACTAATTTTAAAATGGACTGTAATTTGAGAAATGGACTTATGAAATTTGAAGGAATATACAAGTGGAAAAAAATTGAACTTTAGAAGATGGACTGTAATTTGAGAAATGGACTTATGAAATTTGAAGGAATATATAAGTGATGAAATTGAATTTGAGAAGATGGACTGTAATTTGAGAAATGGACTTATGAAATTTGAAGGAATATACAAGTGGAAAAAAATTGAATTTGAGAAGCTGGATTGTAATTTAAGAAATGGACTTATGAAATTTGAAGGAATATATAAGTGATAAAAATTTGAGTTCGAGAAGATGGACTGTAATTTGAGAAATGGACTTATGAAATTTGAAGGAATATATAAGTGATAAAAATTTGAGTTCGAGAAGATGGACTGTAATTTGAGAAATGGACTTATGAAATTTGAAGGAATATATAAGTGATGAAATTGAATTTGAGAAGATGGACTGTAATTTGAGAAATGGACTTATGAAATTTGAAGGAATATATAAGTGGGTGAAAAAAATTGAACTTTAGAAGATGGACTGTAATTTGAGAAATGGACTTATGAAATTTGAAGGAATATATAAGTGATGAAATTGAATTTGAGAAGATGGATTAATTTTAAAATGGACTGTAAGAAGAAGTAATATGTGAAGTTGGTATTGCTTCTTTTCTTTTTATTATTCTTTCCTATCTTTTATTCTTAATGTGAGGATCTAAAGTTTTAAATTTTTAAAGGTGGGAGGTTATGTATATTTTGCATACTTTAGCTTGTGATTGTTGGTTATAATACCGGTATTTGCTCTGGGAAGTCTGGGGGAAGGGGAAATGATACATGGATTGATTATTAATGTACAGTAATTTTGAAGATATGAAATTAAAAAAAAATTGAACTTTAGAAGATGGACTGTAAGAAGAACGGACATTAAATGTTATGGCAACTGAAGAAATATATAAGTGATGAAATTGAATTTGAGAAGATGGACTGTAAGAAGAAGTAATATGTGAAGTTGGTATTGCTTCTTTTCTTTTCTTTTCTTTTCTTTTCTTTTCTTTTTATTATTCTTTCCTATCTTTTATTCTTAATGTGAGGATCTAAAGTTTTAAATTTTTAAAGGTGGGAGGTTATGTATATTTTGCATACTTTAGCTTGTGATTGTTGGTTATAATACCGGTATTTGCTCTGGGAAGTCTGGGGGAAGGGGAAATGATACATGGATTGATTATTAATGTACAGTAATTTTGAAGATATGAAATTAAAAAAATTAAAATGATATTGGGGATGCTCGACTGCCATTTCAGGAAGAAAAGGAGAGAGGAGGTTGTGTAGAAAGGAAGTGGCAATCGGGCAGGCCTGAATCAGTTATAAATAAAAATTAATGATTAATGATGGATAATAGTTTGTACATAAATATGATGTTGGAAAATGGAAATAAAAATTAATGATTAATGATGGATAATAGTTTGTACATAAATATGATGTTGGAAAATGGAAATAAAAATTAATGATTAATGATGGATAATAGTCTGAGGATACAGATAGAATCATCTGCACCACCAGATGTAGATTGGAGCACTTTCTACTTGGCTCCTTTGGGTAGCCCTGAGTTCAGGCTGGTTCCTTCCTTACTGAAATTTAGGAAGCTGTTTAAGATGGTTCATCCAGACATTTACAATTAAGGATTTCTGGTGTCCTGAACTCAGTGGTGAGATCTACTTTTATTTATATTTAACACTTTGTTGTTTCAATAAGAATGATAAAAGCTCTCTGCTATTCACTTCCCCATCCATTATTCCCCCAGGAGGTTGTACAATGATTCTGGCTATGTTATAATTTTAAACAATTGTATTTATTTTTAAATTGTCACTATAACAATAATCACTGACCATTGATGCCTGCATCCTTGGAGGACCACTGACCAATGACCTATCGGCTACTGGGGACAGCAGTTCAGCTCCTTTGATGGGTTTTGGTGTGCTTCTAGTTGATTGCCCTGAGTTTTTTTTGTCTTCTTGCCTTAATTGGTTAATTCTGCTCCCAGGACCTTTGTCTTTCCTTATCCTGGGAGTTAATCCTGTCAGGAGGCAGGAAAAGGAGTTCTGGTTTTGCCTTGGTGAGTTATTTTTACCTTAGTCCTGCTTATCTTTATTGCTCTACTTAAGTGTTTCTGTGGACTATTACTGTATTGACCTCTAGTAGGGGAGGGTTCAGGAGAGAATATGACTCTGGGGTTTTGATTTACTTCCAGTTCCAGCTTTGCTTTTCTGGATCCTGTCACCTCTGGCTCTTGGAGACTCTTTTGAGACTCTCGGGCTTCCAGTTGTTGACTAGCTTTTCTGGAACCTGGAACCTCTGCCTCCTGGAGACTCTTTCTAGATTCTTTGGCTTCCAGCTGTTGGCTGGCTTTTCTGGATCCTGGCACCTCTGCCTCCTGGAGACTCTTTCTAGATTCTTTGGCTTCCAGCTGTTGGCTGGCTTTTCTGGATCCTGGCACCTCTGCCTCTTGGAGACTCTTCGAGACTCTCGGCTTCCAGCTGTTGGCTGGCTTTTCTGGAACCTGGAACCTCTGCCTCCTGGAGACTCTTTCTAGACTCTCGGCTTCCAGCTGTTGGCTGGCTTTTCTGGAACCTGGAGCCTCTGGCTCTTGGAGACTCTTCGAGACTCTCGGGCTTCCAGTTGTTGACTAGCTTTTCTGGATCCTGTCACCTCTGGCTCCTGGAGACTCTTTTGAGACTCTCGGGCTTCTAGCTGTTGGCTGGCTTTTCTGGATCCTATCACCTCTGCCTCTTGGAGACTCTTTCTAGACTCTCGGCTTCCAGCTGTTGGCTGGCTTTTCTGGATCCTGTCACCTCTGGCTCCTGGAGACTCTTTCGAGACTCTTGGGCTTCCACCTGTTGGCTGGCTTTTCTGGATCCTGTCACCTCTGGCTCTTGGAGACTCTTCGAGACTCTCGGGCTTCCAGTTGTTGACTAGCTTTTCTGGAACCTGGAGCCTCTGGCTCTTGGAGACTCTTCGAGACTCTTGGGCTTCCACCTGTTGGCTGGCTTTTCTGGATCCTGGCACCTCTGCCTCTTGGAGACTCTTCGAGACTCTCGGGCTTCCAGTTGTTGACTAGCTTTTCTGGAACCTGGAACCTCTGCCTCCTGGAGACTCTTTTGAGACTCTCGGGCTTCTAGCTGTTGGCTGGCTTTTCTGGAACCTGGAGCCTCTGGCTCTTGGAGACTCTTCGAGACTCTCGGGCTTCTAGCTGTTGGCTGGCTTTTCTGGATCCTGTCACCTCTGGCTCTTGGAGACTCTTTCTAGATTCTTTGGCTTCCAGCTGTTGGCTGGCTTTTCTGGATCCTGTCACCTCTGGCTCCTGGAGACTCTTTCTAGATTCTTTGGCTTCCAGCTGTTGGCTGGCTTTTCTGGATCCTGTCACCTCTGGCTCCTGGAGACTCTTTCTAGATTCTTTGGCTTCCAGCTGTTGGCTGGCTTTTCTGGATCCTGGCACCTCTGCCTCTTGGAGACTCTTCGAGACTCTCGGGCTTCCAGTTGTTGACTAGCTTTTCTGGAACCTGGAGCCTCTGGCTCTTGGAGACTCTTTCGAGACTCTCGGGCTTCCAGTTGTTGACTAGCTTTTCTGGAACCTGGAACCTCTGCCTCTTGGAGACTCTTTCTAGACTCTCGGCTTCTAGCTGTTGGCTGGCTTTTCTGGATCCTGGCACCTCTGCCTCTTGGAGACTCTTTCTAGACTCTCGGGCTTCCAGTTGTTGACTAGCTTTTCTGGAACCTGGAACCTCTGCCTCTTGGAGACTCTTTCTAGATTCTTTGGCTTCCAGCTGTTGGCTGGCTTTTCTGGATCCTGTCATCTCTGGCTCTTGGAGACTCTTCCGAGACTCTCGGGCTTCTAGCTGTTGGCTGGCTTTTCTGGATCCTGGCAAGACTGCCTCCTGGAGACTCTTCCGAGACTCTCGGGCTTCTAGCTGTTGGCTGGCTTTTCTGGATCCTGTCATCTCTGGCTCTTGGAGACTCTTCCGAGACTCTCGGGCTTCTAGCTGTTGACTGGCTTTTCTGGATCCTGTCATCTCTGGCTCTTGGAGACTCTTCCGAGACTCTCGGGCTTCTAGCTGTTGGCTTGCTTTTCTGGATCCTGGCAAGACTGCCTCTTGGATGCTCTTTTGGATTCCTGCACAATGTGCTGCTGTGCTTCTGCTGTTACTTTTGATTCTTGAATACTCTTTCTAGAACCTTGGGTTTCCAGCTGTTGGCTTGCTTTTCTGGATCCTGTCATCTCTGGCTCCTGGAAACTCTTTCGAGACTCTCGGGCTTCTAGCTGTTGACTGGCTTTTCTGGATCCTGTCATCTCTGGCTCCTGGAGACTCTTCCGAGACTCTCGGGCTTCTAGCTGTTGACTGGCTTTTCTGGATCCTGGCAAGACTGCCTCTTGGAGACTCTTCCGAGACTCTCGGGCTTCTAGCTGTTGGCTGGCTTTTCTGGATCCTCTTACTTCTGATTCTTCCTTTTCATGTTTGGAATCCTGAACTTTGGATTCTTGTCTGACATGCAGTGATGGCTTACTTTTCATATCTTGACTGCCACGTCTTGATTCCTGCCCTTCCCTTTGAGTTTCGAACTGGGATTTTTTTGGTGGTCTTTCCTGTAGAAATTTTTGCATAGATCCTCTGCTGCTTGTTGAACTGCCAGAAGAGAGACCTGTTTGTTCATTTTGGTCCATCAGTTCTTTACGTCTGAAAATGCTCACACCGCTGTCAGTCTGTAGTGTTATATCTGCCACTTTTCCAGCTGCAGCTATCAAATCTTTTATTTGTCTGTCATCTTGGGATTCCTTTCCTTTTAATTCCTGACTGCCTTGCTGGGATTTTTGGCTTTCCTGCCTGATAAGCTGTGTCTTAGCTATTTCTGCCAGTTCTTTTTCTGGCCCCTTGGGAAGAACCGTCTCTCCTGTGATCGCTTTTTCTTTAGAATCTCTGATGCTCTGTGCCTGTTGTTTAGAAAGGATTTCTGCAAGGGGTTTACGTTCCCAGATTTTGCTTGTCTGCTGACTTGTGCATTTTACTAACTTTCCTTTTTTGCTAATCCAAGACACAACCTCTTTGGTTGTTCGGTACCCTGTTGTGAAGCCTGACTTCTTGGCTCTTGGAGACTCTTTCGAGACTCTCGGGCTTCTAGCTGTTGACTGGCTTTTCTGGATCCTGGCACCTCTGGCTCCTGGAGACTCTTCCGAGACTCTCGGGCTTCTAGCTGTTGGCTGGCTTTTCTGGATCCTGTCATCTCTGGCTCTTGGAGACTCTTTCTAGACTCTCGGGCTATCATTTGCTGGCTAGCTTTTCTGGATCCTGGCACCTCTGGCTCCTGGAGACTCTTCCGAGATTCTCGGGCTTCCAGTTGTTGGCTGGCTTTTCTGGACCCTGGCACCTCTGCCTCCTGGAGACTCTTTCTAGACTCTCGGGCTTCCAGCTGTTGGCTGGCTTTTCTGGACCCTGGCACCTCTGCCTCCTGGAGATTCTTTCGAGACTCTTGGGCTTCCACCTGTTGGCTGGCTTTTCTGGACCCTGGCACCTCTGCCTCCTGGAGACTCTTTCGAGACTCTTGGGCTTCCACCTGTTGGCTAGCTTTTCTGAAACCTGGAACCTCTGCCTCCTGGAGACTCTTTCTAGATTCTTTGGCTTCCAGCTGTTGGCTGGCTTTCTTGGAACCTGGAGCCTCTGGCTCTTGGAGACTCTTTTGAGACTCTCGGGCTTCCAGTTGTTGACTAGCTTTTCTGGACCCTGGCACCTCTGCCTCCTGGAGACTCTTTCTAGATTCTTTGGCTTCCAGCTGTTGGCTGGCTTTTCTGGAACCTGGAACCTCTGCCTCCTGGAGACTCTTTCTAGATTCTTTGGCTTCCAGCTGTTGGCTGGCTTTTTTGGAACCTGGAGCCTCTGGCTCTTGGAGACTCTTTTGAGACTCTCGGGCTTCCAGTTGTTGACTAGCTTTTCTGGACCCTGGCACCTCTGCCTCTTGGAGACTCTTTCGAGACTCTCGGGCTTCCAGCTGTTGGCTGGCTTTTCTGGACCCTGGCACCTCTGCCTCTTGGAGACTCTTTCTAGATTCTTTGGCTTCCAGCTGTTGGCTGGCTTTTCTGGATTCTGGCACCTCTGCCTCCTGGAGACTCTTCCGAGACTCTCGGGCTTCTAGCTGTTGGCTGGCTTTTCTGGATCCTGTCACCTCTGGCTCTTGGAGACTCTTTCGAGACTCTCGGGCTTGCACCTGTTGGCTGGCTTTTCTGGACCCTGGCACTACAGTCTCCTGGAGACTCTTCCGAGATTCTCGGGCTTCCAGTTGTTGGCTGGCTTTTCTGGACCCTGGCATTTCTGGCTCCTGGAAACTCTTTCGAGAGTCTCGGGCTTCTAGCTGTTGACTGGCTTTTCTGGATCCTGGCACCTCTGGCTCCTGGAGACTCTTCCGAGACTCTCGGGCTTCTAGCTGTTGGCTGGCTTTTCTGGATCCTGTCATCTCTGGCTCTTGGGGACTCTTTCGAGGCTCTCGTGCTTCCCGCTTGGCTGACTTTCCTGGACCCTGTAATCTCTGGCTCCTGGATACTCTTTCTAGACTCTCGGGCTTCTAGCTGTTGGCTTGCTTTTCTGGATCCTCTTACTTCTGATTCTTGAATACTCTTTCTAGAACCTTGGGTTTCCAGCTGTTGGCTGGCTTTTTTGGATCCTGGCAAGACTGCCTCTTGGATGCTCTTTTTGGATTCCTGCACAATGTGCTGCTGTGCTTCTGCTGTTACTTTTGATTCTTGACGTTCCCTCAGAAACTCAGTTCTCTCTGGGGTTTGACTTTTTTTCTGTTTAGGAACTGAACCATATAATTCTATTAGATAGTCTTTGAACAGACTCTCACTTGTCTGCTGACCTGAACATTTAAGTTGTGCTCCACTTTTTCCAGTCACCCGGACAATTTTCTCATCAGAAACAATGCCAGTTACTGCTGAAGGTTCTTGAACTTTAGCATCTGTTTTTTTACTGTCATCTAGACCTTCTGATTCTTCCTTTTCATGTTTGGAATCCTGAACTTTGGATTCTTGTCTGACATGCAGTGATGGCTTACTTTTCATATCTTGACTGCCACGTCTTGATTCCTGCCCTTCCCTTTGAGTTTCGAACTGGGATTTTTTTGGTGGTCTTTCCTGTAGAAATTTTTGCATAGATCCTCTGCTGCTTGTTTAGCAGGGGTTGCCTTGGCTATAGTGGGCAGCTTCATTGGTTTTTTATCCACTGCAATCCATGAGGGAAAGAAAGGCAAAGGAAAGGCCACACACTATTCATTGCATGGTGCGATGGGACTGTTTTGTTCACTGCCGATGGAGCAACCAACCCACTAACTGACCAAAGCTGAGCCCAATGTAGGGGAGACTGTGGGGTTTGTTTGAAATAAAAGTTTGAGT
This sequence comes from Ahaetulla prasina, assembly GCF_028640845.1. Lineage (NCBI taxonomy): Eukaryota > Metazoa > Chordata > Lepidosauria > Squamata > Colubridae > Ahaetulla > Ahaetulla prasina. Next base: position 354,903,442 of record NC_080539.1, on the reverse strand, counting down.
TCACTCAATCAATTCCAACTTCAAAGATCTTTTTTTTTCTCGAGGAGGTGGAATTGATTGTGGGGACTATTATTTTTAATCCACAAACTTTTGTTCCCCTGCAAATGAGAAACATGGAGCTAGGTTGAGGTGATGGCACACGTGTCCACAAAGAGGGCTCTGTGTGCCACCTCTGACACACATGCCATAAGTTTGCCACCACTGATCTAGTCTATATTATCCATCATAGCATCTTTAACTGCCAGCAAAACTATGCTAGTTATCCTGGGTGTTTTTAAGATTTCTCCTTTTTTGTCAGCTTTATACCTGCCTATGAGGACTATGTCCTATTCAGAGCACAACACAGCACATTGTCCGGGTGGATTTGATTTAAATCAAGTCAATTTAAATCACGATTTAAATCATGATTTAAATCACTAGTAAAAAGGCTTGATTTAAATCAATTCAATTTAAATCATAATTTTTAAAGAGAACTGTCATCTCTGTCCTACAGCGGCTCCTCCTCTGACCCACTGTTGACTCACTAACAGTCCCATTCACTTTAATGGGATGGCTGGTGAAGCGGCCATGACACAACAAGGTGAGAGACATAGCAGGCAGCAGATGAGTGGATGCCTCTAACAGGTGCTGCAATGATGTATCTGAAATTACAAGTGCTCTTTAATATATTTATAAGCTGCTTAAAAGGTTTCACTTTCATTTTTACTGCTTGCCTTTCCTTCTCACACTTAGAGCCTAGTGGCACAGATGCATTTCTTTGCAAACAATCATATAGTCTGTAGTGTTATATCTGCCATTTTTTCACTTTCTGTTGCTCTTTTATTAGGAGGCCAACGTGAAGTAATTTCAGTTTGTTGAGTATGACTTACTAAAACCTTGCCTGTTTTTCTGTTTAGCCACATCCCATCTTCTATAGAAATTATGCTGCATGTCTGCAACCCTTTGTTCTCCCTATTTAAATGATCAGTGAAGCTTTGTAGAGTTGCTTGGCTTTCAGAGGCACCTACTTGTTCTGTCACATCAGCCATATACAATTGTCTACTCTCTTGTGATTGCTTCTGTGTAACTTTTATGGATCCTGGAACCTCTGGCTCTTGGAGACTCTTTTGAGACTCTTCTGCTTCCAGCTGCTGGCTAACCTTTTCCATTCCTGGAACTTCTGGCTCTTGGAGACTCTTTCTAGACTCTCGGGCTTCCAGTTGCTGGCTAGCTTTTCTGGATCCTGGAACCTCAGGCTCCTGGATATTCTTTTGAGACTCTTGTGCTTCCAGCTGTTGGCTAGCTTTTCTGGAAGCTGGCATCTCTGGCTCCTGAAGACTCTTTCTAGATTCTCGGGCTTCCAGCTGTTGGCTGGCTTTTCTGGAACCTGGAACCTCTGCCTCTTGGAGACTCTTTCGAGATTCTTGTGCTTCCAGCTGCTGGCTAATCTTTTCCAATTCTGGAACTTCTGGCTCTTGGAGACTCTTTCTAGACTCTCGGGCTATCAGTTGCTGGCTAGCTTTTCTGGATCCTGGCACCTCTGGCTCCTGGAGACTCTTCCGAGATTCTTGGGCTTCTAGCTGTTGGCTGGCTTTTCTGGATCCTATCACCTCTGCCTCTTGGAGACTCTTTCGAGACTCTTGGGCTTCCAGCTGCTGGCTAATCTTTTCCAATTCTGGAACTTCTGGCTCTTGGAGACTCTTTCTAGACTCTCGGGCTATAAGTTGCTGGCTAGCTTTTCTGGATCCTGGCACCTCTGGCTCCTGGAGACTCTTCCGAGATGCTCGGGCTTCTAGCTGTTGGCTGGCTTTTCTGGATCCTGTCACCTCTGGCTCTTGGAGACTCTTTCTAGACTCTCGGGCTATCATTTGCTGGCTAGCTTTTCTGGATCCTGGCACCTCTGGCTCCTGGAGACTCTTCCGAGATTCTCGGGCTTCCAGTTGTTGGCTGGCTTTTCTGGACCCTGGCACCTCTGCCTCCTGGAGACTCTTTCTAGACTCTCGGGCTTCCAGCTGTTGGCTGGCTTTTCTGGACCCTGGCACCTCTGCCTCCTGGAGATTCTTTCGAGACTCTTGGGCTTCCACCTGTTGGCTGGCTTTTCTGGACCCTGGCACCTCTGCCTCCTGGAGACTCTTTCGAGACTCTTGGGCTTCCACCTGTTGGCTAGCTTTTCTGGAACCTGGAACCTCTGCCTCCTGGAGACTCTTTCTAGATTCTTTGGCTTCCAGCTGTTGGCTGGCTTTCTTGGAACCTGGAGCCTCTGGCTCTTGGAGACTCTTTTGAGACTCTCGGGCTTCCAGTTGTTGACTAGCTTTTCTGGACCCTGGCACCTCTGCCTCCTGGAGACTCTTTCTAGATTCTTTGGCTTCCAGCTGTTGGCTGGCTTTTCTGGAACCTGGAACCTCTGCCTCCTGGAGACTCTTTCTAGATTCTTTGGCTTCCAGCTGTTGGCTGGCTTTTTTGGAACCTGGAGCCTCTGGCTCTTGGAGACTCTTTTGAGACTCTCGGGCTTCCAGTTGTTGACTAGCTTTTCTGGACCCTGGCACCTCTGCCTCTTGGAGACTCTTTCGAGACTCTCGGGCTTCCAGCTGTTGGCTGGCTTTTCTGGACCCTGGCACCTCTGCCTCTTGGAGACTCTTTCTAGATTCTTTGGCTTCCAGCTGTTGGCTGGCTTTTCTGGATTCTGGCACCTCTGCCTCCTGGAGACTCTTCCGAGACTCTCGGGCTTCTAGCTGTTGGCTGGCTTTTCTGGATCCTGTCACCTCTGGCTCTTGGAGACTCTTTCGAGACTCTCGGGCTTGCACCTGTTGGCTGGCTTTTCTGGATCCTGGCACTACAGTCTCCTGGAGACTCTTTCGAGAATCTCGGGCTTCCACCTGTTGGCTGGCTTTTCTGGACCCTGGCATTTCTGGCTCCTGGAAACTCTTTCGAGACTCTCGGGCTTCTAGCTGTTGACTGGCTTTTCTGGATCCTGGCACCTCTGGCTCCTGGAGACTCTTCCGAGACTCTCGGGCTTCTAGCTGTTGGCTGGCTTTTCTGGATCCTGTCATCTCTGGCTCTTGGAGACTCTTTCGAGGCTCTCGTGCTTCCAGCTTTTGGCTGACTTTCCTGGACCCTGTAATCTCTGGCTCCTGGATACTCTTTCTAGACTCTCGGGCTTCTAGCTGTTGGCTTGCTTTTCTGGATCCTCTTACTTCTGATTCTTGAATACTCTTTCTAGAACCTTGGGTTTCCAGCTGTTGGCTGGCTTTTTTGGATCCTGGCAAGACTGCCTCTTGGATGCTCTTTTTGGATTCCTGCACAATGTGCTGCTGTGCTTCTGCTGTTACTTTTGATTCTTGACCTTCCCTCAGAAACTCAGTTCTCTCTGGGGTTTGACTTTTTTTCTGTTTAGGAACTGAACCATATAATTCTATTAGATAGTCTTTGAACAGACTCTCACTTGTCTGCTGACCTGAACATTTAAGTTGTGCTCCACTTTTTCCAGTCACCCGGACAATTTTCTCATCAGAAACAATGCCAGTTACTGCTGAAGGTTCTTGAACTTTAGCATCTGTTTTTTTACTGTCATCCACCAATCCTAGACCTTCTGATTCTTCCTTTTCATGTTTGGAATCCTGAACTTTGGATTCTTGTCTGACATGCAGTGATGGCTTACTTTTCATATCTTGACTGCCACGTCTTGATTCCTGCCCTTCCCTTTGAGTTTCGAACTGGGATTTTTTTTGTGGTCTTTCCTGTAGAAATTTTTGCATAGATCCTCTGCTGCTTGTTGAACTGCCAGAAGAGAGACCTGTTTGTTCATTTTGGTCCATCAGTTCTTTACGTCTGAAAATGCTCACACCGCTGTCAGTCTGTAGTGTTATATCTGCCATTTTTCCAGCTGCAGCTATCAAATCTTTTATTTGTCTGTCATCTTGAGATTCCTTTCCTTTTAATTCCTGACTGCCTTGCTGGGATTTTTGGCTTTCCTGCCTGATAAGCTGTGTCTTAGCTATTTCTGCCAGTTCTTTTTCTGGCCCCTTGGGAAGAACCGTCTCTCCTGTGATCGCTTTTTCTTTAGAATCTCTGATGCTCTGTGCCTGTTGTTTAGAAAGGATTTCTGCAAGGGGTTTACGTTCCCAGATTTTGCTTGTCTGCTGACTTGTGCATTTTACTAACTTTCCTTTTTTGCTAATCCAAGACACAACCTCTTTTGGTTGTTCGGTACCCTGTTGTGAAGCCTGACTTCTTGGCTCTTGGCCGCTGATCTTTGCTTCTTGCCCTACAAGCTGAGAAGAAACGTGAGCAGCTGATTTCTTTATACTTCTGCTTTTATGAACTACTTGATTAAAAGGTTGAAGAATTTCGGCAAGTGGCTTGAACTCCCAAACTCTACTTGTCTGCTGGCTTTCACATTTCATCACTTTCCCTGTCCTTTGACTGACCCACGTTGGATGTTCCTTTGTTTCTGCTTCATTCATAGGTTGTGTTCTAGAAGACTTCTGACTACCATGACTGCTTCGCCGAGATTCTTGACATGGGAGATGTTGACTATGCTGACTACTGCGACGGGATTCCTGGCCAGGTAGCACTTGACTGCCACGACGTGATTCTTGCCCCGAGAGTTGCTGACTATGCCAGGATTCCTGGTCTGAGACATGAGTGCTGTGGTGGTATTCCTGTCCAGATACCTTCTGACTATTGCGGCGGGATTCCTGGCCTGGGAATTGTTGTTCCTGAGTTTCAAAATGCTGACTATTTCTGGATTGTTTTCTGAAAGAGTCTATACTAGTGGTTCCATAGGTAGGAGGAGTGTGTGTTTGATCACTTTGGTCTGTGAATTCTTTTCGTCTGAAAATGCTAACTTTGCTATCAGACTGTGTATCTTGATCTACAAACTGTTTAGATGAAGCTTGTACCTTTTGGACGCCTGGTTCTATTACGGGGGCAGTGTCCCCGTTTTCTTTATGTTGTATTACATCACTGTTACTCTCCTCTTTGGTGCCATCTTTTTCTTCCATTTCTTTAACGTTCTCACGAATTACTGAGTTGAGAGCAACCATGGAATCATCTATTCTTCTTCTTCCATCTACATGTGGCCAGACAAGATTGCTCAGTCCAGCAGGCACTAGCTTCTAACACACCCCCTTGGTACCAGTTATCTGGGCCAGATGTTCTTACCTTTCTGGCTTTGTTTTTTATTCAGGTGCTCTTTACAAGAAGAATCCCAAGACCAAGGTGGATTCATGGTTCTTACATTAGAAAAAATAGCCTGGCACAGAACTTCATTGTTGTTACAGTCTCTTCCTTCTCCTGCTGTCTTCCTTTCTTTCTGTTGCTAACAGCTACCATGTAGTTCTAGAAGTTTCAGAACTGATGGCTATATATTTATGACATCACTTATAAATTTATCCTATTCATTCAGAAATTATTTTAGAGATCCTAGCGTGTATAGGATAGTATGATCATGCTTGAGGGAAAACTCCGGTGCGGTTGCACTTGTAGCATTGAAGCAAAAATTTGCTAAAACTAATCAATACCGTCCTTACCTTTAACAAGGAATGCTGCACACAGCATGAGTACAGCTAAGACCGTAACTTAATGGATCCTGTCCCTTTCATCCTATAAAACAGAGTTTCTTAATTTTTTTTGCTTTCTGGAACTCTTTCCACATTAAAAAAAAAAGACAGGAGAACCCTAAAAAAAGCTTTTGTTTGTGTGGGTTATATTTACTGATATTGAACATATTATAGCAATAGCTCTTATATACCATTTCATAGTGCTTTAAAGCCATCTCTAAGCAGTTTACAGTGTCAGCATATTGCCCCCAACAATTTGGCTCCTTATTTTACTGACTTGAGAAGGATTAAAGGCTGAGTCAACCTTGAGACAGTGAGGATCCTTGAATCAGCAGAATTAGCTTGCATTACTACATTCTAGGTGATGCGATGGCTCAGTGGCTAAGATGCTGAGCTTGTCAATCAAAAGGTCGGCAGTTCAGCGGTTTGAATCCCTAGTGCTGTGTAACAGGGTGAGCTCCTGTTACTTGTCCTAGCTTCTACCAACCTATCAGTTCGAAAGCATGTAAAAAATGCAAGTAGAAAAATAGGGACCACCTTTGGTGGGAAGGTAACAGCTTTCCGTGTGCCTTTGGCATTTAATTATGCCAGCCACATGGCCATGGAGACATCTTTGGACAGTGCTGGCTCTTCGGCTTTGAAACAGAAATAAGAAATGAAACAGAAACCCCGGGGGGTGGGGGAGAGAGGGAGGGAGGAAGGCATTTTGGCAAACTCTTGTGCACCTCTCTCCTTTTGCTGGATTTCTATTAACTCTTAATAATTCCTTAGTCCCACCCCCTCTAGCTGATTTGTTGGGTGCTAACTGTCCCGGGCATCAAAAAACCCAGGACAAACCCTCCTTCTGTGTATCAGCCACTCGGAAGTGTGTAGGATGGAGTGGTCATGGTCCATTGCCCACGGCGAATTGGAGGCATGTCAGCCAAGGAGAATAAACAGTGGAGAATCACCAGAGGGAGTAACACCGGTGGAGAACTAGGGGTGGCCAAGGGTACGAGACGAAAAGTCCTAGACCCCCATGGCTCTTAAATATATAAATATATTAAAGAGTAAATGGATGCATGCATCAAATTCTTATTGTATCTTGTAGAAATAACGATATGAAACCCAACAGATGTTAACATAAATAAAACATTTCTTTAAAAAGAGCCCTATATTTTTTAAAGAAGTAGAAAAGTAATAATGAGAAAAGTGACATTGAGAAGATATTGAAATATCTTCAGTATCTGGTAAATAAATTCTATTATGCAGATCTCTGAAGGGGTTTTGGGGTACCCTTGGGATTCTTGGGTCACACTTTAAGAAACACTGCTCTAAAGCATTGTTTGAAAGCCTTGGATGATAAAAACCGTATTATTATATGCAGCACGTGTGTGAAACTAAGAGAAAAGGGAAAGATGTAATAGATCAAAATGAAGACGTCCATAAATGAATGAACAGAATGCATGAATACGCATAGGAAAATGAAGTTGTAGGTTTGATTATGAATGAGAACATGAAGATCAGAAATGGGGGACTGATTTTAATATTTTGCGGACCCTCCTGATGTATTCCTTTTGCATTGACTCTTTGACTTTTCCATTCAAGATGTTATCTGCTTCCAGTATGCCTAGGTATTTGTAACCATCATCCTTTGCTAATGCTTTTAATATGTTTCCATTTCCCAGTTCTATTTCTTCTATTTTTTTCATTTTTCCTTGCTGCATGGATAATATAGCACATTTTTCAAGTCCAAAGTTCATGTTGATGATGATGATGATGATGATGTTGATGATGATGATGATGATGATTTTACAAAATACATCAGGAAATTACAGTTTCCTGCAATAACACCAGTGGAACTGCAAAAAACTGTGCTATTCGGAACACTATACATTTTAAGAAGATACTTGGTCGATACCTAAGATGCTGGCAGCAACCCATATCAACCACGAGTGCCAGTCAATAATATTGGTGATACATTTTAAAATGTTCAGTTGACTGAGTTTCATGTTTAATGAATAAAAGATAACAACAGCAACAGCCCAAACCAAAGCTGTTTGGTGTTATGATTGGATGGGTAGGGACAAGATGAGAAAAAGAGAATGTGTTTTAAATAATGTGAATCATTATTTAAAAAGAGACTGGAGAATGAAAGGACTTGGTAACTGCTGAGCACCTGACTGCTTAGAAAAAAGTCAGCTATGTGGTTTAAAATAAATCTATGCATATACCGTAAACATATGGAATAGGAAAACAGCAAAGAGTATAATTGATTTGATTGTTTATGCTAAAATTAATTAGTAAAGGAATGAAAGATTCTGAACCTGAGGCAGATCACTATTTGTAGTGTTAAGAGTAGATCTTGGGAAAAGATGAACAGGGAAAACATGAGTAGATGTGAAGAAAAACAGAATGATGGTAGGGTCACAGCTGGAGGAGATAGTATGAGTCCTGTAAGGGAGAAAAACCATTAGAAGTTAGACAAATCTCCTAAAATAATGAATGGAAAATGAATGTGGAACTGCTTGGAACAGAGTGAAAGAATTAAGGTATAAAATGCCACTGAAGTGTGCAGAATTATGCTAATAGAAAACATGAAAAAGGATGTTTGATAGGATGATGAAATAGATGGTGAAAGAAAGAAAGAAAGAAAGAAAGAAAGAAAGAAAGAAAGAAAGAAAGAAAGAAAGAAAGAAAGAAAGAAAGAAAGAAAGAAAGAAAGAAAGAAAGAAAGAAAGAAAGAAAGAAAGAAAGAAAGAAAGAAAGAAAGAAAGAAAGAAAGAAAGAAAGAAAGAAAGAAAGAAAGAAAGAAAGAAAGAAAGAAAGAAAGAAAGAAAGAAAGAAAGAAAGAAAGAAAGAAAGAAAGAAAGAAAGAAAGAAAGAAAGAAAGAAAGAAAGAAAGAAAGAAAGAAAGAAAGAAAGAAAGAAAGAAAGAAAGAAAGAAAGAAAGAAAGAAAGAAAGAAAGAAAGAAAGAAAGAAAGAAAGAAAGAAAGAAAGAAAGAAAGAAAGAAAGAAAGAAAGAAAGAAAGAAAGAAAGAAAGAAAGAAAGAAAGAAAGAAAGAAAGAAAGAAAGAAAGAAAGAAAGAAAGAAAGAAAGAGAAAGAGAACGAAAGCTTCCTTGTGCTTTGTTACTATGCAGTGACAGACTGCCATGAACAGTCTCTCTCTCTCTCTCTCTCTCTCTCTCTCTCTCTCTCTCTCTCTCTCTCTCTCTCTCTCTCTCTCTCTCTCTCTCTCTCTCTCTCTCTCTCTCTCTCTCTCTCTCTCTCTGTGTGTGTGTGTGTGTGTGTGTGTGTGTGTGTGTGTGTGTGTGTGTGTGTGTGTGTGTGTGTGTGTGTGGTGTGTGTGTGTGTGTGTGTGTGTGTGTGTGTGTGTGTGTGTGTGTGTGTGTGTGTGTGTGTGTGTGTGTGTGTGTGTGTGTGTGTGTGTGTGTGTGTGTGTGTGTGTGTGTGTGTGTGTGTGTGTGTGTGTGTGTGTGTGTGTGTGTGTGTGTGTGTGTGTGTGTGTGTGTGTGTGTGTGTGTGTGTGTGTGTGTGTGTGTGTGTGTGTGTGTGTGTGTGTGTGTGTGTGTGTGTGTGTGTGTGTGTGTGTGTGTGTGTGTGTGTGTGTGTGTGTGTGTGTGTGTGTGTGTGTGTGTGTGTGTGTGTGTGTGTGTGTGTGTGTGTGTGTGTGTGTGTGTGTGTGTGTGTGTGTGTGTGTGTGTGTGTGTGTGTGTGTGTGTGTGTGTGTGTGTGTGTGTGTGTGTGTGTGTGTGTGTGTGTGTGTGTGTGTGTGTGTGTGTGTGTGTGTGTGTGTGTGTGTGTGTGTGTGTGTGTGTGTGTGTGTGTGTGTGTGTGTGTGTGTGTGTGTGTGTGTGTGTGTGTGTGTGTGTGTGTGTGTGTGTGTGTGTGTGTGTGTGTGTGTGTGTGTGTGTGTGTGTGTGTGTGTGTGTGTGTGTGTGTGTGTGTGTGTGTGTGTGTGTGTGTGTGTGTGTGTGTGTGTGTGTGTGTGTGTGTGTGTGTGTGTGTGTGTGTGTGTGTGTGTGTGTGTGTGTGTGTGTGTGTGTGTGTGTGTGTGTGTGTGTGTGTGTGTGTGTGTGTGTGTGTGTGTGTGTGTGTGTGTGTGTGTGTGTGTGTGTGTGTGTGTGTGTGTGTGTGTGTGTGTGTGTGTGTGTGTGTGTGTGTGTGTGTGTGTGTGTGTGTGTGTGTGTGTGTGTGTGTGTGTGTGTGTGTGTGTGTGTGTGTGTGTGTGTGTGTGTGTGTGTGTGTGTGTGTGTGTGTGTGTGTGTGTGTGTGTGTGTGTGTGTGTGTGTGTGTGTGTGTGTGTGTGTGTGTGTGTGTGTGTGTGTGTGTGTGTGTGTGTGTGTGTGTGTGTGTGTGTGTGTGTGTGTGTGTGTGTGTGTGTGTGTGTGTGTGTGTGTGTGTGTGTGTGTGTGTGTGTGTGTGTGTGTGTGTGTGTGTGTGTGTGTGTGTGTGTGTGTGTGTGTGTGTGTGTGTGTGTGTGTGTGTGTGTGTGTGTGTGTGTGTGTGTGTGTGTGTGTGTGTGTGTGTGTGTGTGTGTGTGTGTGTGTGTGTGTGTGTGTGTGTGTGTGTGTGTGTGTGTGTGTGTGTGTGTGTGTGTGTGTGTGTGTGTGTGTGTGTGTGTGTGTGTGTGTGTGTGTGTGTGTGTGTGTGTGTGATTCCCTTCTCAACAAATGGAGCCAAGGATCATGCTTCACTTAGAAGTTTAAATTGTGGCAGATCCAACAGAATGAATCTGAGAAGCTGGTATGGTAGGAAGCTATGTCAGGGGAAAATCAATTGTAAACAATGTTATGTATCTTTAAATGTTTTGGCGGGAAACAAGCACGTTGCTGATTGGTTGAAGCCGCCGGTTAAACAGTATATAAGGAGAGGTTTTTCCCCAGCCAGGTTGCTGGGTTCACTCTATATTAAAGAGCTGTTGTCACTACCCTGGTCTCCAGCCTCGTTACTTCCCGAATCTAACACTGGCGACGAAGGTGGGATATCGAGGCTAAGGAGCACCAGAACCGAGCTGAAGCACGGAAGAACCGAACCCAGCAAACCCAGGGCAGAAACGCGGAGATGGCCAGTTACACTCCGCCCGCGCCGTTTGACCCAGCCAGAGAGAAATGGGGAACGTACATGACCCGTTTCGAAAGCTTCCTAGAAGCAAACGAACTGCAAGGAGTTCCAGACAACCGCAAAAGGGCATATTTCTTGAGCCACTGCGGTCCCGAGGTCATTGACATCGCGGAAGCCCTGGCAGAGCCAACGCCAGTACAATCGGTATCGTGGCAAACTCTGCAAACCCTGCTAAAAAACCATTTCGTGCCAACGCCGTCCAAATACGTGCGGCGTTTTGAATTTGGAGAGCGCCGACAGCTAGAGGGCGAATCCATCAGCGACTACATGGCTGCCCTGCGGAAAGCCTCCAAAGACTGTGGGTACCGAGACCTGGATGAGGCGCTGCTAGAGCAACTCATCCGTGGGGTCAGAGACATGCGTTTGCGGAGGCGGCTGCTATCAAAAAGCAATCTAACGCTGGCAAACGCTCTGGATGAAGCCAGAGCGCATGAAATGTCCACCCAAGCGGCGGAGACCCTGCAAAAGCCACTCACACCAAAGGCGAGCACAAAATCAACCCCGGTGCACCAAGAAGAGATCCAGACCGAATCAGACGGCGAGGATGAGGAAGGGGTTTGTCGTACCGAGAAACGTGGCAAAGAAGACCGGGATGAATGCGGAAGTTGCGGAGGACAACACCCGCGTCAACAATGCAAATTCAAGGACGCTACATGTCGGCGGTGCGAGAAGAAGGGGCACCTGGCTCAAGTCTGTCGAGCACCCCAACCTTCCCGCCGAAAATTCAAACCGACCAATCAGAGCGCGGAATCGGCCAGGCGACCCGTGATTGGCTCAAACAAAAAAGGCGCGATTCAATCAAACGACGTGATCATAGGTCACGCAACCCAAGGTGGAGAAGAAAATCTTCACCAAACCCAAAATAGAAGGAGTGCCGTGCCGACTAGAAGTGGACACCGGGTCAGCGATCACAATCATGTCCTGGGACACTTGTGCAAAGCTTTGCCAACAGTCGCAAACGCCACCTGCAAACACAACGGCTACGAGTCCACGACTACCAAGGGAATCACATCCCTGTTCGAGGGACCACCTCCGTCCGAGTCGAGTACGGACCACATAAGAAGACCCTGCCCATCACAATCGTCGAAGGAACCCTGCCAAGTCTGTTGGGACTAGACTGGTTCCGTGCATTGGGCATGGGAGTGACTGGCATCTACAAAAGTGACTGTAACCTAAAGATGCACTCATGTGTGAATTCGAGGATGTGTTCAAGGACTGCCTGGGCAAGTACAAGGGGACCCCTATTTCCTTCAACTTAGACCCCAGGTAGCCCCCATTAGGTTAAAAGCAAGGAGGTCCTTTTGCCCTTAAACCCAAGATTGACAAGGAGATAGATAAGCTCATAAATCAGGGATACTGGTGCCAGTCGATCATGCCAAATGGGAGACGCCAATCGTCACCCCAGTGAAACCAGATGGGTCAGTTAGAATCTGCGCTGACTACAAGGCAACGTTAAACAAAGCCTTACAAAAAGCGCTTACCCAGTTCCGTGGTGCAACACTTGCTGCACTCGTTGGGGCAAGGGCAAGTTTTTGCAAATTAGATTTGGCTCAAGCCTATCAACAACTGCCCAGACGCCAACACAGCGAAGCCCAAACGATTGTGACTCACAGGGGGCTTTCAAGTGTACCCGGTTACAGTTTGGGGTGAGTGTGGCACCAGGTCTATTCAAAATTTAATGGAGCGACTTCTGCAAGGGCTCCCGGGTAGTTCCCTATTTTGATGATGTATTGATATCAGCAGAAAATTTAGAGGAATTGGGGAGCGTTTGAGAAAAGTTCTGGGCATTTTCCGTCAGCCGGTCTAAAGGTTAAAGTGAACAAATGCCAAATAGGGGTAGAATCCGTAGAATTCTTGGGCTACAGAATAGACAAGAGAATTCACCCCACTGAGAGCAAGGTCAAGGCAATAAGAAAGGCTCCAGCGCCCAAAAACAAAACAGAGCTACAGGCATTCCTGGGTCTAGTGAACTTTACGCGGTCTTTTTAAAAACAAGGCAACCGTTGCGAGCCGCTACATAAGTTGCTGGGAAAGAATACTGTTTGGTCTTGGGGAAAGTCGGAAGCTAGGGCTTTCAAGCAGTAAAAACCTACTCTCGAGCGATAGCTTGCTAATCCAGTATCATATATGCCATTGGTTCTAGTATGTGACGCTTCCCCTTACGGAGTGGGGGCTGTGCTCAGCCACAGACTTCCAAATGGCACAGAAGCCCCAATAGCCTTCTACTCCAGAACGATGTCCTCAACAGAGAGGAACTATAGCCAGTTGGATAAGGAAGCCTAGCTATAGTGTCAGGGGTAAAAAGTTTCATGAATATGTTTTTGGTAGAGACTTTGAAATTGTCACAGACCATAGACCACTGTTAGGATACTGGCTGGCGATCACCAACGCCTGTGGCACTTTCACCCGATTGACCCGATGGACTATCTTCTTAGCCGCTTATTCCTACAAGCTGCAGCATCGACCAGGAAAAGACCTGGGGCATGCGGACGCATTAAGCAGATGCCCACTACCAGGGGCGATCGAGACCCCACCCGGGACGCACCTGTACTATTGATTGACTCTCTGGACTCTGGCCCAGTCACATCTAAGGAGGTGGCTCGGGCATCATACCGACATTATTAAGAACTGTACTGGGTTGGGTACAAGAGGGTGGCCGCGCGGGCGAGCGTTTTAAGGAATTTGTAAAAACGGGGAACTCTCGGCTCAAGGGGTGCCTGCTATGGGGGATGGAGTGGTGATTCCGGAGAAATTGAGGGAAAAGGTATTGGACCTTCTCCACGAGGGTCACCCAGGGATCGTAAGGATGAAGGAGCTAGCGAGAAGCTATGTGTGGTGGCCATTAATGGACGCAGAAATTGCTGAGAGGGTAGGGAAATGCCTGGCCTGCCAGGAATCCAGACCACTACCCCCAACGGCCCCAGTCAGGAATGGGAAAACCCCAAGGGCCCTGGTCAAGAATCCACATTGATTTTGCTGGCCCTTCCACGGCCAAACCTTCCTAGTGGTAGTCGACGCTTCTAAATGGTTGGAAATCATTCTCATGAGATCCATGACAGCCGAGGCAGTAATCGCAGCCCTGCGGCACCTGTTTGCAACCCACGGGTTGCCCGACACACTAGTATCCGATAACGGCCCGCAATTCACGGCAACCCAGTTTGAGGAATACTTGGCAGATGAGGGCATCCGGCATGCCCTCTCTGCGCCTTTCCACCCTGCGTCGAATGGCCTTGCAGAGCGTTCCGTCCGGAGCGCTAAAGAGGCATTGTCCAGACTCAAGCCAGGCGACTGGCAAACAAACATAGATTTCTTTCTGGCCGTTCAGCATAGAACCCCAGCACTGCAACAGGCAGAAGCCCAGCCGAATTATTGATGGGACGGAAGCTCCGGTGCCCACTGACCGTTTAAATCCACTACACACCAGAGGGTTACAAGGGGAACTGGAAAACTAGAGAAATGGGCATAGGCGACCGAGTGTGGGCCCGCAACTATGGGGACGGCCCAAGTTGGCTAGCAGGGCAAATCATAAAAGCAACCGGTCCAAAGTCATACTTGGTTGAGTTAAAAGACAACCGAATATGGAGGCGCCACATAGATCAAATCAGAAGAAGAATAACCGAACAATCCGAACTCAATGAAACAGGCCCTGACAACACATTATTTGAACCCACAGCTGACCATAACCCGGGAGAGGCGCAAGACTTAGCTGAGTTCCCGGAGGTCCAGCGACGCCATCAGGTTCCCCTTGGTATCGGCAGGGACGACTCTGAAATTAATCCAGGGCCGGATGGCCAACAAAAAGAGCCTGCAAGTAATCCAGGGCTGGATGGCCTAGAGAAAGAGCTGGGAGGAGCAAACAGCCCCTCCGACCAGCTCAACCCACTCCCAAGAACTGAACCGCGCAGGTCCGAAAGAATCAGGAGACGCCCAGGTTATTTGCGTGACTACGTCGAAAAATAACATGTAAATAATATGTAAATATAGGTAAAGTGTTTTCTGGGAGGGGAGGAGTGTTATGTATCTTTAAATGTTTGGGCGGGAAACAAGCACGTTGCTGATTGGTTGAAGCCGTTAAACAGTATATAAGGAGAGGTTTTTCCCCAGCCAGGTTGCTGGGTTCACCCTATATTAAAGAGCTGTTGTCACTACCCTGGTCTCCAGCCTCAATTTTGTCTTCAGTGCCTTTCTCCCAACTTTGAACTGAACCAGATGGATATTTCTTCCAGTATAGTTAATCAAAAATGATTGGAAAAGCAAACTAAGTTCCTTCAAAGGCTACTTGTCTTATTGCCATTTCTCTGTTGCATTGAAAAGCACCTGTAAAACGTAACATTGGCAATCTTGTGAAGTGAAATAATGTCATCTTGGTAATGCTCCATCCAGACAACTTTCTAAACAGTTGTGACCATGACAGCATGTGGCTACAGAGGCTAGATTGGAGTGCCGAGTACCTAACCTCTTACACATGCATGTAAGAACAGACAAGCTCCAGAAATAGAATGCTGAAATTTTTAATGGGAGCAGAAGGGAAAAGAGACAGTATTGGCTGGTTTGAATTCCCAAGCCAGGAGATGAGATAAGGCAAGAATCCCTCAGTGGAAACTCTCATTCCTGTAAGATCACAAAGACATTCAAAGGCAAATATATATTCACCCAAAAGGAATTTAAAATGAGTTTTCCTTGAGGAAGATAGGATAGGTTCTAAATACACACAGATTATTACTGTATTCTCAGCAAATCTACAGATGGCCTTCCCCACTTACCCTTCTTTTAAAGCAGGGGTGAAATCCAGCAGGTTCTGACAGGTTCTGGAGAATTGGTAGCGGGAATTTTGAATAGTTTGGAGAACCAGCAAATACCACCTCTGGCTGGCCCCAGAGTGGGGTTGGGAATGGAGATTTTGCAATATCCTTCCTCTGCCATGCCCACCAAGCCATGCCCACCAAGCCATGCCCACCAAGCCATGCCCACCAAGCCATGCCCACCAAGCCATGCCCACCAAGCCATGCCCACCAAGCCATGCCCACCAAGCCATGCCCACCAAGCCATGCCCACCAAGCCAAGCCAAGCCATGCCCACCAAGCCAAGCCAAGCCATGCCCACCAAGCCAAGCCAAGCCAAGCCAAGCCAAGCCAAGCCAAGCCAAGCCAAGCCATGCCCACCAAGCCATGCCCACCAAGCCATGCCCACATAACTGGTAGTAAAAAATTTGGATTTCACCACTGTTTTAAAGGAAATATGGTATCACGTTTGCAGCATTTCAGAGAAACTAGAGAAATGGGCATAGGCGATCGAGTGTGGGCCCGCAACTATGGGGACGGCCCAAGTTGGCTAGCAGGGCAAATCATAAAAGCAACCGGTCCAAAGTCATACTTGGTTGAGTTAAAAGACAACCGAGTATGGAGGCGCCACATAGATCAAATCAGAAAAAGAATAACCGAACAATCCGAACTCAATGAAACAGACCCTGACCACACATTATTTGAACCCACAGCCGGGAGAGGCGCAAGACTTAGCTGAGTCCCCGGAGGTCCAGCGACGCCATCAGGTTCCCTTTGGAAACAGCAGGGACGACTCTGCAAGTAATCCACGGCCGGATGGCCTAGAGAAAGAGCTGGGAGGAGCAAACAGCCCTCCGACCAGCTCAACCCACTCCCAAGGACTGAACCGCGCAGGTCCGAAAGAATCAGGAGACGCCCAGGTTATTTGCGTGACTACGAAAATAACATGTAAATAATATGTAAATATAGGTAAAGTGTTTTCTGGGAGGGAGGAGTGTTATGTATCTTTAAATGTTTTGGCGGAAACAAGCACGTTGCTGATTGGTTGAAGCCGTTAAACAGTATATAAGGAGAGGTTTTTCCCCAGCCAGGTTGCTGGGTTCACCCTATATTAAAGAGCTGTTGTCACTACCCTGGTCTCCAGCCTCAATTTTGTCTTCAGTGCCTTTCTCCCAACTTTGAACTGAACCAGATGGATATTTCTTCCAGTATAGTTAATCAAAAATGATTGGAAAAGCAAACTAAGTTCCTTCAAAGGCTACTTGTCTTATTGCCATTTCTCTGTTGCATTGAAAAGCACCTGTAAAACGTAACATTGGCAATCTTGTGAAGTGAAATAATGTCATCTTGGTAATGCTCCATCCAGACAACTTTCTAAACAGTTGTGACCATGACAGCATGTGGCTACAGAGGCTAGATTGGAGTGCCGAGTACCTAACCTCTTACACATGCATGTAAGAACAGACAAGCTCCAGAAATAGAATGCTGAAATTTTTAATGGGAGCAGAAGGGAAAAGAGACAGTATTGGCTGGTTTGAATTCCCAAGCCAGGAGATGAGATAAGGCAAGAATCCCTGTCAGTGGAAACTCTCATTCCTGTAAGATCACAAAGACATTCAAAGGCAAATATATATTCACCCAAAAGGAATTTAAAATGAGTTTTCCTTGAGGAAGATAGGATAGGTTCTAAATACACACAGATTATTACTGTATTCTCAGCAAATCTACAGATGGCCTTCCCCACTTACCCTTCTTTTAAAGCAGGGGTGAAATCCAGCAGGTTCTGACAGGTTCTGGAGAATCAGTAGCGGAAATTTTGAATAGTTTGGAGAACCAGCAAATACCACCTCTGGCTGGCCCCAGAGTGGGGTTGGGAATGGAGATTTTGCAATATCCTTCCTCTGCCATGCCCACCAAGCCATGCCCACAGAACTGGTAGTAAAAAAATTTGGATTTCACCACTGTTTTAAAGGAAATATGGTATCACGTTTGCAGCATTTCAGAGAAACTAGAGAAATAAATTAAATCCGTTATTCAAAAACAGATAGCATGAGATTAATCAGATTCAATTCTTTTTTAAATGTTGATTTGTTTTTACTGCAATAATGTACAAAAAGGGAAGGAGGGAGGGAGGAAGGAAATCTAAAAAGTACATATTTTTATGTACGTTTTTATTTTCAGGCTGTTTCAACAGTGTCCATTGGAAACATACTTAATACCTAATTTTTTTCACTGTTTTTAAAAATATAATCCACAGGATCTAATACAGTAGTCTGCATATGTCTGACAGACATAGAAAATAACTAATTGATTGTGGAACTTCTTCTTTGAAAATACAATTTTATTGCAATAAAATACAAATCTGTAAAATGTTGTACTCTTATTGTGGACCAAAAGATATTCCTTACTAGCACTGAGATGAACATGAAGCTATACAGTCTCTACAATACCGACACTGAATTGTAACAGCAAGAGTAACTTCTCCCTGGGTTTTGATTATGATGACACAGAAGGTGTCATAGGTTTGACCTGATATTCTATAAGGATAATTATTATATTACAAGTTTCCCTTGGAAAGTCTGAACAACTGGAGTGGGCAATTGCCTTTTTAAATTTTTAATTAGAAAATATGCCTCTTGTTCTGGGACTTTGACCTACTATTCCTTCTCAAGGCAATGTCACAGAGAGGAACCCTTCACCTCAAGAAATTAAATGACTGAGTATGCCTAGTAAAAACAGTTGTGGCGTAAACTTTATCTTCTTTTTCAAAATGTTCTGCATAATCCACCATATTTTAATCCAAAATGATTTAATTTTTTTACAAGTCAACCATATATGATAAGTAGCATCTTCACAATCACATCTCCATGGATTGTACAGTAATAGAGACTAAATTGATATTGAACTTAATATCAGCAGCGAGACTTTTGGTGGCACAACATTGGAAGAAAGAAGAACTACCTACAATTGAAGAATGGACACTTAAAGTTTCAAACTTAGCAGAAATGGCAAAAATTTCTGCATATTTGAAAGACTACTCACAAGAATGATATATAGTGGAATGGAGAAAATGGATTGATTATATTCAAAATAAGTATCAGACCAAAAAGTATCAAATAGCATATGAGTGATGGTAGGGACTGTATTGTATTTCGGTATTAGTTTAAAAGGTGAATGGGGAGTTAAGGGATCAATGGGGGAGAAGGGATTATGGGTTATGGTTTTTGTAGTATGTTAGCATATGTTGCGTACCCCCTCCCTTGGGGCCAATAACTCGCCCCCAACAGTCAGCCGCGGTTGCAGCTGACTGTACCGGGGTGCCGGCATCCACAGCCACTCCGTCTTGGAGGGATTGAGCTTGAGTCTGTTTCTCCCCATCCAGACCCGTACGGCTTCCAGGCACTGGGATAGCACTTTGAAAGCTTCGTTGGGGTGGCCCGGGGTGGAAAAGTACAGCTGAGTATCATCAGCGTACAGATGGTAACTCACCCCGAAACCACCGATGACCTCACCCAGCGGCTTCATATAGATGTTGAACAGGAGAGGCGAGAGAATCGACCCCTGAGGCACCCCACAAGTAAGGTGCCTCGCAGATGATCTCTGCCCCCCTGTCAACACCGTCTGTGACCGGTCAGAGAGATAGGAGGAGAACCACCGATAAACGGTGCCCCCCACTCCCAATCCCTCTAACCGGCACAGCAGGATACCATGGTCGATGGTATCAAAAGCCGCTGAGAGATCTAATAGGACCAAGGCAGAGGAACAACCCCTATCCCTGGCCCTCCAGAGGTCATCCACCAACGCAACCAAAGCCGTCTCCATACTATAACCGGGTCGGAAGCCGGACTGGAACAGGTCTAGATAGACAGCTTCATCCAGGTACCGGGGTAGCTGCCATGCAACTACACTCTCTACAACCTTCGCCACAAAGTGAAGGTTGGAGACTGGACGATAATTCCCCAAAATAGCTGGGCCCAGGGAAGGCTTCTTGAGGAGGGGGTCTCACCACCGCCTCTTTCAAGGCAGCGGGGAAAACCCTTTCCACCAAAGAAGCATTTATAATCCCCCGGAGCCAGCCTCATGTCACTTCCTGAGTAGCCAGTACTAACCAGGAGGGACATGGGTCCAGTAAACATGTAGTTGTATGCAACCTCCCCAGTAACCTGTCCACGTCCTCAAGAGCCACAGAATCAAACTCATCCCAAATAACCTCAACAAGACGCGTCTCCGTCATCTCGGCTGGATCATCGCAATTTTGGTCCAAACTATCCCGAAGCTGAACAATTTTATCGAATAGATAACCGTTAAACTCCTTAGCACGTCCCTGTAAAGGGTCATCCCGTCCCTCCTGATGAAGGAGGGAACGGGTCACCTGAAACAAGGCAGCTGGGCGGTTATCTGCCGATGCAATGAGGGTGGAAACGTAGGAATGTTTCACCTCCCTCATTGCCACTAGGTAGGTCTTAGTAAAAGACCTCACTAGTGTCCGATCAGCCTCGGAATGGCTAGACCTCCAAGTGCTCTCTAGGCATCTTCTCTGGCGTTTCATCTCCCTCAGCTTCTCGGAAAACCAGGGAGCCAATTGAGATCTACGCCGGGTCAGAGGCCGCAAAGGCACGACACAGTCCAAAGCCCCAGCCGCGGCCCGTTCCCAGGCCGCAATTAGTTCTTCAGTCGTGCTGTGGGTAAGATCCTCAGGGAACGGCCCAAGCTCCGTCCGGAACCTCTCCGGGTCCATCAGGCGCCTGGGACGGAACCAACGCATTGGCTCCGTCTCCCTGCAGTGGTGGGCAGCGGTCCGAAAGTCTAGGCGGAGGAGAAAATGATCTGACCATGACACCAGTACCATCACTAAATCTCCTAATTCCAGATCATTAACCCACTGTCCAGAGATAAAAATCAAGTCTAGTGCGCCTCCCCCAATGTGTGTAGGGCCATCAGTTACTTGAATCAGGTCCAAGGCCGTCATAGAGGCCTGGAACTCCTGAACCACCGTTGATGACAAGCCGGCCGATGGCAGGTTGAAATCCCCCAAAACCAAAAGTTTGGGAATCTCAACCGCCACCCCAGCAAGCACCTCTAGTAGTTCAGGTAGGGCTGTAGTCATGCAGCAAGGAGCCAGGTACGTGATCAACAGACCCATCTGATTCCGATGGCCCCACTTCACAAGGAGGGATTCACAACAGTGGACTCCCTCGGCTCCAGACTCTCTTTAATCACAACCACCACCACCCCACCCCTACCTTGGGCCCTCGGCTGATGGAATGCGCGGAAACCTGGAGGGCACAGTTCAACCAGGGGTACACCCCCTTCTGTGCCCAACCATGTCTCCGTAATGCCCATAAAGTCCGTGGACTCCCTCTGAATAAGATCACAAATCAGGGGAGACTTATGTTATGTTATGCATCAATTGTGTTGTAAATGTTGTACCTTGATGAACGTATCTTTTCTTTTATGTACACTGAGAACATATGCACCAAGACAAATTCCTTGTGTGTCCAATTACACTTGGCCAATAAAAAAATTCTATTCTATTCTAGATGTTATATCCTGTATTTTGCTCTGGGAAGTCTCTGAGGGGGGAGGGGTGAAGGGGGAGGGGGAGAGGGTGAAGGGGAAAAAATTTTTTTTTAAAACTTGTTTGTTGTAAAACTTTTTCAATAAAAAAAGAGAAATTAAATATCAGGAAAGCTGTTGTTTGGATCAGACAAATGCTTTTCTTTTCTAAGAATTTGTCAAATATACCTTCAGGTTTTGATGTCCTGTTATTTAAGAAGTAGACAACGTAGCATAGGTTGAGAGGCAAAACTCTGGCCAAAATTATGGAAAACAAATACTGTGAGGACACATTGAAGGAAAGAAGAGATATTTCTAGGAATGACAAATACAAGATACCTAATAATTGTTCTTTACAGCTGAAGATGACAGTGCTACATATAATGAGCTAATTAAACAGGCTAGATTTATGGTAATTTTTGAACAATAGCTCAATAGTAACAACAGTTTAATAACAGTTTTTTTGAGAGGACGATAGGTTTTCCATCATCAAAGATCTTGTTGGAAGATCTAGCTATCTGTTGAGAATGCTTGAACTGTGGCTTTTCTGCTGTAGGAATTTAGCACCCCCCCCCCAGAAGAATGAAATATTTTAGAAAATATTTAAAAAGGCAGAATATATTTCCCTGGATGAGAAATGGAGAAACATGTTTTAAAGACAAAGCAGCTTCCTGACTCCCCCCACCTTTGTCAATGGGTCAGAGGTAGAAACTCATTCTCCCCACCTTTGTCAATGGGCCATCATCATCTGCAACATAATAGGACCCATCTAGCAACTGAAACTCACCACATGACACCTGGGAAGATTACATCAGCCAGCAAGGCTAGCTAAGACCCCCACCCCCGGGAGTCTGACAACCAATCAGGATACTCTTCCTGTGCCCCAGAAAGTTCAAAGCTCAGAAAAAGCATAAAGCTAGGGAGTGCACAGGATCTCATTCCTTTTCTGTTCAGGAACTCAAGCCATGTGATCCTGACCACGTACCTAGCTCCTTGCTACGTGAGAGAATCCCTGCCTGAGCTGTTGGAGGTGGTTGCTGGGACGGCAATGGAGATCCCCAGGCTTATGGTCATGGGAGATTTCAATTTGCCGTCGGTGGGGATAGCATCCACATCAGCTCGGGAGTTCATGGCTTCCATGACGGCCTTGAACCTGACCCAATTAGTGAACGACCCCACTCACATCGGGGGAAACACTCTGGATTTGATTTTTGTCTCTGGACAGTGGTTGAATGATCTGGAATTAGGGGAGTTAGTTATTAGACCCTTGTCATGGTCAGATCATTCGCTCCTTCAGCTAGACTTTCGAACCGCCGATCCCCGCCGCAGGGAGACGGAACCGACTCGCTGGTTCCGTCGCAGGTGCCTGATGGACCCTGAAAGGTTCCAGATGGAGCTTGGGCTATTCCCTGAGGATTTAGCCCACGACTCGGCTGGAGCTCTGGTTGTCGCCTGGGATCGGGCGGCGGCTGGCGCTCTAGATCAAGTTGTGCCTTTGCGGCCTCTGACCCGGTGCCGATCTCGTTTAGCCCCTTGGTACTCTGAGGGGCTGAGGGAGATTAAGCGCCAGAAAAGACGCCTAGAGAGTATCTGGAGGGCCAGCCGATCCGAATCTGACCGGACACTAGTTAGGTCTCAAATTCAGACCTATCTAGTGGCGATGAGGCTGGCAAAACGGGAGTATTTTTCCAACCTCATTGCATCAGCAGACCAGCCACCCTGTTTAGGGTGACCCGCTCGCTCCTTCATCAGGGAGCAGTAGAGGATCCCTTAAAGGGTTGAGCTGAGGAATTTGGACAATATCTGTTTGATAAAATCGCTCAGATTCGGGAAGGGTTGGACACAGACTGGGTGGATCCAGACGGGGTGGGGGAGGCAGGTCTTGATGTTATTATCTGGGATGAGTTTGATCCTGTGATCCCTGAGGACATGGACAGGTTAATGGGGAGATTGAATGCGACCACATGTTTATTGGACCCGTGTCCCTCCTGGTTGGTTTTGGCCACCTGGGAGGTGACACGAGGCTGGCTCCAGAAAATCGTGAACGCTTCTTTGATGGAGGGTGTTTTCCCTGCCGCCTTGAAAGAGGCGGTGGTGAGGCCCCTCCTCAAGAAGCCTTCCCTTGACCCAGCTAGTTTAGCAAATTATCGTCCGGTCTCCAACCTTCGCTTTTTGGCAAAGGTTGTCGAGAGTGTGGTTGCACGACAGTTGCCCCAGTACCTGGATGAAACTGTCTATCTTGATCCATTCCAGTCCGGTTTCCGGCCTGGTCACAGCACGGAAACAGCCTTGGTCGCGCTGGTTGATGATCTCTTGAGGGCTCGGGACAGAGGTTGTTCCTCTGTCTTGGTCCTATTAGATCTCTCAGCGGCTTTTGATACCATCGATCATGGTATCCTGCTGCGCTGACTCGAGGGACTTGGAGTGAGGGACACTGTTCATCGGTGGTTCTCCTCCTACCTCTCCGACCGGTCGCAGACGGTGTTGACGGGGGGACAGAGATCGACCCCAAGGCGCCTCTTATGTGGGGTGCCACAAGGGTCGGTTCTCTCGCCTCTTCTGTTCAACATCTATATGAAGCCGCTGGGTGAGATCATCCGTGGTCTTGGGGTGAGTTGTCATCTATACGCTGATGATACTCAGCTCTATATTTCCACCCCTAACCACCCCAACGAGGCTGTTGAAATGATGTCCCAGTGCCTGGAGGCCGTACGGGTCTGGATGGGGAGGAACAGACTCAATCCCACCAAGACCGAGTGGCTGTGGATGCCGGCGGCCCGGTACAGTCAGCTAATTCCATCACTGACCATTGGGGGCGAACTATTGGCCCCCATGGAAAGGGCTCGTAATCTGGGCGTCCTCCTGGATGCACAGCTGTCTTTAGAAGATCATATGATAGCCGTCACCAGGGGAGCCTTTCATCAGGTTCGCCTGATACGCCAGTTACGCCCCTTTCTGGATCGGGCTTCCTTATGCACGGTCGCTCATGCCCTTGTTACATCCCGCCTGGACTACTGTAATGCTCTCTACATGGGGCTCCCCTTGAAGTGTGCCCGGAGACTCCAACTGGTCCAGAATGCGGCTGCGCGGGTGATAGAGGGAGCACCTTTTGGCTCCCATGTAACACCCCTCCTGCGTAATCTGCACTGGCTCCCAGTGGTCTTCCGGGTTCACTTTAAGGTACTTGTCATCACCTTTAAAACGCTCCATGGCCTAGGACCAGGATATTTACGGGACCGCCTACTGCCACCATTAGCCTCTCACCGACCAGTGCGCTCTCACAGAGAGGGCCTCCTCCGGATACCATCAGCTAAACAATGTCGGCTGGCGACCTCTAGGGGGAGGGCCTTCTCTGTGGGGGCCCCTACCCTCTGGAACGAGCTCCCTCTGGGGCTTCGTCAACTCCCCGATCTCAAGTCCTTCCGCCGCGAGCTGAAGACGCTGCTGTTTCGAAGAGCAGGACTAGCCTGAATGTAGTTTTAAATTGGGATTTTTAAAAAAGGGGTTTAAATGAGGTTTTAAATTTGTATTTAAAAGTTAGAGCATCAATTGAATTTAACTATCTATTCTTTAGCTGTTTTTTATCTATTATATGTTTTCTGTTGTTTTTTGTCTGTGAACTGCCCTGAGTCCTTCGGGAGATGGGCGGTATACAAATATAATAAATAATAATAATAATAATAATAATTAAACCATCTTTCCAAGCAGCCTCCATGTTTCCAGTGTCTTTGTCCCCACTTGGAACTGAACCCAGATGGATATTTCTTCCAACACTGCTTTAACCAGAACGCAGAACAGACTGGAATGGAGTTTGATCTGATTCTCTCCAACTCTCTATTTTTTTCTTTCTGTGTGCAGAAAAAAGGATGAATTGTACTTAACATCAATAAGTTTCTTACGTTACTATCACATTTCTAAGTATTAAGGAATAGTAGGGGCGGAGATTTCTAACACAATGGTGAGAAGGAAATTAGAACATCCTTCCTTGCTTTGCTGATGCTCCTATCCACCTTTTTCTACAGCGTATCACTTCCCCTCATCAGAAATCCCAGGCTTATGGTTCTGCTGCAAATCAGGGTTTAAGTTTAAAGATCTGGAGCCAGAAGTTACATCTGTTCTACTTTTCAAAGCCCAGAGGACTTCTTTGTCAAAGGAACTATTGGAGATAAAATATACTGAGTTCAAGCTTGGCCAATCATTCTATCACTGCAACAATGGAAATAGAGGTGTTTTCAAAATGTAAAGTATTTTTTGAATTGCACAACTGAAATGGAACATAAATTGCTGGATAAGGTTATTCTAACTGAGAAAAGTCCCTTCATCACTACCCCTATGGTGCCTTTTGTGTGAGAACATGAATTAAGGTCTATGAATTAGTTCCTTTTATTGCTCGTGCTGCTTAAATGGCGTGCATATTGAATAAGCGTATCGTGATTTTGGATTTATGGCCCTAGTCATTTAAATGATATGAACTAGCTACAGTCAAAGTTCCTTTTACCTCTTCTTCTGCTTCTTCTTCTTTTTTTGGGGGGGGGGATGCTTAACATTTTTTTTGTCTTTCCTAAAGTTGATGGTTTTGCATGTGTTTTACATGGCTGGAAGCCCGAGTACAATAATCTTACTTCCTTTCAGGGAAATGTGATACGTGAATGCTGTTTGGTGCGGGTAGATAATGCCATTAAAATAGCTTCCGTTTAATGTTAACAAGTCGATTTCCTTGTCCAATAAGGCAGAGTAGCTGCAGGCCTCCATTTTTAAAGAAAAGAAAGTTCTCCTCAAAAGCATTAAAATTAAATTACCCTCGTTTAACAAAGTGCCCCTTGAAGTTTATTACACTTATTCACTTCATCTTGCTGAAAAATGTAATGAAGGCTGTTAATGTATGATGATGGAACAGACAGGAGAAGAGGGTTATTAGACATTTTCACCCCACAGCATGGAGATTCTACATAAAAATAATGAATGCAGTGGTTTATTTAAGAAGACCAAGATTCCATTAGGAGTCTTCCCATATTTTTTTTCAGTAAAATTTACTGGGTAAAAATATACAAATGCCATACTGGAGAAAGGATGGAAGCCATAGGAACACCAGTCTTCATGGAACCGAGGCATATCGTTCAGCTGTCCCAGAGAATTCATTTATAAATTTGGCTTGCTGTTGGCTGGAAGCAGGGTAGGGAAATAAGAGATTCCTTTGGCAAAATATTTCAGGCCATGGTGGAATTTCTAAGGGCAATTTGGCAAGCTGGTATGATTGCCAAGATTCCATTTGAAAATGCAAAAAATAGAACTTGGGATTTCAAGGGTGAATTATGTTATAAGAAGAGCCTATGGATGAAAATCTGGTGATTTTTAACACTGAACTCTCCCTCCCTCCTTCTTTCCTTCCTTCCTTCCTTCCTTCCCTCCCTCCCTCCCTCCCTTCCCTCCCTCTCTCCCTCCCTCCCTCCTTCCTTCCTTCCCTCCCTCCCCTCTTAATTATATGTAAAAATGGTAATAGGTATAGAAGAATTTGAAATAAAAATACCAGCAGGGATATGTCAGCAGGGATTAGCCCAGTATTTCAAACCTCATAAATTCAGTCCAGGTAATGTACTCTGCTGAATGATTTGTACATTTAGGTTGGTAGGGTTTCAATGATTATATTTGCCAAAAAATGTGAGCCAGACTAGTTTCTCATCTACTGTTATTAAGAACATAATCCACTATTTTGCAAAGGAGATAGCTAGCGTGAGAGTTCAGAAGAGGAATATTCATGAATATTCATGAATGTAGAAGTTCCTTTAACTATATGCCTCTTTTTTTTCCAGGCCACTTTTTTCTTTTTCTTTTTTCTGTCCTGTAAAAAGGCAAAGAAAGTCTATAAAAACCTGTTTCATAACATTCAGGAAATAGATTAATCCAATAGCAATTATTTTTTATTTGTTAAATTTATTTTCCAATCATCTCTCTAGGGGGCTATTCTGGGTGGCTTATAGCAATAAAATGATAAAATGTAAACATAACAACAGCAAAGGAATAGAAGAATAAAAATAAACAATGGAATACAATAATATGAAATTAAAAAGGTGGGAGGGGGGAATTAGTAGCCGAAAATTCAGGACAGTTAAAAAGAAATTTCTATCATCAAATGTTTTATTTATTGATTTATTTTATTGATTTATTTTGTCACAACAGTCTATATAAGCATAAGCATGAAAGTAACTATGTAATATATAAGCATATATATAAGCAAAAGTATGCAACAACTATATTAATTTGATATAATGAAAGGGAACAATAGGACAGGACCGGTAGGCATGTTTGTGCTCTTATGCACGCCCCTTACAGACCTCTTAGGAATGGGGTGTGGTCAATAGTAGACAGTGTTTGGTTAAAGCTTTGGGGATTTTGGGGTGAGACCACAGAGTCAGGTAGAGTGTTCCAAGCATTAACAACTCTGTTACAAAAGTCATATTTTCTGCAATCAAGATTGAAGCGGTTAACATTAAGTTTAAATCTATTGTTTGCTCTTGTATTGTTGTGATTGAAGGTGAAGTAGTCTTCAACAGGAAGGACATTGCAATAGATTATTCTATGAGTTAAACACAGGTCCTGTCGAAGGCGGCGGAGTTATTATTTGTTATTATTTGTTGTTAACAAATAATAATTCTTGGTCATAAGATACATGGGTGGCTTTAAAAAGGCAGGTTCATGGAGAGTATGTCTCTCAACTACTTCATTTTCAGAGATCATACGCTACTGATTATCAGCTATGCAGCACAGAACAACAGGGAGAGGAGAGCTGCGGTGGCCCAATGGTTAGAATGCAATACTGCAGGCTTACTCTGCATTCCATTGCCAGAAGTTCAATCCTGACCAGCTCAAGGTTGACTCAACCTTCCATCCTTCTGAAGTCGGTAAAATGAGGACCCAGATTGTTTGGAGAAATGTGTTGACTCTGTAAACCACTTAGAGAGGGCTGCAAAGCACTATGAAGTGGTATATAACACTAAGCGCTATTGTATTGCTATTGCTATCTTCATGGGATTAAGTAGAATGCTGGGAATGGGCAGCAGATAGATGGAACTTGGTCTGATTTACTAGAGTTTTTCCTGAAAGGATTTTGTTCTTTTCAACTGAAATCATGAGCTCTAATTCTATGTCCTGCCAATATCAGATGTGGCTTCCTTAAGTCCCATTACAAACACAAACATTCAAATTTTATTGGGATTTGGAGGAGACAACGGAGCTAGCCTTGTGTTTCTTCAACTTCTGAAACTGATGTGTAAGGAAGATATTGTAATTTTGTGTTCATTGTAAGCATAAATTCTAAAATCCAAATTTTAGTTGGTAACATGTGACAAAAATAAGGGCAGTAGAATTCTTTTACAAAGGAAGCAAACCTCAAGGTCGAATCTACCTCTCCTCTGAGCGACTTTAGATATAACCCAGGCCTGAAATTAAAAACAATTTATATAGTAGTAAAACTCTTGTTTCTTTAACTTTAACTGGGTGAAACGGTGCATTATAGGGAAACAATTTTTGAATCATATTACTTCAGATGGGCTAATTTACAGAATGCATCCAAAATCTGGAACCCATAATTCCAGCCTTTTGTTGGAATTCTAGCCTGTTGCTTGCCTACTAATGGTACAGAGAATTGCAATCCATTTTTCTGTATCACAGTAGTGGACTGAGAGAAACTCCAGGTATCCTATTTAGAGATTTCTGATCCAGCCACCAGTTGGGGGATAACTACCATATTTTTCGGAAAATAAGACCCACCTTTTTCCCCTTAAAAGGGGGTGAAAATTTAGGTGCATCTTATATAGCTAATGTAGCCCGGCCCACCCACTGGCCCCCACCCTTTGGCCTCTGCCTCCCAGCAATTTACCTCTTTGCAACAAGCAGCAAGAAGAAACAGCCCATTTCAGCTTCAGCACAGCCTCATTAGCACAAGCTGATTGTTGGATCAGACTCCCGACTCAGCACAGGCCTCTGCTGCTTGCTGCAAGGAGGTAAATTGCTGGGAGCAGATTTTTTTTTCTTGTGTTAATCAAGGTATACTGAAAACAAAAGGAAAGTAAAGCAGGCTATTTGCAGTTTGCCGCAACGAAGCAAAATTGTTGGGAGACAGAGGCAGATTTCTATTTCTTGTTTTCCTCACCAAAAAAGGTAGGTGCGTCTTATAGTCCGGAGTGTCTTATACTCTGAAAAATACGGTAGGTATTTTGGGTCTAGTGAGAACAATATGGCAAATGCTTCCTACCACACCTATTCTACTTTCAGGAAGCTGTGCA
Source organism: Ahaetulla prasina (assembly GCF_028640845.1). Classification (NCBI taxonomy): domain Eukaryota; kingdom Metazoa; phylum Chordata; class Lepidosauria; order Squamata; family Colubridae; genus Ahaetulla; species Ahaetulla prasina. The sequence continues at coordinate 354,874,177 of NC_080539.1, read as the reverse complement.
ACCAGTGTTAACCAAGCAGCTGGCATCTGCTTTCTGTTACTAGACCAGTGCTACTGTTGCCTCTCCAGTAGTACTTCTAATGTTTTTTTTTCATTCATTGGACTCCTGGATTCATTCTTCTGCTTCTTTCTCTTCTTCATGTAAGGATTCCCTTAGGAGAGATAAGACACATTCAGAGATATGAAGGCTGAACATTCTTATCAAAAGCAGCACTCTAATTAGCAGCATGTGTATATAAATGGATAGCATTATTATTATTATTTTTAAAAAATATCTATCTGTAGAGAAAAGCAATGAATTTAGAAGGGGAAATTTTGATATGATCATGGATTTAATTGGCTTTAGAAAGGTACACTTAAAAAGTTAGGCATGGCCAGAGGTGGGATTCAATTTTTTTTTACTACTGGTTCTGTGGGCGTGGCTTGGCTTGGTGGGCATGGCAGGGGAAGGATAGTGTAAAATCTCCATTCTCTCCCCACTCCAGGGGAAGGTTACTGCAAAATCCCCATTTCTTCCTGATCAGCTGGGACTTGGGAGGCAGAGAGTAGATGGGGGCAGGGCCAATCAGAGGTGATATTTACCGCTCCAAACTACTCAAAATTTCCGTTACCGGTTCTTCAGAACTGGTTAGAACCTGCTGAATACCACCTCTGGGCATGACCCACATCAACAGGCAAGTGAGACCATGTCAAAAGTGTACAGGAGATGGCAAAATATACCATCCTTGGCCTGAAATTCAAATTGTCCAAAGGGAAAATAGTCCTTTAAAAAAATGAGTTATTTTTTTTAAAAAAACCTGATTTTGGTGATGAGTTCCACATCATGGCAGCGAATGAAGGGGCTGTTGGAAATTGCATTTAGCTCCCAGTTAAATGCTCCTGGTTCAGATCAGATCAGGCAATCCAGTAGCGATTATGGCAGGTGGTTCAGAAAACTGGTAATGATGGCAGCGTGAGGCTCCGTCCACCTGCCCGGGTGTTATTTTCTGCTTTTAAAAGGTAAAAAAAAGGTTCTGACGATCGTGCACCACAGCTGTGATTGTCAGAGCCTTTTTTTAACTTTTAAAAGCATTTTTTACAACCTATTGCCTGAATAGGTTGGAAAAAATGCTTTTAAAAGTAAAAAAAGGCTCTGATGATCACAGCTGTGGCATGTGATTGTCTGAGCCTTTTTTTACTTTTAAAAGCATTTTTTACAACCTATTTGCCCGCGTTGGGAGTAAAAAATGCTTTTAAAAGGTAAAAAAGGTTCTGACGATCGTGCACCACAGCTGTGATTGTCAGAGCCTTTTTTTAACTTTTAAAAGCATTTTTTACAACCTATTGCCTGAATAGGTTGGAAAAAATGCTTTTAAAAGTAAAAAAAGGCTCTGATGATCACAGCTGTGGCATGTGATTGTCTGAGCCTTTTTTTACTTTTAAAAGCATTTTTTACAACCTATTTGACCACGTTGTTAGTAAAAAATGCTTTTAAAAGGTAAAAAAAGTCTCCGACGATCATAGCTGTTGCGTGTGATCGTTGGAACCTTTTTTTATGGGGGTGGGGGTGGGGGGGAGTCTATTTTTGCTCCCAGCAGGCTTCCCTGAAGCCTGCTAGGCAAAAAACAGGGGGTGTAGGCAAAAAACAGGGGGTGTAGGCAAAAAACAGGGGGTGGTGGTTCATTTTTGAGAGAGAGAGGGAGAGAAACAGAGGGAGGGAGGGAAGGAAGGAAGAAAGGAAGGAAGGAAGGAAGGAAGGAAGGAAGGAAGGAAGGAAAAAGGAGACGAAGGAAGGACTACAAACCTGGCACTAGACGCAGCTTCAGAGGATAATCTAGGGCTGGAAGGGACCTGGAGGTCATCTAGACCAACCCTGCTGCAGCAGGATATTGTTAGTGAGTTTCTGTCTTTTGATCCCCCAGTCACATGGTTACATAGCCACGCCCACCCAGTCACATGACACACCCACCCACCAAGCCACGCCCACCAAGCCATGCCCACAGAACCGGTATGAAAGAAATTTAGATTACACCACTGATTTAGCTGGTAGATATTGCCGGCAGATGATCTGAGAATTTGCTGGTTTGAGAGCAAAGTTTTTGAGTGTTGACAAATACAATTAATTTAAATACATCAGGAGTTTTAAAGGGTGGTTCTTTGTAAAATTGTGGTTTGGCCTGCTTTAGAATCTAGAATAAATTATCCCAGACTCACTTTTTACAAAGACAAGGATGATCCCAGTATGAGTTTGGAGAGACTGATCAATCACTTCAAAAGGGCAAAGAAAAACTAAAATCCACCAAATAGTTATGTCAGTCTCTGAACTTTCTATGCTACTTTCTTCACTGTGGCTTCAGCATCATTCTTTGAACACCGATTTTCTGCCAAAGGACAGCAGCCATATTTTTATGGGGTTCTGTCAATCAAATGCAGTGTGTTTGTCGGGCCTGCTGTGTGTATGTTTATTATAAGCCATTTCATCTGTGAAATTGGATGCACAAGCAGATGGTGCTAGCAACAAATGTATGAGGTAGAACTTGGATTTCTCATATCCCTAGCAGCTTGATAAGAGTTGCTACCATGTGGCATAAAAACAGCTGGATTGTTACCAGTTATTAATAATTGTTGTTGGTGTGCCATTATAACTGCTTGATTTCAGCATGGTCCAATGCCCTACAGATTAGCCTGTTTGAATTCCATTTGAACAGCTCATTCTGGATACACCTCAGCCAGAGTCTTCAGTAGCAAGAGCACTTAGACCTACACACCACTTCATAGTGCTTTACAGCCCTCTTTAAACAATTTACAGAGTCAGCATGTTGCCCCCAACAGTCGGGGTCCTCATTTTACTGATCTCAGAAGGATGGAAGATTGAGCTGGTGAGGATCGAACTCCTGGCAGCGAGCTGAATTAGCCTGCAATATTGCATTCTAACCAGTGTTGACATGTAAAATTTGTTACTGTGGTTCTGTGGGCGTTGCTTGGTGGTGGTGGGTTTTGTGATTGGGTGGGCATGGCCAACTTTTTTTTTTACTTTTAAAAGCATTTTTTCTACAACGTCTTCGGCCGTAAAAAAATGCTTTTAAAAGGCTCTGATGATCCCAGTTGAGTTGCCTGATCGTCAGAGGCTTTTGTTTTCTTTTAAAAGCATTTTTTTTGCCTTTTCTTTGGTCGAAGAAAAAACGCTTTTAAAAGTAAAAAAAACCCCGTCTGATGGTCACGCGGCTCAACTGGGCATGGGGGGGTGGACAGGGATTTTTGCTACCGGTTCCACCCGCTGCCATCGCTACTGGGTCAGATGATCTGGTCCAAACTGGGAGCATTTCACCCCTGATTCTAACCACTGCGCCACCACGGCTTCAAGCTAGTGCTATTACTGGGCATGCAGAGAATAATCCTCTATTTATTTGTTATAGGTAAAAGACTACCAGGTTCAAAAACCGCCCTGAGTCCTTCGGGAGAAGGGCGGTATAAAAATTTAATAAATAAATAAAAATAAATAAATAAATAAAAACAAAAAAAAGTGGAAAAATAGGGAAGGTGGGAAACTTCTACCCTTTTGTTTCAACCTTGTGCTTTTTGCTCACAGTAAAGTTACTTTTTCAAAGTAACTTTAACCCCCTCATAGCCCAACTAAACATAGTGTCCAAATCTGATACCTAGAGTGGAAGCCCTGTACCCAGAGAACTGTCCTGTGCTATATCTAATTCTACTTTCTCCTATTGAACCTAATGGGAAGGGTATAAGAATACAGGTAGTCCTTGACCTATGACCACAGTTGAGCCCAAAATTTCTCTTGTTCAGTGAGAGATTTGTTAAGTGAGTTTTGCTCCACTTTATAATCTTTCCTGCCATTGTTAAGTGAATCACTTTTTTTCATTGCCATTGTAACTTCTTCATTAAAAGAATAGTTGTAAGTCTAGGACTACCTGTATTCAAGAAACTCAGAAACTCCTGGCTTTGTTTGCTACACATTTTCTGAGATTAATAGGCTCCACAGAAATCACCATAAGAATTGCATGAAGTCTTTTTTCAAATATCCATAAACCACTCTCACAGTAACATATTATAAATTAAAAATATTGCCAAAAAATAGTTCTGTACTGCCAAAAAAAAGAGCTCTGTTTTCACTGCTTTATTAGATATTAGGAAGGATGGCAGGGGCATCAAAGAATCAAGAAGGCAACTGTAACCATACAGACTTGCCTTCTTTTCTTTGTGTTGTGCATGTAAAATTGACAGATCTTTGACTGTATGGTTATAGCCATCTTCTTGACTTTTTTAATCTGCACATTGGTTCATACATACATACATACGTGTGTGTGTTGTTAGTTGTGAAGTCGTGTCTGACCCATCGTTACCCCATGGACCATGTTTCTCTAGGCCTTCCTGTCCTCTACCATCTCTCGGAGTCCATTTAAGCTCATGCCTACTGCTTCAGTGACTCCATCCAACCACCTCATTCTCTGTCCTTCTTTTGCCCTCAATCTTTCCCAGCATTAGGCTCTTCTCCAGTGAGTCCTTCCTTTTCGTTAGTTGGCCAAAATATTTGAGTTTCCTCTTCAGGATATGGCCTTCTAAAGAGCAGTCAGAGTTGATCACCTCTAGGACTGACCGATTTGATCACCTTGCAGTCCAAGGGACTTGCAGGAGTCTTCTCCAGCACCATAGTTCAAAGGTCTCAATTCTTTGGTGCTCAGCCTTTCTTATGGTCCAACTTTCACAGCCATACATTGCAACTGGGAAAGCTGCATTATATTAAGCTAAATTATTTGTTATCTATTCCCCACCATCCAGTCAGTGCTGAAGAATCTTCTTGGATGAGAAGCGAAACACCTTCAAAGAAAAAAACAAGAAAGTCCAGTTGCCTCCTGAAAAAACACCTTTGAGACAACCATGACCTGGATGACTGAGAATCTCCATAGACTTTCAGCTATGCACTTTGGGATGAACACCCTTTCAATGTTGTGGGAGTGTGAACGGATTTCCAGGAAAAAACTGCAGACTACAGGACCCATGTGCACATCAGTTTGAGATGCAGACAACACAGACTCATCTCCAACAGCCTGCATCTCTCTTAAACAGTGAAGGGACACAGGCAGAAAATACTCTGCAGCCAAGAAGACTCCAGACCCATTTGTACTACTCAGGTGGACCCTGAGGACACAGATAAACCCTGAGGACACAGATAAAGATAAGTGGCCTCAATGACTCTCTAAAAGGATGCAAATGACCAACTGTCCGCAAGGAATCCTTCCATTCTCCACCATCCAGTCAGAAACATCTTCAAAGAAAAAAACAAGAAAGTACAGTTGCCTCTTGAAAAAGCACCTTTGGGACAACCATGACCTGGATGATTGAGAATCTCCATTGACATTTGTCATCTATTTCACCTAGTTAAATTATTTGTCACCGCTAGTTGTATAGTGGTGACATTCATCAGATAGAGAGTAATTCCTTTCTGAACCAGTGCAGAACCTGCTGGCTGCCTATGACTCCAGAGATTTCTCTACATTTCCATCTTTCTATTCAAGTGTCATCGATTTTTAGCAGAAAATACAATAAGTGCTGCAAAATTGGAGATGGGGTTTACACTGATTTAAATCAATATATATTCACCTTTTACTTGGCAAACAGACCATCTCAGCTGGGAAAGAATAGTAAGATTCAGTGCATTAAGCAAAGAACAGGTGCTCAGTTTAACGGTGAAAGACTCCTTATACTGTATATCCCAGATCTGGAGTCAGGTCTCAATAAAATGTTTCACAGAGAAAGAAGGTGATGTTAGATGCAGAGACATCCATTGCTGTGCAACAAAGAATGGGGAACTTTTTTATGAAATGTACTCTCCAGAGAAATGGATTTTTTGAATTACAGGCAATCCTTGACTTATGACCAATTATTTTATGACAGTTTGAAGTTATGATGGCCACAGAATGGGTGCTTTCGCAACCTAAAAAGCACCCCTTCCCAGCTGTTGTAACTGGTAGCACCATCTCACAGTCTCATGTGGCTGCTTATCAGATGGGACAGTATTTTGATCTGCTGTGGAGATCTGTGGTTATATGACCATGATTTGCAATTTTTTTTTGCTCAGTTTCTGGCAAGCAACAACAACTGCAACTTTATTCACTTACACATAAATGGCTTCACGTAAAAACCACCTTGTTTGCTTAACAATTGCAGCATTCACTTAAAGACTGCCTTGAAAAAGGCCAGAAAATTACTTCCTGTCCTCGTGGGTGCTTGGCATATGATTGTAACAACTTACAACCATATTTCTATACCCAGTTATGATCATAAATTGAGGACTACCTATAGATCAGGGCAGGGGTGAAATCTAAAAATTTTCCCTACCAGTTCTGTGGGCATGGCTTGGTGGTCAGATGGCTTGGTGGGCATGGCCAATAACAATAAATAATAAAAATAATAAAGAAAGTATAAAAAAACAATAAGAGGTACCAAAAACCAACTTTCACACTTTACACACACACAACACAACACAACACAACTGACTCACACACAATGTAAAAGCAGCTGCACTTCACACTTCAGATAGCCACAAAAAGCTCAAAAACCAACTTTCACACTTTACACACACACAACACAACACAACACAACTGACTCACACACAATGTAAAAGCAGCTGCACTTCACACTTCACACAGCCACAAAAAGCTCAAAAACCAACTTTCACACTTTGCACACACACAACTAACACACACACACACACACACACACACACACACAAGATACAGCTTTCTGAGATTTTGTGTGTTTGTGTAGTTAGAGTGAAACACTAAAGAAACACACCAAATCTCAGAAAGCTGCACAAATATTTTATTTTATTTTATTTTATTTTATTTTATTTTATTTTATTTTATTTTATTTTATTTTATTTTATTTTATTTTATTTTATTTTATTTTATTTTATTTTATTTTATTTTATTGTGGACTTCAAATCCCAGAGTTCCTCAGCTAGCAAAGCCAGCCGGTTGATCACCGAGAAAATAGATTAGCTGAGTGATTGATGCTGTCCGGCTGAAACTGAAACTGCTTTCGGGCTGGAAAGAGAGCCATCAGTTCCTCAGTAATCAGGTAAGTGCCTTAGAATCTCTACTCTTACTTGTAGAAAACATGTTTTCTACAAGTAAGAGTACAACTAAGGTTCTGCTGTTTTTTACTTTTAAAGGCCTGTTTCGGCTGAAGCAAAACCGGCTTTTAAAAGTTTTAAAAAAAAACCTCTGCAGATGGTGCGGCTCAGCAGAGGCAGGGTGGGCGGGGCCAGGGATTTTTGCAACCGGTCCTCCGAACCAGCAGCCACCATCACTACCGGATCGCGTGATCCCGTCCGATCTGGGAGCTTTTCACCCCTGAACCAGGGGTCTCCAACCTTGGCAACTTTAAGACTTGTGGACTTCAACTCCCAGAATTCCTCAGCCAGCTTGGCTAAGGAATTCTGGGAGTTGAAGTCCACAAGTCTTAAAGTTGCCAAGATTGGAGACCCCTGCTATAGACTGTGCAAAAGATAAAGCAAAGGCCCCAAAGAATTGCAACCACAAAAATTGCATAGCCAATAGCATTGGAGAATGGGGCACAGAAAGATACGTTTTGTTTATAAATTGTAAGTAAGGCTTATAAATTGCAGCCAGGCATGATGTTGTACAAAGGGCAGAGGCACCAAGCCATGAATGTAGAAAGAAGACACGAAGAGGCCATTAAGATAGTTCAGAACAATATTTCTGGGCCAATGCTTGGCACCTTATCAGGCGAGAACAAATATATTCTCACAGTCATGCATGCTCTTGAGAAGTCTGGCATTGATTGCCTTGGTTCAAAACTATTTTAAAAAGCCCCTTATTAAATCACTCAATTTCTACTCTTTGGACATTCAAAATACCACTTATCAAATTCTGATTTTGATTCTGCTTTTCAAATTCTACCTGAGATACTTTGTATAATTATTGATTGGCTGTTCAGTGATGTAAAAAATGGATTTTCTCCTGAGTGATTAATATTAGATAGGCTTTGTTGTCTTTCAAAATCTGGATTATGAAATCAAGTCTCAACAAATGGCTTCTGTATTTTTTCTGTCTTAAAACACAGCCAATTTCTGATGTTCTTGGTCACACTGCATGCATTTATACTTTCCGGCATTGCCTCTTGCTGACTACAGACTGACCTTGGTAATAATCTGCCCTGCAAAACAGACCTTGCTATCCAACAGCAAAATAAAGGAGCAATCTATATCAAGCCAAGGAAATTCTAGTTTTTGCTAAGATGTGCCTGACCTTGGCAGGTTGTCCTTTGTAAGGAAAAAAAAAATATGAAGGGAAACACCATTTCTGCTTATTGGCTGATCTCCAACATTCTGTCAAATAAATATATTATAGAGGAAGAAAAGAAATAAAGGGCAAAGAAGACAAAACAAGATGACTGTTTTTATTTCAACAGGGTTACCACTGGTGCTCAACTTGCACGTTCATTCAACTGTGTTTCCCACTTTAAAATGTTCAACTGTTATTTATCTCTTCCTCTACACATTCTACAAAGGAATTATTTAGTCTGTCATTTGCACCTCTATAACTGTCTGGTTTGGCACTGCAACCAAACAAGGCAGACACAGACTTCAACTGATAGTGTTGTGGTCTGTCAGCAGCCCATGGAGCTAGCTGAGGAGTCAGATAGTGAGGAGGCTGGGGAAGACCATGGGCCAGTCCTGGACTCTGGGGAAGGCCCCGATGAGGGCTCTGCGTTGGAGGCAGAGGTGGGGCCAGGGCCATCTGGGAGTGATGCACAGACTCCGGAGCCTCCAGAGGCAGAAAGCAAGAGGCAGAGGAACAGGAGGAGCCTGTTCCTAGTGCACACATGCAAAGAGCTGCCAGAAGGCAAGAGCAGCTAAAGCAAAAAGGATGACTTGGGAGTAAGGCCAGGAGATGACTGGCCCCTCCCATAAGGCTTAAAAGAGCAGCAACAGGTCTTGGGCTCTTTGTAAGAAAGCAACGTTGCTACATTTGTTTCTAGCAGTTGTCTCTTGTTTGTGGGGCTTTGCCAAGAAAAGCCTTTGGCAGGGTGCCAAAGAGGACAAAGGTTTGTGAAAAGGCCGAAGGACTTTTTCTGAAGGATTTATTTTGGAATTAATTTGGATTAAGCTGAGAATGAAGTAATTCTCAGCGGTTCTAATAAAATACGTTTGTTTAGGACTGACTGTGTCTGGAAATAACTAGTTGGGCCTAGGTCACAACAGATAGTTAGAATTGCAGAAAAAACAATTGCTACCAGCCTGCCTGTATACTGCATGAGCCAGAAAGAGGGCTGTGAAAGTATCTAGAGATTCCTCACATCCTCGACATAAACTGCTTCAACTTCTTCCCTCAATATGACACTATAGGGCATTGCACACCAAAACAACTAGACCCAAGGACAGTTTTTTCCCATGCCAACACTCTGTTAAACAACAAATCCCCACAATATTATCAAATTACCTAGTAGGGCTGTATTACTATTATCCTTCTCATTTTTTCTATTATCTACTCCTTATCTTCTTATGACTATAACTTTGTTGCTTGTATCTTATGATTTATATTAATTGTTTTATTTAGTCTCCTAGTACGATTTATGTTAATTACTTATTTAGTATCTTTGGACTATCAATGAGCGTGGTATTTTATGATTTATGATGAATGTATTTTACAATTATAATCATGATTTATCATTTGTTGCTTGTATGTACACTGAGAGCTTATGCACCGGAGACAAATTCCTTCCTTGTGTATCTAATCACACTTGACCTATAAAGAATTCTATTCTATTCTATTCTATTCTATTCTATTCTATTCTATTCTATTCTATTCTATTCTATTCTATTCTATTCTATTCAAACTCAAGTTTGGTATAGTGACATGTAGCATATGGTTTTTAGTGGCCTGGTATGGCTGGTGTGCTGGTGTGACTTAGCAAAAGGAGAGGGTAAAAAAGGGGAGAGGAAGCTCAGTCCTAGCTTTGAAGTCTAGGTATACTGTCACAAAGGCTGATAAACTGACTTATTTGCTAGCCAGTTCTGTTGATTCATCAACCATATACTGGTCCCAAGCCTGGATAAATGGGAAGGCTTAGGGAAAGCAATGGTGAACTACCTTGTAAAAAAAAAAAATCTCACCAGAACACTTTATCACAATACCATGGACAGCCAGAGCAACCAACAGAGAGGTGCTGAAGCTGAATCATATAAAAATAATTGAAAAAATAATTGCTACCAACTTGCCTTCCATTGAGGACCTGTATACTGCACGAATCAAGAAGAGGGCCGTGAAAATATTTGCAGATCCCTCGCATCCTGGACATAAACTGTTTCAACTCCTACCCTCAAAACGACGCTATAGAGCACTGCACACCAGAACAACTAGACACAAGAACAGTTTTTTCCTGAAGGCCATCACTCTGCTAAACAAATAATTCCCTCAACACTGTCAGACTATTTACTGAATCTGCACTACTATTAATCGTTTCATAGTTCCCATCACCAATCTCTTTCCACTTATGACTGTATGACTATAACTTGTTGCTGGCAATCCTTATGATTTATATTGATATATTGATCATCAATTGTGTTGTAAATGTTGTACCTTGATGAACGTATCTTTTCTTTTATGTACACTGAGAGCATATGCACCAAGACAAATTCCTTGTGTGTCCAATCACACTTGGCCAATAAAAAATTCTATTCTATTCTATTCTGAATCATATAAAACCAAACACATTACTAAAAGCCAAAATCACAAGATTACATCTGATTTACTTTGGCCATGTGATGTGTGCAAATTTGTTGGTGAAGTCAATAATGCTAGGAATAGTTAGTGGAACAAGAAGGGACAAGCAAAGAATACACTGGCTTAATAATATCAGAACTGATACAAATATGAACATCCAACAACTGAAGGAAGCTGTGCTTGACAGGGTAGCACAGAGCAATTGCCTATAAAATTGCCAAGAACCGAACACCACTGAATGGTTAAAACCACAGCAACTGTTGTGGGGCAGCTGTAGACAGCTTCCCCATTGGTCCAACCCCATTGATGTTAAAGGCTAGAGCCCTGAGTGAGATCTTCAGTTGCTGGGGGACATGCTGCCAATTTAACCCAAAATTGAGGGATCCTTGGTGCTCTTTGAACTTGCTTGTTTTCTTGCAGACATTTCATTACCCTAACTAGGTAACATCATCAGTGCTAGTAAAGAGTGCTGTTTGCTGTAATTTTTTATTCTGATGGCTTGCCCTGTCAGTGTGGGTTGTGGTAGTCTTAGAGATTCTTTGGTTGGGCTGTTCACTGATGGGCTCTTTGGCAGTTTCTTGATTGGGGTATTGTTGGTCTGAAGTTAACAAATTTGCAAACTCAAGGTAAAGCGCTCCAAACTCGATTGCAGAAAATATAACTTCAGCAACAGAGTGGTCAATGCCGGGGATGCTCTACCTGACTCTGTTGTTACATCCTCAAACCCTCACAGCTTCAAACTTAAACTATCTACTGTGGACCTCACCCCATTCCTAAAAGGCCCGTAAAGGAAGTGTGCATAAGCGCACCAAGGTGCCTACTGTCCCTGTCTTACTGTCCCTATTTATCTGTATTTACTTCCTTTGTTCATGTTTATGTTCATATTTATACTTGCTCCCTTGTACATGTTTGACAAATAAATAAATAAATAAATCTATGCGGATCTGGATGCTGATTACTGGTGGAGAGTAATTGGAGTCTCTTTGTTCTCTTTTGGGCTGGTTGATTGTCTCTTTTGCGTAGTCTATAGATATTATTAATGTCTATGTATCTATTGATGGTAAAGTAAACAGCTCAACCAAAGAATCACTTAGCCCAGCTACACAGACAGGCAAATCACCAGAATATAAACTGACAACAAACAGCACTCCTTACTAGCATTGATGGTATTACCTTAGGAGAATAGAATAGAATAGAATAGAATAGAATAGAATAGAATAGAATAGAATAGAATAGAATAGAATAGAATTTTTTATTGGCCAAGTGTGATTGGAAACACAAGGAATTTGTCTTGGTACAACACTTAATGATAGTCATAGGCTATAAATAAGCAATCAGGAAACAACCGATATCAATATAAATCGTAAGGATACAAGCAACAAAGTTACAGTCATACAGTCATAAGTGGAAGGAGATGGGTGATGGGAACGATGAGAAGAATAATAGTAATACAGTCTTAGTAAATAGTTTGACAGTGTTGAGGGAATTATTTGTTTATCAGAGTGATGGCATTCAGGAAAAAAACTGTTGTTGTGTCTAGTTGTTCTGGTGTGCAGTGCTCTATAACATCATTCTGAGGGTAGGAGTTAAAATATCTGCAAGAAAAGAAGCAAGTTCAGGGAGCCCCTCATTTCAACTCTGAATTACAAATATTCTCCTTTATTGGTAACCCCAAATTGGAAAGAGATCAGAAAGAGTGAAGAGAAAATATAAACTACAATGACTGTTGTAGAAGAGAGTGGCAGAAAAGAAAAGTTGGAGAATAAAGTTGACATGAATGTGTGAAGCGCTTGTTAGTTTCTGGGTCAGAGAAGGAGAAGAAAGATTTCCTTCAAGGAAGATAAGGGAAGTTCCAGAGAGATGGAATCCTGACTCAAGAAGGGATGGGAATGTGGGAGAGAGCTGTCTGTAGATGGAATCTTTCATTCTTCTACAATTCCGTGCATGTATGATTAAAGCTAAATAATAGGTCATGCAAAGGAAGATGAAAAGGTGACAATGATAGAAGGTATATCAATGAATAGACATCTCCATTTTGATTTGGGAGACCTTGATATCAAATTTCCAGCGTTGCTAAATCATCATCACCAGGATCTCTAGTTATTCTGACATAGGCCTTCCTTGATTGTATGTCTATGATCCTTCAAACTGCTCTTATTTCTTTTCTTCTAACCATTTGCTTCTGAATTTTCAAGAGATACCTGACCTTTTGCTCTTTGTGAATCCCGTGGGGGTTTGGCACGTGCCTGCAACTCAGACATGCTGGACCACTGTATGGGAAAAATACTTTTGATGATAAAACAGTCCTTGGTAATCTCTTTAAAAGGTCTATGTGCATTTATAAACCCCAAACCATCTCTCTGGGAATGCAACTGTGTAAAATTATGGAATAATATCAAATTGGTATAATATATAGTAATATATAGTCAAACAACATATGGACAAAGAAAGAGCAAGAAATTTCAGAAAATCTTTTGAAAACATTCAGTCTCTATGTTCCTTTTTGCCTGCTTATTTTTTTTATAACATTTTTCATTGGACTTTATGTTGAAGTCAGAGTTGGTTTTTGTTCGAGGAAAGATGTCTTATTTGATCATAAAATATCTCTTTGGAAGAGAGAATTTTTTTTTTTAATATCAACTAGCTTTAGTTTCATTATCTGTTTCCTGGCTAATGTTTCATTAGAGGATTGTTTTTATCTTATTTTCATTATTTAAATTGAGAATTTTTAGAGACCGATAACTTGTGCTTCTTCATCGTATAAAGGAAAAAGTCAAGGTGAAAATATTCATAATTTTTTGATATTTGGGTAAACTTAGAAAACTATCTAATTTTTGATCGAACTCCAAAAACAGGAAAAACAGCTTGTTGCAGTAATCAATTAATTTCTTCACTGTAAGAGAATTTGCTTTCTTATGAAAGAGAAACAGTATGCATGCAGTTATTGAGTTATATTTTAACGCCACCTGAGATAGCAACATGAATTCATAGATTGCAAACTCAGTAATATCCACTAGGAAGAAGAAATAAAAAGTGAACTGATAAGACTTTGGAGGCATCTGAACAATTTAGTGCTGTGACTTTTGCAATTACTCCTCTTGCAGTTGGGGCTGGATTCGTTTTTGGGTCATTGACATGACCCCCTTCCCACTCCCCCAAAAAATACATAGCCAAATTTCCACCTACGTCTCTTGCAATTAGAACCATGTGCCTCACTGCATGGACCAAGATTATTATAAACACAGTTGATGCCACGTTGTATTCAGTAACAAGCAGCGGTTTTTGTTCAGGGAAATACTGACACAGCAGTACTTTAGAAAATAAAAGATCTTAGTGTAAATCCTGGCTTAGTTTTTTTTCTAAAGGCATTTAGCTAGCTGCTAAATTTTATGATTTTTAAATCTGTTTGCTCTTCCAGAAGATCATTTCTTAGTGTTTTCTGTTTAAAACAAATTTGAAGTTTCTCTCTCCTGAAACACGTTTTTTTCCCCAATTCTTACAGCATGTCTGCCTTACATTTTGGAAGGTGCAATCCCCTATTGCAATTTCCCCTCTTAACCTTTTGACTTGTTTTTGGTCTCCAAGTACAGGTAATCATCAACTGACAATCATAATTGAAGTCAATGTTTCTGTTAAGCGAGATACTTGTTAAGTGAGTTTTGCCCCATTTTATGACATTTCTTGCCACAGTTAAATTAATTACACAATCTGTTAAGTGAATCTGGCTTCCCCATTGACTTTGCTTGTCAGAAGATGTGGCAAAAGGTGATCACATGAGCCCAGGACACTGCAACCATCATAAATACATGCCAGTTACCAAGCATCGGAATGTTGATCACGTGCCGCATTAGATCTAGTGACCAGACGTCCCGCTTTTGGTGGACAGTCCCGCTTTTTAATAATTTGTCCCGCGTCCCGCGGCAATTCTAAAAAGTCCCGATTTTTTTTTGTTTCACTCCCATTCTGAAAATGGGACGCAGCAACGGAAGAGGAGGAGGCGGAGAAGGGGAAGTGGCAGAGAAGGGGGCGCGAGAGGGAGGAGAGACGCCGCTTGACTTCGCCCGAGAGGAAGAGAAGAGCCGAGAGGAGAGCCGAGCCTGCCTGGAAGAGCGGAGAAGCAGCAGCCGCTCCTCCTCCTTCAGGCAGATGGCAAGACTCAGCACGCATGCGCAGCCCCCCCTCCCCCCCATCAATGGTGTCCCGCTTTGCCATCGCTGAAATCTGGTCACTTTAGCATTAGAGGATTGTTTTTCTCTTGTTTTTATTATTTTGTAAGTGTGAAAAGCAGTCATGTCACTTTTTTCAGTGCCGCTGTCACTAAATGAACTGTTGTGAGTCGAGAACTACTTGCACTGGGAGTGGGTCTTCATTCTCCCAGAGTTACGCTTTTGCACATACGTATGCACAACCACCATGCATTTTTCTGCTTTTATTTCATATTGCATATTTTAAAACAAATGTTGCTCCCGCTTAGATTTTCCTGACTTCTCTTTTAATAATCTCTTACTCTGCATTTCAAAAATCGGAAAATAGACCCCTTTTTTAATCTTAACAATGTTTTTGCTACAGTCCTGTCAATCAGGTACAGTACTTATTATGATTAATGAGAACAGTTTCCTGAAATTTTGAATAATGAAACATAAGATATTGTAGTTCCTTATTTAAAAAAAGAAAAGAAAATTGTCCAACTCAACTCTCTGACTAGGCCAGGGGTCTGCAAAATTGGCTCCTTTAAAACTTGTGGATTTCAACTCCCAGCTTTGTTGGCTGAGACACTCTGGGAGTTGAAGTCCACAAGTCTTAAAGGAGCCAAGTTTGCAGATCTCTGGACTAGGCAAACATGGGAACCTATCCTTGCTCACTGTATGTGTTGTGCTTACTCTATTATGTTGCAGAGGTCCTCAATCCCTACAAAAATTGTGCTACTTTGCCTGTAAGTGGTTGCTCAGCTTTGTAGTATGCCCCCTTTTCAGTGCATATTTATTTATTTATTTATTTATTTATTTATTTATTTATTTATTTATTTATTTATTTATTTATTTAGTCAAGCATATATAAGATTACAGATATAAGTATAAACATGATTATGAATACATTTATTTATTTATTTATTTATTTATTAGATTTTTATACCGCCCTTCTCCCAAAGGACTCAGGGCGGTTCACAGCCATAATAAAAATAGAACAATATACAAATAAAACAAAGATTAAAAAACTTATTATATATCGGCTAAAATTTAAAAAAAATATCCCATTAAAATTAAACTCTCTAAAAATTATAAAATTATAAAATTTAAAAATTACAAAGCCAGTCCCGCGCGAATAAAGAAATAGGTCTTCAGCTCGTGGCGGAAGGTCCGAAGGTCAGGCAGTTGACGTAATCCAGGGGGAAGTTCGTTCCAGAGGGTAGGAGTTCCCACAGAGAAGGACCTTCCCCTGGGGGCTGCCAGCCGACATTGCTTGGCGGACGGCACCCTGAGAAGCCCCTCTCTGTGTGAGCGTACGGGTCGGTGGGAAGTATTCGGTAGCAGAAGGCGGTCCCGTAAGTACCCTGGCCCTAAGCCATGGAGCGCTTTAAAGGTAGTAACCAACACCTTGATGTGCACCTGGAAGACCACAGGTAGCCAGTGCAGTCTGCGCAGGAGTGGTGTTACATGGGAGCCACGTGTGGCTCCCTCTATCACCCGCGCAGCCACATTCTGAACTAACTGCAGCCTCCGGGTGCTCTTCAAGGGGAGCCCCATGTAGAGAGCATTGCAATAATCCAGGCGGGAGGTAACAAGAGTGTGAGTGACCGTGCATAGGGCATCCCGGTCAAGGAAGGGGCGCAACTGGTGAACAGGCGAACCTGATGAAAAGTTCTCCTGGAGACGGCCGTCAAGTGATCTTCAAATGACAGCCGTTCATCCAGGAGAACACCCAAGTTGCGCACCCTTTCCGCTGGGGCCAATGTTTCACTCCCAACAGTCAGCTGCAACTGCAGCTGCCTGTACCGGGGTGCCGGCATCCACAGCCACTCCGTCTTGGAGGGATTGAGCTTGAGCCTGTTTCTCCCCATCCAGACCCGTATGGCTACATGAAATGTATACGAATAAATGAGGACAGTAGGACAGGGACGGTAGGCAAGTTGGTGCGCTTATGCACGTCCCTTACAGACCTCTTAGGAATGGGGTGAGGTCAACAGTAGACAGTCTAAAATTAAAGTTGTGGGGGTTTGGGGAAGAAACCACAGAATCAGGTAGTGTATTCCAGGCATTGACAATTATGTTGCTGAAATCATATTTTCTGCAGTTTGGAGCGGTTTACCTTAAGTTTGTATCTACTGTATGCTCGTGTACTGTTGTGGTTGAAGCTGAAGTAGTCATTGACAGATAGGATATTGTAGCAGATAATTTTATGTACTACGCTTAGGTCAGACCGAAGGTGACGTCGTTCTAAGTTGTCTAAGCCCAAAATTTCAAGCCTGGTGGCATAAGGTATTCTGTTGCGAGCAGAGGAGTGGAGGACTCTTCTCATGAAATATCTCTGGACTCGCTCAATTGTATTAATGTCCAATATGAAGTGTGGGTTCCAGAGAGATGAGCTGTATTCAAGAATTGGTCTAGCAAATGTTTTGTATGCTCTAATTAGCAGTACAATATTACCAGATAAGAAGCTACACAAGATTAGGTTTACAACTCTTAGAGCCTTTTTGGCAATGTTGTTACAGTGGGCTCTGGCACTTAGATCATTAGATAAGTGTACTCCAAAGTCATTGACAGAGTGAGGCTCCTCTACGAGGTCTTATCTGCCAAGCTTGTACTTTGTGTTCTGATTTTTTTTGTGCAAATGTGTAAGACAGAGCATTTGTTGGTTGAGATTTGGAGTTGCCAATTGTTTGACCATTCTGACACATAATCAAGGTCTTTTTGAAGGGTAGCAGCATTGTCGGTGGTGTTGAATAGTTTTACATCATCAGCGAAGAGAAATGCAGCTGCTTATAATACGATCGCAAAGGTCATTTATGTTAAGTATAAAGTGGGTTCGTCATACGTTGGCAAAAATCCTGAAAACTATTCTTTAAATTCTGTAGCAAAGAAGAAAGTATCAGAGATCAGCAGGGACATTGTGATTTTAAACCAATAAAAATAATTGGCTTGCTTATTGTTCTCATTATTCTTAGGTGTATTTTTTTTCCTCCTGCAAGGTTTGTTTTTGTAAAAGTGAACCGTAACCCTAACCCAATTTATCACTTAATGTTTGATCATCTGTATTGCTGATTCCGTTATATTGGTTCTGCCACATATTATTTGTTTTTAACGTTCCTTTGTTATTGCCTTTGTGACAATCATGTTATAATTACTTCATTTATTATGCTCAAATCTTTTTATACGATGCTTTCATTGTTTTAATGAATATTTATAGTTTATCACATTTTTGCCTGTTCTTTTAATACTTTATATACTGATTTAATTTTTTAGTGCGGTTTTTGCTTAATCATGCTTCATACTCTCACTGGAGGGAGTAGGACAACCATTCTTGTAGTTATAATTAGGGTCACTGGGGAAATTCAATGCTTGAGAAATCTTCCATAAAAGTTGGATTTAGGCTTAGCCTTGGCTAACTTAAATCCCTTTCATTTCAGTGGCTCATCCTGCAAATATGCTAAGGATGCTCTGAAATCAAGCCTGCTGGGACAGTAATCGTTTTTCTTATATAAACTGATTGGTAGTTGTAAAGAAATGTTAAGTGAATGGATGTTGTAGGGCAACATACAAGTTTAAATAATAATAATAATTATAGCATCTGCCTATCCCAGGTCCTTGGGAAGGACCCGACAGGTGGATAAAAATGCCAAATACAGCCTAAACACTTGGGTGACTGTGTGATAGCTTTATTTTCTTTTAACTTTATTTTTTTAGCTTTATTTTCACTTAGCAAATAGCACCTAGACTTACAAACCACTTCACAGTGCTTTACAACCCTCTCTAAGCGATTTTACAGTGTCAGCATATTGCCCCCAACAATCTGGATCCTCATTTTTATCGACCTTGGAAGGATGGAAGGCTGTCAGTCTTGAGCAGTTGAGAATCGAACTGCTGGCAGCCAGCTGAATTAGCCTGCAATACTGCATTCTAAGCACTGCAGCACCACGTTTTTATGGTGATAAACCTTAATAAGTATGAAGCATCTGACGCACCCTAGATTGAACAATTGTTAATAAGACGAAAGAATCTGGATAGTAGACATTGTAGTACCTGGAGACCGCAAAAGATAAGAGAAAGAACTGGAGAAAATCACAGAATAAAACGATCTGCAAATAAAAGTGGAATGTCTATGGCAAAAGAAAGCAAAATAGTAACAATATTATGGTAATAGGTGCCTGGGGCATAATCCCAAAACATCTGAAGCATCACTTGAGCACCATTGGCATTGAGAAAATTGCCATCTGTCAATTGCAAAAGGCAGTTTTACTTACTTGGAACAGTTTACATCCAGTGAGGATACCTTTAACACCCTCAGATGATAACATCTACTTATCCTAGGTCCTTGGAAAGCACTTGAGAGATGCATAAAAATGCCAAAATCAGTCTAAACATTGACTGGCTATGCAACTAATCATAATAATTTCTTTTAATAGAATATCCAGTTTTGCTTTTTCAGCAGGTAAGCTTCCCTTCCTATAATCTTTATAAATATAGGGAACCTTTACAAAGATTTATGTTGGTGTTTTTGTTAAAACACACATTTTAAGTAATTGGAACCTGCCTTAAATGAGGCTATGGAATCGTAGGTTATGTTCACATAACACATGCAAACTGGTTGCTGAACTAAAGCCGTTTTTTCTTGGTTCAGAGACTACTTAGAATTATAATTTCGTTAAACGGGTTAAATTTGCAGAACATCTTAAACCACAAAAAATAATTAAGATAATTAATAATCATACTAAGTGCCTTATGTAAATACAGCCACTAGATTTTTAACTAAACTGGTGAAATATGTCATGGAAATGCAAAGTATAACAAGTAACTCTTAAGTCCAACTCCTTGGCTCTATACAGCAATCCAAATTCTGTTACTCTGTTAAATTAAAAAAGTTCTGTCTTATGGTTGTTCATTTAGTGGATGAAGAGTTCCTTCTACTTCAGTGCCAACCCCAAATGCACTTGTCATATTTTGAACATTAGCAGAAACATTCTAGGAGTTATAGATGCAAAAACTCTGCAGCTGATTATGAGGTCATCTCATGCTCCATTGGTGGAACCTAGGGACTGCCATCTGCTAGAAAACCAGCCAGAGGCCAGTAGATATCCACCACCACCTCTTCCTCCTCCTCACACTGTGAAATGGTCAAATAGGAAGCCACAAAATCTACTTCAAAACCTTATGCCAATTTTTGTCTGAAGTTGAAAATTGGAAAGAAGGTTCTGATCTGTATTTGTTTCATTCTGCTAACCTAGATACATTTTTGGAAAAGTGCTGTGATATCTGTTTCATCTTTAAGGCTGGCAAGCAAGAATGGCAGTGGATGCGTTTTCTGATTGGAAAGATTTTGTGTTTGGCCTCTCCCTGTTCTCAGTAGGATTTGCTCCTATGCAGCTGGGCTTTGCCTTAGCATGTCAAATTCTGTCCCTAACCTACCAGCCGATTGTTGTTGTTGTTGCAAAATCATGTCTGACCCATCGTGACCCCATGGACAACATTCCTCCAGGCTTTCTTGTCATCTACCATCTTCTAGAGTCCATTCAAGCTCACACCGACTGCTTCAGTGACTCCATCCAACCACCTCATTCTCTGTCGTCCCCTTCTTCTTTTGCCATCAATCTTTCCCAGCATTAGGCTCTGCTCTAACCGATGTTAGGATCCAAACGCATCCCTTCCTGTTTTCTGCCTGGTTGTATGATTCAGTGACTTTTTGTAAAAGATAGCCACTCCACCACCTCTTCGGATTTCACGATCTGATCGATGAACTTGATATTCTTTGTTTGAGATAATGGAGTCAGGAAGGGATGAGTTCAGCCATGTTTCACAAACAAAAATGATATCAAATGTACCACTGTTTAACAAGAGGATAAATTCAGGTAATTTGTTAACAATGCTTCTCGCATTTATCAATTTGCATTTGAGATCTGTAGTAATTGGTGTTGAAGAGGTAAGGGGCGTACCTAGTTTTGGATGTTGGTAGGTTGGGGGTTGTGTACAACAGGTGGTTGTATAGATGGTTGGATGGGTGGATGGATGTTTTGGGAGGTGAGTGTTTGGATGTTGGGTACTTGATTGTTTATTGAGATGTTTGGTTGAGTGGTTGGTTGGGTGGTTGGTTGGATGGTAGTTTGGCTGGTTGGTTGGTTGGCTGTTTGGATGGCTGGTTGGGTGAATTGTTGGGTGGCTGTTTGGATGGCTGGATGGATGGTTGTTTGGATGGCTGATTGGATGGCATATTGGATGATATGAGATCTAACTTCACAAGGGACATGGTAAGTGTAGGGGGTAGGTAATGAAAGAAGTACAGAAAAGTTATGAAACACTGCACTTGAGAATAAAGAGGTATTTGCTTAACAAATGAGATTCTCAAGGTCATGACTTCTGCTAAGAAAAGGGCTTTTATGACCTGGAGGCTAAGCCTAAGCTGACGATGCTGTAAAACAGTTGTAGTTTAGAGGAAACAGGACCTAGTTTTCTCTCATAAATAATGCTGAGACATGTTGTGGAATGGGACTTAAAAGACCAAATTGGCTCAGGGCAAAAACATTTGAATAAGCACACCAGCATAGAGATAGTTTCTTACACCGTTGACCAGAACTAAATGCACACTCAAGCATCCAGAAGGGATTTTAAAAGCTCCCATCGACATCAATGGCGGTTATTTTAAGGTCTAACTGCAGTGCAGGAGGGAACGTTTTTTTAAAAAAATACAATTTGAACTTTTCAGAGAGACAGGCTACCTTTTCCGCTGAAGCAATCAATACTTTTCAAAAGTTTGTCCTCAGCACATCAATAAAGTGTCAGTTTCCACTGAGAACAATGGAGGTTATTTTGAAGGTTTGTAAAGAAAAGCTATTATCTCCACTTAGCTTCTTACTGGAATTTTCCTAGGTCCAGGGAAGGCAACTCAAGAAGAGGTGGAGGAACTGGATTTTGGGAAGAGAAGACTGAGCTAAAGGAAGAGAAGGGAAACTGGATAGAGGTAGGAATGGAGATAAGGATGTGGACTTGTAACTGGAAGCTATCTGAAGAAAGTTCGTAGGCCATATTTATCTCCCTTTAAGAGATTCTCAATGCTTGCCATAGATAGAGAGCAGCAGAGTTTCCAACTGCTGAAAGCAATAGAAGAAAAAAATGGTTATAGACTTTCTAGAGGTATATGGTTAGCCATCTTATTTAATTCACAATAATGTATTTGAGTCCATAGAAAAGTCACTATTGTCAGTGTTCCAAGTAACACCTCTAACGAAAGAAGTCTCTGAGGCTTGAAGTTTCTCAAAGTTCCATTTTATTAGAGATATCATATTGGCACATCTTGGAAAACCCAAATCTGAAAGCTTCCAGATTTTCCCCACCCAAAGGAAAGTTCAAGTCTCTGCCCAGCACCCACATGTCCATCACATGGTCCAATCTAAGCACTGTCCCAACTGGAGATGCCTCCCAGTTCCAGCCCTCTAGGTGCTGATGTCCTTGACTCTCTGAGAAAGGAATGTTATTATGACTATATATCACCCTGGCTCCATACAACCCCCCTCCCAGTTTCCCACAGTAGTAAATGTGGCAGGCCTGAAGGCCCAAAGCAAAAGATGGCTTCCAGGCTTGACAACTATTTCACCACAATAATACCAAACAACAACAGAAATAACACAGCCAGTAACACATCCAGTGTCAAATCCAGATAACTAAAAACATCAGCCCTTATCAAGTTTTATAGTTTTTATTAAATCGGGCAATTTTTGTTTGTTTTTGTTTTTATGTCAGAAAGCCAAGCCAAGCCAAAAGAAGACTAGATTAAGAAATACAACATCTTGTCAGAAATGGAAGAATACTGTATACTATACAGTATACAGATGAATACTGAAATTCATCTGCTTTGAAGTCCTCCTCCTGAGAATTCCTGGAGAAGACCACTAAAAAGCAGAGAAGTAGGAGCAATCTCTTCTTGTTGGCTTCTTTCCTCTATGGAACTGGTATTTTTGTCTAACTGCCTCCATTTTGTCTATCACACCTGCTAGTTCAGGGGTATCAAACTCAAGTCCCGTGGGCTGGATCTGGCCCATGGGGTGCTTAAATTTGGCCTGCTGACCTGGAAACAGACCGACTGGCCCGCGGTGCCTCTTCCAGCAAAAATGGAGCTCAGGAGGGCTGCATGCAGTCTTTCCAGGCTCCGTTTTTGGCTGAAACGGCTTTATGCAACCCTCTGCCAGCAAAAATGGAGGTGGGGGAGGCCATGTGTGGCCCGCCCAAGTACCATTTTCGCTGGCAGAAGGCTGCAAGAGGCCATCACAGCTGAAAACAAAGCATTGATGAGTGACATTGAGCTGGCCATGCCCACTCTATTATGCTCCCCTGCCCCCGAGGTCAAACACAACCCTGATGCACCCCTCAATGAAATTAAGTTTGATACTCCTGTATTAGTTGACGGTTGACTTTGTCCATCTTCACTTGTTTTTAATTCTTTTCTGAATGCCATCAAAGCTTATTAGCACATGTTTGTTGGTCCTATATTCTCATCTTTTATCAGCAATGGATATTCATTATATCTGTTAACTATGTGTTAATACAGAGTCCCATCTTTTTTTCCTTCTTTTCTTCCTTTGTCCAAAGACTTTTCTGACTTAACAAGGATAGCAATAGCAATAGCATTTAGACTTATCTACCACTTTATAGTGCTTTGTAGCCCTCTTTAAGTGGTTTACAGAGTCAGCCTATTGCCCCCAACAATCTGGGTTCTCATTTTACTGACCACAGAAGGATGGGAGACTGAGTCATCCTTGAGCCCCGGTGAGGATCAAAATCCCGGCAGGGGGCAGAATTAGCCTGCAATACTGAAGTCTAACCACTGCACTACCACGGTTCATGTATGTACTTCATGTATATGTTAGATGAGCTATGTTGCCTTGGTCGTTTGGTTTTACAGATAGCTTGCAGATTTGCACTCATCCTTCTTTCCAGTTTTTCAACTGGCAATACAAAATGTAATCTGCAGGTGTCACCATTGCCACTCTGATGGCCAATTCTTGAAGCTTTCTTCCCAGTTTACTAACCCCATAGAAGTTGTAACTGTCAAGTAAGTAGCTTTTAGCTCTTAGTTCATACATGAATGGACTCTGAGGGCTAGGATGAAGATCTCCTTCAGCAGCCAACTATTTCAGCTAATGTGTGACTCTATGACAGAAGAAAGGCATTTTGTCCCCCATTGGATTTTTAAATACATGTTCTCTGCCTCTGAACAAATATAGATCCAGAATTTGGTATGTGCATCTGGGTCAATCCATGACTGGTATTTCGGACTATTTTCTATTTTTGAAATCATCAGCCAGAAAGCCAATGCAGTGGTTATACTGGACTAAGGTTTGGACTAAACTGCTCCAAACTCGATTGCAGAAAATATGACTTCAGTAACAGAGTGGTCAATGCCTGGAATCCACTACCTGACTCTGTGGTTTCTTCCCCAAACCCCAAACCCCCAAAACTCACTCCGTCAAAGACCTTGGAGTTTTCATATCAAACGATCTAAGTGCCAAAGCCCACTGCAACTACATCACCAAAAAGGCTTTAAGAGTTGTAAACCTAATCTTGCGTAGCTTCTTCTCCAGAAAGATTACACTACTAACCAGAGCATACAAAACATTTGCTAGAACAATTCTCGATTACAGCTTGCCTGTCTGGAGCTCACACCTCATTTCGGACATTAATACAATTGAGCGTGTCCAGAAATATTTTACAAGAAGAGTTCTCCACTCCTCTGATCACAACAAAATACCTTATGCCACCAGACTTGAAATCCTGGGTTTAGAAAATTTAGAACTCCGCCGCCTTCGGCATGACCTGAGTATAATTCATAAAATCATTTGCTACAATGTCCTTCCTGTCGAAGACTACTTCAGCTTCAACCACAACAATACACAAGCACACAATAGATTTAAACTTAAAGCGAACCGCTCCAATCTTGATTGTAGAAAATATGACTTCAGTAACAGAGTTGTTAATGCCTGGAATGCACTACCTGACTCTGTGGTCTCTTCCCAAAATCCCCAAAGTTTTAACCAAAGACTATCTACCCCATTCCTAAGAGGTCTGTAAGGGGCATGCATAAGAGTACCAGCGTGCCTACCGTTCCTGTCCTAATGTTCCCATTGGTTGTATCCAATTCATATGGTTATCTCATGCTTATACTTATATATATTGTTGTGTTTGACAAATAAATAAATAAATAAACTTTAAGCTTAAACTGTCTACTGTTGACCTCACCCCATTCCTAAGAGGTCTGTAAGGGATGTGCATAAGTGCACCTGCATGCCTCCCGCCCCTGTCCTAATATTCCTTTTTACTTACTCTTTTCATGTATCCAAATTATGTTTATACTTTTACTTGTTATCTTATAGATGATTGACAAATAAATAAATAATAATAAAATAATAATAATAATAAGAGAGAAGTGATCTAGGTTGTAATCCTCTTTAGGTAGGAAACCAGCTAGGTGATTTTGGGCCAGTCACATTCATCTCCAAAAAGCAGCACCAGGTTCAGTGACAAATTGGGTGAAAACCAGTGGTGGTATTCAGCCGGTTCTAACCGGTTCAGGCGAACCGGTAGTGGCAGCTGTGGGAGGCTCCACCCACCCACCCGGATGTCATCACATCCCATTTATAGATGTTTTTGATGCTCTGCGCATGTGCGGAAAGCCTTGTGCATGAGGAGAGGTGGCGCTCCTGAGTGGAGCACACAAGCACGCACACACGCTCACATTTGCAAACCAGTAGCTAAGGTAAGTAAATACCACCCCTGGTGAAGACAAACCCCTAATTGTGCCATGAATTGTTGGCTGTGTCATGTGAACTAGGCTAGCACAGAGTAAACAAACAGACCCTGCAGTTGAGTGGAAAAGAGGCTAAGAAGAAGACTTCATCAGCTGAAACAAAGGAATTCCCAAACCAGCTCCGAAGAAATACCTAATTCTTCTGCAGGCTGTAAACTTCATTGTTTAATTTTTAAGAAAGGACGTTCTCATTTATTTATTTTTTGCTCTTCCTCCCGGGAGCTCTGAATGGCCTACATGTCCCTCCCTATTTCCCAGGTTATTCTCACCACAACCTACTTTTCAGGTAAGGTCTGAAAGAATAACTGCGAATCCAGGGTCATTTGAGTGTGTCATATTCAAATAATGCTGCTGATTTAAAATGAAATCTTTGCATCTGGTACAACATTCTGAATTTAACAACTTGGCACTGTTTCTTGACAAATTTGTGTTAGGGGAGATCTCTCTCAAAGGAATGTCCTTGTCTTTGAATATTCTTAATATTCTTGCTGGGAGAACTGACTTCAGGGTATAATTACTGCTTTCGTGACCTTCTTATAGTTTTCCTACACATTTCTGGTGGCTGATGCTGATACCAACTGGAAAACAATGTTTTTTTTCTCTCTCCCACTCTCCCCCTCCCCCTCAATCCCTCTCCCTCTCCCCCTCTCTCCCTACTCTGTAAAGATGTGAAACAATCTTCTATGTAAGCCTGATCTTTGGATTTGGGGATTCATTTGCTATCACTGCAGTTCATAAATGGGCAGGATGTTTTGCCAATTTTGGATAATTGCAGGTCAAAGAGAGTTCCTTATGGTTGCTTAGCAACAGAAAGAGTCACATGCAACCCATTTTGGGTTACCTGTTGGGAAGTAGCTTCTCTCATCTCATCTTTTCAAAGCATTTAAGTCAAAAGAAAGGACGTAGAAGAGAATAACAGAGCTGGAAGAAAAAGGGAAAAGATAACGCAGAAATTTTTTCTCTCTCTCTTTTTAGGTACTCCATTTTTATTTTGGTTACTGGAAACCTAATTATTTTTACTGATCATTTAAAAAAAAGGATCACATGTGTTCCTATTTAAAGTTAGGCTGAATTATAATTTACATTCCTTTTATTTTTTATAAAACATTGCCCTTGCTTTTACCTTAATTGCAGGTGTCATGCTGTGATAGCAGTTACTCAACTGATTTCAACAATTGGTGGCTAAAATTTTCTTTTCCCAGAATGCATCGTGTTCTACATTATTCCAGGGCATTTGTGGGGGGTGGGGAATGGTGCTGTATTACCTTGTTTTGGAAATACCTTGGAATCAAGGTATTGGCAGAAAAATAATAATTTTGCTTTCAAAAAGGGACTCATGCATGAACTAACACAAATTAATTTTACACATACGTATCCATTATCCTTGGCAGGTGTCTGGTAATGCAGAAAATCCCCAAGTTGAACATGCATATTTAGTTCAATTTCTTATCTGTTATTAAATGAACATGGACACCAGCATGCCTACACAGGGTTGTGTCACACAAGCTATTTAAAGCAGATCAGTTACAAATTTAAGCAGTTATGTTCTCGCAACTTGCTATGCCTGATGAGGGTTAACCATGGGTGAAATCCAACAGGTTCTGGAGAACTGGTAGCAGAAATTTTGAGTAGTTCGGAGAACAGGCAAATACCACCTCTGGCTGGCCCCAAAGTGGTATGGGAATGGAGATTTTGCAATATCCTTCCCCCAGGAGTGGGGAGGGAATGGGGATTTTGCAGTATCCTTCCCCTGTCACGCCCACCAAGCCACACCATGCCCACCAAGCCACGCCCACAGAACCGGTGGTAAAAAAATTTGGATTTCGCCACTGGGCTTAACCTTGATTAGGGTTTGTGTATATATTGTTTAGTGTACAGTACTGTGCAAACCCAGAAAATGAGTTAATTCTGTAGTATTGAAGTGCTTCTTCTCACCCTTATTTCTATGCTCAGTTTGACCAAGAACTTGTTTTGTCTTGTTTGTTTACTTATTTGTTTAAATAGCCTGACCAGTCAGATGACATCATGATTGTAAAGGAATAGCTGCATTATATTTTGCACTGTTTGGTTTGGTGGCAGCAGTGCCTCAGATCCATACAGGTCCATACAGAGAGTGGTTAGGACAGCTGAGAAAATTATAGGAAACTCGCTTCCCGTTATTCAGGATACTGCTTATAAGCACTATGTGCTTAGAACTCGAAGCATTGTTAAAGATCCCATACACCCACTTCACAGTTTGTTTCTGTTGCTCCCCTCTGGGAGGAGGTTTCAAAATACCTATAGTAGGACTACTAGATTCTGTAACAGCTTTGATCCTTATGCCATCTATCTTGTAAACTCACAGGATTCTTCCCCCCCCTACATCGTTAATATGTATCAAACTAGAGTGTGATTTTTTTCTGTGTCATATAGCAATATACTTATATACTGCTTCACAGTGCTTTACAGCCCTCCCTAAGTGGTTTACAGAGTCAGCATATTGCCCTCAACAATCTGGGTCCTCATGTTACCAACCTCAGAAAGATGGAAGGCTGAGTCCTTCTTGAGCCTGGTGAGATTTAGTCTGCCAAATTGCAGGCAGCCGGCAGTCAGCAGAAGTAGCCTGCAGTACTGCTTTCAAACCACTGCGCCACCTCAATATAGATATGTGTATGAGGGTATATGCATAATGGTTATTTTTTGAGAGCTGAAGGCAACAAAATTTCATTTTAAGATATGCTGATTGGCGTACATTTAAAGTGACAATAAAGTTTCTGTTCTATTCTATTTTATATTTTATTCTGTTCTGTTCTGTTCTGTTCTATTCTTGGCTTGATTCCCTCTCATGTACCATATTCAAAATTGTGACGCATTTGAGGATTCAGCCAAATTCAGAGGGGTTGAGAAAGTGGCATCAAATAATAAAGGGCTGGAAACTTAAAAATACAAGATGAAATGGAGGGAAGTCATTATACTAGAATACAGAATAATAGAGCTGGAAGGGACCTTGGAGGTCTTCTAGTCCAACCCCCTGCTCAAGCAGGAGACCCTGAAAATGGTGGTTGGATGAGAACAGCAGAATATAATAGTTACTGTACCTTCAAATGCCTGAAGAGTATGGCACAGGAGAAGACCACAATCTATTTTTGTGAGTATTGGTTGCAGAAGAATAGTCTTAAGTTACAGAAGATATTGAAAAGTGGTCACAATAAGAGCCATTTGACAGTGAACTACCCCCTTCAGTGACACAATCAAACAGATGCTGGACAGCTTTCTCTTGGAAATGCTTCAGTTTGAATCCCTTCGTGGAAAAGAGATTAGACTTAATAGTCCAAATAGCTCATTCCATCTTTATGATTCTATAAATTACTAAATTTCAACCATTTTCCCAGTAGAAATTTCTTGCTTTGAAACCTACAGGATACATTTAGGGAGAATTGGTTGGTATCATGAATAGTTAGCTAATAAGAGCTTCAGATGTAGAAATATATGGAAACATCAGAAGCTGATCATGGAAAGTTCCTTGCCTCCATTCCCTTTTGCGGAGGGGCTTCCTAGGGGCCATAGTGGGGGGGAAAAAAAGCTGGACACGATTTTTTAAGTATTGCTTTTAATTCATTGCAGCATAATACCTTCCCTTGCCTTTCAACTTATTGCTTAGAAATGAACCCTTAGCAAACAAATTAGAGTTATGAGCCTTATCTGTTTTAAATTATGCCTCTTGGGGATGATTGCCAAAGTCCTGTCTCTCAGGCCTTAAATCAGATAAGCACAAATTTCCACAAATTGGAAACCTCCTGATGTGTTCGGAGGGTAACTTCCATGATGTTGAGTTCCAAGATAATTAAAGTGTACCATACTGAAGTTGGACAGCCTGAAGTTGGAAGCAAAACTATGTTTTCCGTGCATTTTCCAACAGTTTAAAAATTTTGTTTTTCAAATTTTGGTTGTCAAATTTTGGCTTTCTGCCTGTGGTGAAATTTATGACATTAAGGCTGTTTTGTTTTGTGCTGGAGTGGGTGCAGCAATAACTGAGGCCGGGCAGATTATAATTCAGCTAACATTTATTTCTAACAGTGCACTTACTCGGCAACAATCCACAACAGAGAGAACGGAGGTCTGCCCGTTGACAGCTTCTTTTATATTCAGCTGTCAAACGGGCAGCCAATCAGAAACAAGGAGGGAAACTGGTTGACTCCACTAGGGGTTCAGAATTTGGTTTTTAAGACTTGTGGACTTCAACTCCCAGAGTTGAAGTCCACAAAGCAAAGCTGGCTGAGGAACTCTGGGAGTTGAAGTCCACAAGTCTTAAAAGAGCCAAGTTTGCAGATCTCTGCACTAGGGGAACAGACCAGGCAGAAGACTTAATACACAACAAAGGCATCATTGTTCAAAAAACTTTTGAAAGCGATCCTAACTTCAGAGTACTTGGTGCTTTCTTTCATTACCAAACTAGGTAACTTCATCTGCGCATCCTCAGGGAACATGGTAATGTTACCTAATGTCAACCGTCCCAGTTGGCACATTCTAAAAAAGGAACTTCTGGTCCAATGAGTACACCAAGAGTAAAACTTTATTGAAAGATCCATCTTGGTACAAGCAGAAGCAAAGTGAGTTCCCACATAGGTAAAATCCTATTTTTTCCCTGGGCCACCCACAGTTCATTGTCCACCAATTACATGCAGTGTTTTTGTTTTGGGAAAACAGTCTGTGCTGTTTGAACAGTTCTCGGAGTTTGACCTTGGTGGGTATCTCTTCTCAAATGACAGAAGGCCCTCATGCATTCCTGAGCCCTTCCTCCTTGCTAGGAATTTACCAAACCCCCTCCCATTTCTGTCTGGCACCTGAGAGCTGAAATCAGGTGTGGACAATGATGAAGCTGAGTCAGACACCTAGTTTGGTAATGAAACATTTGCAAGAAAACAACCAAGCTCAGAGAGAATCAAGACCTTACAGTTCAACCCTGACCTACAAATATTCTCTTCTATTGCTATCCCTACTCTTATGAATGAAGAGTTTATAATAATCAAGAGGTTATTTGAGAATATCCAAAGGATTTTTTAAACTTCTTCATAACTGGACTTCTTAAAAACCTTCTGCTGTTACTAGATCTGTTCCTGTTTCTTGAAGCAGATTAAAGAGGAAAAATTGTATCAAGACATGAGCTTTTGTGTTCCACTTAATTTATTTTTATTTTATTTATTTATTTTGTCACACAGTATATATAAGCATAAGCATGAAATAACCATACAATATATAAGCATATATATAAGTAGGAGTATGTAATAACTATATTAATTAGATATAACGAAAGGAAACAATAGGACAGGAACGGTAGGCATGCTTCTGCTCTTATGCACACCCCTTACAGACCTCTTAGGAATGGGGTGAGGTCAATAGTAGACAGTTTTCGTTTGAAGCTTTGGGGATTTGGGGAAGAGACCACAGAGTCAGGTAGTTTATTCCAAGCATTAACAACTCTGTTACTGAAGTCATATTTTCTGCAATCAAGTTTGGAGCGGTTAACATTAAGCTTAAATCTATTGTGTGCTCGTGTATTGTTGCAATTGAAGCTGAAGTAGTCTTCGACAGGAAGGACATTGTAATAGATGATTCTATGAGTTAACTCAGGTCATGTCAAAGGCGGCGTAGTTCTAAATTTTCTAAACCCAGGATTTCAAGTCTGGTGGCATAAGGTATTTTGTTGTATTCAGAGGAGTGGAGAACTCTTCTTGTAAAATATTTCTGGACACGTTCAATTGTATTGATGTCAGAAATGTGATATGGGTTCCAGACAGTCAAGCTGTATTCAAGAATTGGTCTAGCAAATGTTTTATATGCTCTGGTTAGTAGTGTAGTGTTTTTGGAGAAAAAGCTACGTAAGATTAGGTTTACAACTCTTAAAGCCTTTTTTGCGATGTAGTTGCAGTGAGCTTTGGCATGTAGATCATTTGATATGAAAACTCCAAGGTCTTTAACAGGGTGGGGGGTCATCTGTTAGGTAATGTCCATCAAGCTTGTACTTAGTGTTTAGGTTCTTTTTTCCAATATGAAAGACTGAACATTTGCTGGTAGAGATTTGGAGTTACCAAGTTTTAGACCATTCAGATGACATCATGATTGTAAAGGAATAGCTGCATTATATTTTGCACTGTTTGGTTTGGTGGCAGCAGTGCCTCAGATCCATACAGGTCCATACAGAGAGTGGTTAGGGCAGCTGAGAAAATTATAGGAAACTTGCTTCCCATTATTCAGGATACTGCTTATAAGCACTATGTGCTTAGAACTCGAAGCATTGTTAAAGATCCCATACACCCACTTCACAGTTTGTTTCTGTTGCTCCCCTCTGGGAGGAGGTTTCAAAATACCTATAGTAGGACTACTAGATTCTGTAACAGCTTTGATCCTTATGCCATCTATCTTGTAAACTCACAGGATTCTTCCCCCCCCTACATCGTTAATATGTATCAAACTAGAGTGTGATTTTTTTCTGTGTCATATAGCAATATACTTATATACAGCTTCACAGTGCTTTTACAGCCCTCTCTAAGCAGTTTACAGAATCAGCCTATTGCCCCCAATAATCTGGGTCTTCATTTTACCAACCTTGGAAGGATGGAAGGCTGAGTCAACCTTGAGCCTGGTGAGATTCAATCTGCCAAATTGCAGGCAGCCAGCAGGCAGCAGAAGTAGCCTGCAGTACTGCATTCTAACCACTGCACCACCGCGGCTCAATATAGATATGTGTATGAGGGTATATGCATAATGGTTATTTTTTGAGAGCTGAAGGCAACAAAATTTCATTTTAAGATATGCTGATTGGCGTACATTTAAAGTGACAATAAAGTTTCTGTTCTATTCTATTTTATATTTTATTCTGTTCTGTTCTGTTCTGTTCTATTCTTGGCTTGATTCCCTCTCATGTACCATATTCAAAATTTTGACGCATTTGAGGATTCAGCCAAATTCAGAGGGGTTGAGAAAGTGGCATCAAATAATAAAGGGCTGGAAACTTAAAAATACAAGATGAAATGGAGGGAAGTCATTATACTAGAATACAGAATAATAGAGCTGGAAGGGACCTTGGAGGTCTTCTAGTCCAACCCCCTGCTCAAGCAGGAGACCCTGAAAATGGTGGTTGGATGAGAACAGCAGAATATAATAGTTACTGTACCTTCAAATGCCTGAAGAGTATGGCACAGGAGAAGACCACAATCTATTTTTGTGAGTATTGGTTGCAGAAGAATAGTCTTAAGTTACAGAAGATATTGAAAAGTGGTCACAATAAGAGCCATTTGACAGTGAACTACCCCCTTCAGTGACACAATCAAACAGATGCTGGACAGCTTTCTCTTGGAAATGCTTCAGTTTGAATCCCTTCGTGGAAAAGAGATTAGACTTAATAGTCCAAATAGCTCATTCCATCTTTATGATTCTATAAATTACTAAATTTCAACCATTTTCCCAGTAGAAATTTCTTGCTTTGAAACCTACAGGATACATTTAGGGAGAATTGGTTGGTATCATGAATAGTTAGCTAATAAGAGCTTCAGATGTAGAAATATATGGAAACATCAGAAGCTGATCATGGAAAGTTCCTTGCCTCCATTCCCTTTTGCGGAGGGGCTTCCTAGGGGCCATAGTGGGGGGAAAAAAAAGCTGGACACGATTTTTTAAGTATTGCTGCATAATACCTTCCCTTGCCTTTCAACTTATTGCTTAGAAATGAACCCTTAGCAAACAAATTAGAGTTATGAGCCTTATCTGTTTTAAATTATGCCTCTTGGGGATGATTGCCAAAGTCCTGTCTCTCAGGCCTTAAATCAGATAAGCACAAATTTCCACAAATTGGAAACCTCCTGATGTGTTCGGAGGGTAACTTCCATGATGTTGAGTTCCAAGATAATTAAAGTGTACCATACTGAAGTTGGACAGCCTGAAGTTGGAAGCAAAACTATGTTTTCCGTGCATTTTCCAACAGTTTAAAAATTTTGTTTTTCAAATTTTGGTTGTCAAATTTTGGCTTTCTGCCTGTGGTGAAATTTATGACATTAAGGCTGTTTTGTTTTGTGCTGGAGTGGGTGCAGCAATAACTGAGGCCGGGCAGATTATAATTCAGCTAACATTTATTTCTAACAGTGCACTTACTCGGCAACAATCCACAACAGAGAGAACGGAGGTCTGCCCGTTGACAGCTTCTTTTATATTCAGCTGTCAAACGGGCAGCCAATCAGAAACAAGGAGGGAAACTGGTTGACTCCACTAGGGCAGGGGTCTGCAAACTTGGCTCTTTTAAGACTTGTGGACTTCAACTCCCAGAGTTGAAGTCCACAAAGCAAAGCTGGCTGAGGAACTTTGGGAGTTGAAGTCCACAAGTCTTAAAAGAGCCAAGTTTGCAGATCCCTGCACTAGGGGAACAGACCAGGCAGAAGACTTAATACACAACAAAGGCATCATTGTTCAAAAAACTTTTGAAAGCGATCCTAACTTCAGAGTACTTGGTGCTTTCTTTCATTACCAAACTAGGTAACTTCATCTGCGCATCCTCAGGGAACATGGTAATGTTACCTAATGTCAACCGTCCCAGTTGGCACATTCTAAAAAAGGAACTTCTGGTCCAATGAGTACACCAAGAGTAAAACTTTATTGAAAGATCCATCTTGGTACAAGCAGAAGCAAAGTGAGTTCTGAGGTTTCCCCATGAAAACCCACATAGGTAAAATCCTATTTTTTCCCTGGGCCACCCACAGTTCATTGTCCACCAATTACATGCAGTGTTTTTGTTTTGGGAAAACAGTCTGTGCTGTTTGAACAGTTCTCGGAGTTTGACCTTGGTGGGTATCTCTTCTCAAATGACAGAAGGCCCTCATGCATTCCTGAGCCCTTCCTCCTTGCTAGGAATTTACCAAACCCCCTCCCATTTCTGTCTGGCACCTGAGAGCTGAAATCAGGTGTGGACAATGATGAAGCTGAGTCAGACACCTAGTTTGGTAATGAAACATTTGCAAGAAAACAACCAAGCTCAGAGAGAATCAAGACCTTACAGTTCAACCCTGACCTACAAATATTCTCTTCTATTGCTATCCCTACTTTCTGTGTTATGAATAGCTGCTGACCATTGAGAAGAGTTTATAATAATCAAGAGGTTATTTGAGAATATCCAAAGGATTTTTTAAACTTCTTCATAACTGGACTTCTTAAAAACATTCTGCTGTTACTAGATCTGTTCCTGTTTTCGTGAAGCAGATTAAAGAGGAAAAATTGTATCAAGACATGAGCTTTTGTGTTCCACTTAATTTATTTTTATTTTATTTATTTATTTTGTCACACAGTATATATAAGCATAAGCATGAAATAACCATACAATATATAAGCATATATATAAGTAGGAGTATGTAATAACTATATTAATTGGATATAACGAAAGGAAACAATAGGACAGGAACGGTAGGCATGCTTCTGCTCTTATGCACACCCCTTACAGACCTCTTAGGAATGGGGTGAGGTCAATAGTAGACAGTTTTCGTTTGAAGCTTTGGGGATTTGGGGAAGAGACCACAGAGTCAGGTAGTTTATTCCAAGCATTAACAACTCTGTTACTGAAGTCATATTTTCTGCAATCAAGATTGGAGCGGTTAACATTAAGCTTAAATCTATTGTGTGCTCGTGTATTGTTGCAATTGAAGCTGAAGTAGTCTTCGACAGGAAGGACATTGTAATAGATGATTCTATGAGTTAAACTCAGGTCATGTCAAAGGCGGCGTAGTTCTAAATTTTCTAAACCCAGGATTTCAAGTCTGGTGGCATAAGGTATTTTGTTGTATTCAGAGGAGTGGAGAACTCTTCTTGTAAAATATTTCTGGACACGTTCAATTGTATTGATGTCAGAAATGTGGTATGGGTTCCAGACAGTCGAGCTGTATTCAAGAATTGGTCTAGCAAATGTTTTATATGCTCTGGTTAGTAGTGTAGTGTTTTTGGAGAAAAAGCTATGTAAGATTAGGTTTACAACTCTTAAAGCCTTTTTTGCGATGTAGTTGCAGTGAGCTTTGGCATGTAGATCATTTGATATGAAAACTCCAAGGTCTTTAACAGGGTGGGGGGGTCATCTGTTAGGTAATGTCCATCAAGCTTGTACTTAGTGTTTAGGTTCTTTTTTCCAATATGAAAGACTGAACATTTGCTGGTAGAGATTTGGAGTTACCAAGTTTTAGACCATTCAGATACAAAGTCAAGGCCTTTTTGAAGGGTAGCTGTATTGTTGGTGGTGTTAAATAGTTTGACATCGTCAGCAAAGAGAACACAATCACTTGTAATTTGGTCACAGAGATCATTAATGTATAATATGAAGAGTGTTGGTCCAAGAACGCTGCCTTGGGAAATGCCACTTTTGACAGGAACAGGATTTGATATAGCATTGCCAATTCTGACCACTTCTTGTCTGTTTGACAGGAAAGTTGTTATCTGATTGTGGAGTTATTGATATGGGTATTTTTTTTTTTTTGATTTTGGTGGTCGTTTGTGGTATGTAAAGATTTATGACTCTATTGACTTCAAGTAGGAAAACTCTATAGTGGTCTTCTGCTGTGATACAGGTTGAGAACAGATTTTGCCAGTCAAGAGATGAGAGGTCATTGTAAGGTCTATGGCATGAGGTAAGGAACACTGATTATAACTAAGGTGTACAGGTAATCCCCAGGTTATGAGCGTTCCCCTAGCGAATGTTCGAAGTTACACGATCAATGCCCCCTAGCACTGATTGAGCCAGTTCTATCCAGCTCGGGTGAACTGGTAATGCCGATGGCGGGAAGCTCCACCCACCCACCTGCCCACCCAGACATCATCACATTTTTGACCCTCTGCACATGCGTGGAGGCGCGTGTGATCACATTTGCGAACTGGCAGCGAAGGTAAGTAAATTTCACCCCTGTCCCCTAGTATTCCCGAACAAGGCCTGAAACTAAGAATCTTGCAGCACCACAACAGTTGTTCGCCCTTACAAACAAACAGAGAGGCTCTGCAACATTTGTCCTGCATGTTGCCGGCCAAAATGGAGCTTTTGA
Source organism: Ahaetulla prasina (assembly GCF_028640845.1). NCBI lineage: Eukaryota > Metazoa > Chordata > Lepidosauria > Squamata > Colubridae > Ahaetulla > Ahaetulla prasina. The sequence continues at coordinate 354,837,382 of NC_080539.1, read as the reverse complement.
GGGGTGGCCCACTCCACAGAAGTCCCGTTCAGCCCTCCATGGGCCTCCCCTGGTCTGCAGGCTGAAATGGAGCCTCCAGGGGAATGGATCCAGCCAGTGGTGGGATTCAAGTAATTTAACAACTGGTTCTCTGCCCTAATGATTTCTTCCAACAACCAGTTTGCCAAACTGCTCAGAAAGTTAACAACCAGTTCTTCCGAATGGTGAGAACTGGCTGAATCCCACCACTGGATCCAGCCCTCTGAAGCACCATTCAGCCCTCCACGGGTCTCCCCCGGCCCATTACAGGTCGAAATGGAGCTTCCAGGGGCTGGGGCTGGCCCCCGGAAGCTCCATTTCAGCTTGCAATGGACTGGGGGAGGACCGTTGAGGGTTGAACGGAGCCTTGGAGGGCCGGTCCAGCCCCAGGAGGCTCCATTTCAGTCTGCAAGGGGAGGCCTGCAGAGGCCCGAATGGAACCGCAGAGGGGCACACAAGGCTGGAAAGGAGACTGCTTGCTAGATCTTCACAAGGTAAGTGACCTGACATGGCAGGTTGTGGGGGGAAGCAATTTGGGGAGCATGAGATATTTCAGTGGATTAGGGAGGCCTTGGATGGTCTTAGGCAGGTGGCCTGTTCCATCAGTAGCCCCCCCCCCCCCATGGCCTTCTCCACCCTGAAATACCTCATGTGCATTTAACAAGCCTCACATTCGATTAGCAAATGAGTGAGCGAAAGGAGGGAGTGATCCCATTCAAGGTACGAGATTCACTCCCACAAATCCTTGGGTTACAAATGGAATGGGCAGGCTCCGTGACATTCATAACTCAAGGATTACCTTTATAAATATGACTACATGTCGATTTGAGAATTTTTTTAACTTCACTGTAAACTTTATTTCATTTTACAGCTATGGAAATAATATCACAGATAGCAAGCTAATAAGTTACTGTTTTAAATCTTGCTTCTACTATTCATCTAATAAATAGTCTTGGCTTAAATAGCTGGCTTTGAACTTCTTTTTCATTATATATATTTATTTCTTATAACTCTATCTGAAATTTTTACACTGAGATGAGAGCAGTGACTCTACCTGGAAGTGGTGGTCCTGGAGATACCCCAGAGTCATGTTGACACAACAGAAAATATAATGGGAGATAGGCAATATTGATTTACCTTTTAACATTTATATTATCTTCACACAGCTGAATATAAAACTGCCAGCTAAACAAAATATAGAAGAGAGGGAGTGAAGGCAAGGAAAAAGAAAATTAGATATTTGCTGCCTGCTGTTGATTTGGTTACTATGAACTGTTAAAATTTGATTGGATAAAACACTGTTTGTCCAGGAGATTTTTTTCCCTAAGAGATATTATTAAAGTGTTGCGTGAGAATAATAAAACATGGACCAGCAATTCATCACCATAAGGGCCTAACCTATGGCATCAACTGATCTCCTTAAATCTGCCATCAAGAACCACTGAGGATAAAATATTAAAGTTCACTAGCAGAGTTCACTAAAACTTGGCAGTGCCAAAGAACAGTATTTGATTGATTTATCTGATCAAAGTGAATAAATGATTGCATTCAAGTGATTGCCTAACTTGTCAGTGTTTCATCTAGGAGTCCATACCTAGTACTATTGGTTGAATGCATAACTCAAAATCACAACTGCTTCAATAAAGAATCATAGAATCACGATTTATCCTCGTATCCAAAAGACTAAAAAAGGCCACAAGAAGAAAGAGGCCACCCTTGTGGGTATCTATTAGTTTTAGTTAATTTTTTTGAAGGATAATCCATAACCTTTTAAAAGTTTGGTTATGCCCATCCTAAAACCAAAATAAACGAAACTGTTTAATGTTAATCAGAGGTAGAAATCAAGACTGAAGGAATGTGGCATTCTGAGTTCTGATCAATTTCAAGGACTACTTTTACTTTTAAATCTGAAACTGGGCAAGCCAAACTTGCCTAAACCGCCTTCGGACTGACCTAAGCATAGTACATAAAATTATCTGCTACAATGTCCTACCAGCCAATAAATACTTCAACTTCAACCACAACAACACATGAGCAAACAATGGATAGAAACTTAGGGTAAACGGGTCCAAATTCGACTGCAGAAAATACTTCAGCAACAGAGCGGTCAGTGCCTGGAATGCACTACCTGACTCTGTGGTTTCTTCCCCAAACCACCAAAACTTTAACCTTAGACTGTCTATTGTTGACCTCACCCCATTCCTAAGAGGTCTTTAAGGGGTGTGCATAAGTGCACCAACATGCCTACCATCCCAGTCCTAATGTCCCCTTTTATATGTATCCATTTCATGTATTCATAATCATGTTTATACTTATATCCGTTATCTAATACATGCTTGACAAAATAAATAAAAATAAAATAAAATAAATAAACTGTAAGCTTTTTGCTGTCTACCTCCTAATTGAGAGGAAACTTGTCTTTTGTGGAAAGGTGATTAGCCTGTACCTAGATATTGCTTACATATATCAGTTAATAGCTTCATTATCAGTGAGTATACAATATCATGGAGATACATAGTGGGCAATTTCATTAAAAGTTAATTTCATTAAAGGTTAAGACTGAATGACTTAATACATGGTAAAATCAATTTACAGATATAGTTGGGTACTGTATGGATCTATGCCAGCATCTTGGTCTCAAATAATTTGATTGTGGCTGGGATATATGTTTAACTCCTCTAACTTGTAAAACAGATAGCACAGGATTTTGTAAAACAGATGGTCATTCAGAGTCGCTTTTGGTGACATGGGCAGCAATATAAATTTGACAAATAAATAAATAAAAAAAAATGTTTGGACATTCTAGGAGTAGTGTATGGTGGCTGTTTTTGGGTCTAAAGTTGGTGAAACTAGAAATTACAAAAATAATTATGAGGAAATTGTCCATCAGCAGGCAGTTAATATAAATACAGTTTCAACTGTATAATTTAAAAGTGAATTTAATAGACTTTGGAAGAGTGGTATATAGTATAAAGCACCCAGTTAAATGCTTTACTCAAGCCATGTATTTCCAGGCTAATCTCCACTAGCTATGTGTTCTGAAGTTAAAAAATCCTAATCTCTAATACGTTGAGTTAAATGCACAGCTTGCATAGCTGTGTATATCTTTGAACTGACAGAAATATAGAAATTTTTATCATTTGGCCCTTTTGTACTATTAAAATCTCCACCTTAGAATCACATGTTTGTGAGTAACTGGCTGTCCAATTGGTCAGTTCATACTCTAAGCCGTGATGGTGAACCTATGACACATGTGCCAGAGATGGCATGCAGAGCCCTCTCTGTGGGCACATGTACCATCACCAGCTGCTCTTCTGGTTTCCAACGCATGCCGGCCAGCTGATCTTTACGGGTACTGGAGCACTGGAAAACAGCCCAAAAATGGCCCGGAAAATGGCCAAAAATGGCCAAAAAACAGACATGTGCATGCCGGCCAGCTGGTCTTTGGGTTTCTGGTGCTCCAGCATGCACATGCACACACATTCTGGTTTGGACACTCCATCCCGAAAAGCTTCGCCATCACTGCTCTTAAGTTTTCCCATATTTCATTGATCAAAGAATTTCTACATTGTTGAGGAAGTTCAATATTGATTGGCAAATGACAGCCAAGGTGGCTCCAGACATTTCAAGCTGCCAAAAGTACAGTTGGGTGGTTAACATGATGCTCTGGATTTATTTTTAAAAAATTCAGAATAGTAAACTGCATCAATCAAAATACATAATAGGAAGTTGAATTAATACAGACAGTTCAGTTTACTGGACCAATGGCTTTGAGATGAGGGCTGATGAAAAGAAAGAATGTGTCTATTAATCCCTTTTGGGATTCGAACCTGGGCTTGCTTGTATATTAGAGGTTAATACATCTGCCTAAATATAAATAAAGCGTGATTGGACACATAAGGAATTTGTCTTGGTGCATATGCTCTCAGTGTATATAAAAGAAAAGATATGTTCATCAAGAATTATAAGGTACAACACTTAATGATAGTCATAGGATACAAATAAGCAATCAGAAAACAATCAATATCAATATAAATCGTAAGGATACAAGCAACAAAGTTACAGTCATACAATCATAAGTGGAAGGAGATGGGTGGTGGGAACAATGAGAAGATTAATAATAGTGCAGATTTAGTAAATAGTTTGACAGTGTTGTGGGAATGAGTTGTTTAGCAGAGTGATGGCGTTTGGGAAAAAACTGTTCTTGTGTCTAGTTGTTCTGGTGTGCAGTGCTCTATAGCGTCATTTTGAGGGTAGGAGTTGAAACAGTTTATGTCCAGGATGTGAGGGATCTGTAAATATTTTCACAGACATCTTCTTGATTCATGCAGTATACAGGTCCTCAATGGAAGGCAGGTTGGTAGCAATTGTCTTTTCTGCAGTTCTAATTATCCTCTGAAGTCTGTTTCTGTCTTGTTGGGAACCGGTAGTAAAGGTGAGTAGAACCCACCCCTGTTCTACACCTAATTGCAGGCAGGGTGAGATTGATCCTTACCCTGAATGCAGGGCAAAGAAGAAGGCTGCTTGCATCTTTTTTTTTTCCTTTATGCAATCAAAGCTACTTTTCCCTCTGCACAAGACCATAAAACTTTGGAGAAGAAAAAAAAACAACGATTAAATCTTGTGTAAGCCATGATGCTCATTGGGTGAGTAACTTTTTCTCAAGCCTAATAAACATTGTGAGGCTGCTGTGAGGATAAAGGTGTTGGAAGTGAACTATGGAAATCACCATGAAGTCCTTGGAGATGACATAAAGTGTGATTAATTAAGACAAGTGTGAGCCGGAAAGGAGGAAAACTATAAAAATCACCTTTATCCCCCTGGCTATTTTTGATGGTAGGCAGTTCCTGCTGTTCCTGCTCTTTCTTTGAAACCTCATGGGCCAATTTTTCACCATTGCTTTTAAATCATCTGCCTTGCAGTGCTATCATCTTTCCTGACAACATTTGGGATAATAAAGATAAGTAATGGGACAAGTTATAAAGTGGAAATATTAAGTACAAGTGAATTATGAAAACCTTCTAATTCTATATAACAGGGAACTCCTCTCGTATCCAAGCTGGATTTATTTTTGTTGATATATAAAAAAAAATCAGAATCTTGTTTAAGGGCCTATTCTGCTGAAGAATGCTTTTTAAAAGTGGGAACTAAGAGATCTAAACTAAATTAAGGACCTTAATTTAAGGATCTTAATTTTCACTTGTGGGTAGACTCTCTCACACACATCTGCCTGCCTGCCTGCCTGCCTCTACCTACCTACCTACCTATCTACCTACCTACCTACTTACCTATCCATCCATCCTCCCATCCTCTATCATCTATTTTAAACTTAAATTGATTACTGTATTTTAGAAATTTATACCTGCCTATAGTTATCTCCCATTGGATAGACTTTACTTCCCAGAACTCTCTATAGTGGCCCAGCTTTCTATGGAATTCTGCACATTAAACTCCACACACCAAGACAATATCCAAGTTCTGAAAGGATGATCTATATTCTAGATATCTCTGCTATTGTCTAATACATTCCTTATTTTATCTTAGGACATATTATTTTACTTAAAAATACAAACATGGCAAAAGGGGATTTGGTAAAGCAAAACACCAGCTGGCAGCATTTATCTTTATCTCCAACAGCTTTATTTTCAGTCTCCACAGTTCTCATGGTAGGTAGCTGCTGTAGCCAAATGCATTGACTGGAAATGTGTCCACTTGTCCAGAAAAGAGAGAGAGGTCAGCTATGGTGCTAAAGAATATCCCAAGGCTTTTCTACACAGCTGCCTTTTTATCTTCCCCTCTCTTCCAGGAGGATCATAAATTTTAATTTTGTTTCCTTTACACCACATGATGTATATGGAATCCATCTAGGTCATGGTACTCTCTACAGAGTTTAAACATGCAACATCCTAAGATCCATGGTAGGTTCTCAGTTGAAATTCATACCCTGTTCAACATAATGTAGCACATGAAAAACCACTTCTAACTGGCATGCACGGTACTGCATTTTCTCTAAGTGGTGCAATTTCCCCCCTTTTTTGTTGTACTCCAAATAATTGATGTTGTTGTTATTGTTTTGTAAAACAAAACAAAAAAAAACGCCAAAAAAACCCCCCTGTCTTCTTGTACTGCTGAATATTTTACTGGTTGTTGTTTTTTTTAAATCATTTTAACTATGGATTGAAGACTTCACTCTGTCATACATCCACTAGGTGGCACCAAAGAGGTAAGGGTTTCTGTATCTCTTGCCTGCCTGCTAGTGATCATCAAAGGTTGTACAGCTAAATGACAGTCAGTAAGTAAATTGTCCCAGCTTCTGCCAACCTAGCAGTTTCAAAAGCACATAAAAATGCAAGTAGAAAAAATACGGACCACCTTTGGTGGCAAGGTAACAGCGTTCCATGCGCCTTTGGTGTTGAGTCATGCTGGCCACATGACCATGGATACGTCTTCGGACAGCGCTGGCTCTTTGGCTTTTTTTTTTTTTTTTTGTTTACATTTATACCCCGCCCTTCTCCGAAGACTCAGGGCGGCTTACAGTGTATAAGGCAATAGTCTCATTCTATTTGTATATTTTTACAAAGTCAACTTATTGCCCCCCCAACAATCTGGGTCCTCATTTTACCTACCTTATAAAGGATGGAAGGCTGAGTCAACCTTGGGCCGGGCTCGAACCTGCAGTAATTGCAGGCTACTGTGTTCTGTGTTTTACCAGCGTGAGCTAAACTGGCTTTGAAACTGAGATGAGTACCGCCCCCTAGAGTCAGCAACGACTATCAAAAAAAAAGAAGAGTAAATTCTGCAAAAGAGCAGACCTGCAAGAAAATCGTGTCAGGCAGAGAGATTATCTTTCATTTCCCCCAAACAAATTCTCATTCTAGTTGATGAAAAAGAACGCCTTTTGAAGCATCTTTGAAAGAAGAAGAAAATTTCAGTGAGCTTCATGTGTGTGGCTATCAGAGCTGGCAAAAGATATGATGGTTCTGTCCAGTGGTGAAATCCAAATTTTTTTACTACTGGTTCTGTGGGCGTAGCTTGGTGGGCATGGTGTGGTTAGTGGGTGTGGCTTGGTGGGTGTGGCAGGGGAAGGATACTGCAAAATCTCCATTTCCATCCCACTCCAGGAGAAGGATATTGCAAAATCTCCATTCCCAGCCCACTCTGGGGCCAGCCAGAGGTGGTATTTGCCGGTTTTTATTTATTTATTTATTTGCATTTATATCCCGCCCTTCTCCGAAGACTCAGGGCGGCTTACACTATGTTAGCAATAGTCTTCATTCTATTTATATATTTATATACAAAGTCAACTTATTGCCCCCAACAATCTGGGTCCTCATTTTACCTACCTTATAAAGGATGGAAGGCTGAGTCAACCTTGGGCCTGGTGGGACTAGAACCTGCAGTAATTGCAGGCAGCTGCTGTCTGAGCCACAGAGGCCCCTGAACTACTCAAAATTTCCGCTACTAGCTCTCCAGAACCTGTCAGAACCTGCTGGATTTCACCCCTGGTTCTGTCTTTCTTGTACAATCATTTCTCCAGTGAGCATTGCACAATCATTTCTTCAGTCTCTCCCTTTTTCCATATTTTCATTAAATTGCAATACAGGATAAGCATTGGGGGGGAAATAGTTCACTTTTAAAAAAATAGTTAATATCCCTATTAATGTCGGATCCTTGAACTTCAAAAACTATTGGAAAAATGTGTAGAAATTCCCCATTTAATTTCTCTTACCATAGATTTTATGGAGAATGACAAATGGTCACATGAATCCTATTCTAATGTTAAAAGGACTGTGTGTATAAGAGTAACTCAAGCTCCATGTTGGGTATCTTCTGTACACACAAAATTAATGGGGAGAGGAGTCACATCCATGCAGATCTGTAACTTTGCATACACCCCCACACTCATTTTTCTATCTGGATAGAAATTAATTTATTTTGGAGAGATAGTATACATTCCTTTTCAGAGAAATGTATTTTTTTCTTCAGTATTTGGGAAAAAAAATTATTCAGTATTTCGAAAATAATAAACAAGCACACATACCCATCCCACAAATAACTGTAAATCCTGATACAATTTATAAATATGCAAAGTTATTACAGCAATCATCAGAGACATTATTGAATTAGAGTATTTTGCATTTTGAAAATGCATTATGGATTTATGTAAATGGCATTAGCATTATCTATTTGAAATTCTTCGCATTACAGCATTTCTCTTTCTATTATTTCTCTTTCTAAAGTGCATGCATTTCATTTAGCTCTCAGGACAGAGACAGTAGAAGTTTCCCTTCCCTCCCCTTCCCTTCCCTAATTGGTTCACTGATAGTCTACTACACCAATGATGACAAGCCTATGGCATCTGTGCCATGATGTTTTGGGTTCACCAACATCAGACCGTTATTCTTAAAAGCACTCCAGGGATAAAATCTACTTACCTTCCTTACTGGTTTGGAAGTGCACATGCCGCGTGCAGACCTTCTGCGCATCTGCAGAAGGTAAAAAACACGTTACTTCCTGGTTAAAATCAGGAAGTAATGACACCCGTTCGGGGGCAGGGGGAGCTTTGCTCCGCCATCGCTACCAGATCACCAAACCACCAGCCACGATCACTACTGGATCCGGTCAGAACCAGGACCATTTTACCCCTGAAGCACTCCCATTCTCACATGTTTTTCAGCGGTGGGATTCAAACAATTTACCAATCGGTTCACCCAGAGTCAGGATGGCTGTCGTGGGATGGCCCATCCCCATCCTCCAGCTCCACCACACCTGTGGGACAAGCCTCCTGCAATGGCCAACCTGACCCTGGGGGAACTGGTTGTTAAATTATGCCCCATTCCACTATCAAATTTTGACTGGCCCCACTCCCATCTATTCTCTGCCTCTCCAGTCCTAGCTGATCAGGAGGAAATGGGGATTTTGCAGCAACCTTCCCCTGGAGTGGGGTGGGAATGGAGATTTTATAGTATCCTTCTCCTGCCACGCCCACCAAGCCATGCCCACCCACCAAGCCACACTCACAGAACCGGTAGTAAAAAAATTTGAAACCCACCACTGCTCAAAAGGTTCACCATCACTGGTCTACATCAACTTTAAGACTGTTACTTACAAGCCATTCCACCCCCCACCCCAATGCACTGACAGCAGTTCTGCTTAAGGATTTGATTGAGCCATTTACATTCTCCAGTCACTAGCAAACAGTTTGAAACTGGCCTGTAATTGACTACTTGATTTGAAACATGAGAACATCATGAGCCAATCAGTGCTATCTCCAAATAAGGAAAGAGGTGCTGAAGTTCTCTAAAGAGAGGGATGAAATTGCTAGTGAACTTGTCCCAAGACTTTTTTTTAATTATTATTTATTTTGTCAAAAAGTTCCCCTTATGTGAAATTTGTAGAGGGGGACCAGGAGAGAGTGTTTCTTAGTTTCCTCTACTGGAATACTCTTCCCCTGGATATTTGAATGGTATTCTCAAAAATGCAACTCATGGAATGTTTCTGTACATCAACAGAATTTATGTAATTGCACAAAGTTCTTCCTGCTGGTCTCCAACTTCTGGTAATTGGGATGAACTATGACTTGGCTGCGTTGCTCTGGCCAGCCCCTATTCATCAATGGAGGAGGACAGTAATGAGTCACATTTCACATCTGCATTAATGCTGACAAGATTGACCATCTCCTGCTGGCTTGTACATTGTAAAATGGCAGGAACAGCAAAGGTCAACTTGATAGGGATATTAGTAGCAGCGGGGAAGGTTGAAGTACTTAAGACTGCTGTGGTTTTCTTGGGCAGAATCCAAGAGGGGATGCTTCTGGTATCTTTTCATGGTTCTTGGAGTCCTACAGCCCAAGACATGTGCTCTGGTCAAGGATAGTGTTAATTAAAAGTGAAAAGAGGTTGGTGCAAACAAACAATATGACCAAACAGAAGAAGTTGCACCAGGCATGCATTCTAATTGTCCTGGAACTGGCACTGAAGAGTGGAACCCTTCTCCTTCCCTTTCAAAATAAAATATTTTTGGGTCAATGATGATGATGTTATTCATTCAGTCAAGTCCAGCTCTTAGCAATTCTGTGGGCCAGGTCTCTCCACATCTTCCAATTTTGCACTATTTCTTTGAGTTTTTCTGCACTCTGGCTGGTGCCAACTTTGATGGTGTCCAGTCATCATCCATCATGTTTGAATCTTCTTTGAGTCTTCATGATAGTGAATAGGGGGAAAAGAAGAAAGAAAGTACTCTTGTTTCTTTGGTAAACACAGGCTGAAAGAGTCTTCAACCTGGAACAGAGATAGGATTTGCTATCCCTTACCCCTAAGGCCTCTGATTTTCAATACAATAAAAGATAGGAAAAAGTTGATGCTTTGGATCTATATTTCCAATTTGTATGATACCTTGCACTTCAGTGTACTATCATTTTGCTGCTCAACTTTTTCTTCTGAGATTAAGAATATTCTATAAGGGAAGTTTGAGGGAAATGGATGTATTTAGTCTTGGAATAAAAGGCTGGCTTAGCAGTCCTCTGCTCATCCTTGCTGTTTTTATTTATCAGATTTGTATAGTTGCCCATCTCACAAGAGACTGACTGATTAATTGTTGTAATTAAAAAATATTCTCAAGAGACAAGTGGAATATTGAGAGGGATGAGAGGGAGAAAATTCTACAGGGCAGGTGTTGCAGTAGAGAAGGCCCACCTCCTGAAACCTACTTGATGCAGGGGTGAAATTCAGCAGGTTCTAGAGAACCACAGTGGAAATTTTGAGTAGTTCGGAGAACTGGCAAATACCACCTCTGGCTGGCCCAAGAATGGGTTGGGAATGGAGATTTTGCAATATCCTTCCCCTGCCACGCCCACCAAGCCACACCCACAAAATAACACCATGCCCACCAAGCCACGCCCACAGAACCGGTAGTAAAAAAAATTGAATTTCACCACTGACCTGATGTTATTCCCTGACAGATGGGAACTTCAGCATGCCTTCTTTGCCAGACCTGATGGGAAGGCAGATGTAATCAGGGAGAGATAATCTCTCAGATCACCTGACCCCCCCATGCCATGAAGGCCTTTAAGAATCCAAACCAGTACATTGAATTGGATCCAGAAACAATTGAACAATATAGAACCCTTCTGTATTTTTAAAGCATAGTGCCAAGAGTTTATAATACGTCAGGTAGGGTTTGAAACCATTCTTATTGTGGAAAGTGGATGAAGTATACACACATACAATGACACACTGAAATGGTTTGGATGCAGTAGTGGGTTTCAAATTTTTTTACTACCGGTTCTGTGGGTGTGGCTTGGTGGGGGCGTGGCATGGCTTGGTGGGCGTGGCAGGGGAAGGATACTGTAAAATCTCCATTCCCACCCAACTCCAGGGGAAGGATACTGTAAAATCTCCATTCCCTCCCCACTCCAGCGGAAGGATACTGCAAAATCCCCATTTCCTTCTGATCAGCTGGCATTCGGGAGGCAGATAATAGATGGGAGCAGGGCCAGTCAGAGATGGTATTTACCGGCTCTCCAAACTATTCAAAATTTCCGCTACCGGTTCTCCAGAACTGGTCAGAAACTGCTGAAATCCACACTGTTTGGATGTCAGGAAAACCAGTTAGCTGGCATGTATGTCTTGGTTAATGACAAAACTTGTAGCTTAAAAGCTGAGAATGGTGAATGTCAAGAGTAGTATCAATGGGCTTATTACCTTATGAGATATTCAGCAATCAATTCTCCCTCTGTCTCTATCTCTGTCTCTGTCTGTCTGTCTGTCTCTCTGTCTGTCTATCTGTCTCTCTCTCTCTCTCCCTCTCCTTTCTCTTCAGGAAAAGAACAAGAGAAAGAGAAGTTTTGATATGGAAATCTAGGTTTATTATCGGATTCTATGAAGTGGTTATGTGTTTATTGTAAAAAAAATTCCAATTTTGTTCCTCATCTAAGATAACCAGTAAAAGACTCAGATATACTTTAAGCAGCTTTTGGAAAACAACAACTTTTGTATATTTAGCTTAAGGCAAACACTATAATTGGAAATTCCAGTTTTACAAATTTCCTCATTGCAATTTATCCATTTGTTTGTTTTTCATGTGCTATATCCTGTTGAATGTTTGGGATGAAAACTAGATTGCCTGTATGCATTGATCATTCTGGGCTATTTCTCACCTAGACCAGGGTTAATGCAATTAGGTATGATAATACATGGAAGCTAAAAGTTCAAGAGCAACCATATTCATGTCATGCTAGTGATGCTTTGTTTCTAAAAAGGGGGAAACTGTTGTCAGCATTCAAAACTTTATCTCCAGTCATGCAAACTTTTAAGAAACTTTCACAGAGAATCCAGTTATGGGTAATTTTAAGAAGCTGGGCCATATTGTCCTTAACTTCACTCAGAAATGAATTGTGCTGCTCAAATATTTCAAGCAGCAAAATGTGACTCGTTTTGTTTTGTTTTTTACTTGCAGGGTAGGGGTGGTGGTGTGTTTTTAAGTTCTTATTCTATTCTTTTTTTCTTCGATTCTTTTTTTTAAAAAAAATGTCTATTATTGCTCCATTGTTCAAACAACTGGAGTGGCATCTTATGTTAACCTGCCTCCCAGCCTACATGGCATCTAATAAATACTGCAGATTTTAAGGGATAATTTGTTCAGCTTCTGCACTTTTCAAGTTTGCCATTTTGTTCTCTGAACAAATTCTTAATTATCTCTGAGCAGCTGAAACACTCAACAAATCTTCCAGCGACCGAGAATTATTTCTGGGCATAATGTGTAGACCTCAGTGTTGCAGAAGGAGAGGGGGGAAGCCCTTCCAATGCTGACAAAGGAAGAAGAGGAAATTGTCGGCATTGGAAGGCTTCCCCCCTCTCCTTCTGCAACACTGTATGCCTTGGCACTTCAATAGGTTGTTGTTATTAAATTAAATATATGAATAATAATAATAATAATAATAATAATAATAATAATAATAATAATAATAATAATAATAAGTGCTGACAAGATCACCATTGGTCAGCTGAAGAAGGCCACCTTACTGGGATCTCTCACATAATTCGCCGATACATCACGCAGTCCTAAACGCTTGGGAAGTGTTCGACTAGTGATCTGTGATACTAAATCCAGCATAGTTATCTCGTTTGTTGTGTATACTGTCATTTTGTAATAATAATATAATATTGAGGGTTATTGAAATTGCAGAACCACTATTCTAATATAGCAATAGCACTTAGACTTATATACTGCTTCACAGTGCTTTAAAGCCCTCTCTAAGCAGTTTATAGAGTCAGCCTATTGCCCCCAACAATCTGGGTCCTCATTTTACTAACCTCGGAAGGATGAAAAGCTGATTCAACCTTGAGCCTGGTGAGATTCGAATTGCCAAATTGCAGTCAGCAGAAGTAGCCTGCGGTACTGCATTCTAAGCACTGTGCCACCAGATCTCATTTCTATCATAGATAAATCATTCTCAAATGTAAACATAATTTAACATTCCAAACATTTTGAGATTTATCAGAATCAGAACTACAGACTATAGGTACAGCAAATGAACAGTGTCCTTCTCTTTCTTTCTTTTTCTCCCTTACAAGAGATAATGGAATGGAAGTGATAATGGATAATTTTAGAGATCAGCTGAGGTTGGCTGGGTGCTGGCAACTAACTTTACTGCTTATACAGTAGTGGCCAAAATTGTGGAAACCTTTTGGGAAAAGTGCATGACTAAATGCCAAAGGCACACGGAACGCTGTTACCTTCCCACCAAAGGCGGTCCTTATTTTTCTACTTGCATTTTTTATGTGCTTTCAAACTGCTAGGTTGGCAGAAGCTGGGACAAGTAACGGGAGCTCATCCCATTATGCAGCACTAGGGATTTGAACTGCTGAACTGCCAACCTTTTGATCGACAAGCTCACTGTCTTAGCCACTGAGCCACTGCGTCCCTTAAGAATTTATTAGGAATACCATATTGGCACAGCTGGTGAAAACCTGACTCTGAAGGACCTGAGATTTCCCCCACCCAAATCAAACCCCAACATTCCTGCCCCCCAGGTCACATATCCATCACATGGTCCAATTAGGTTACAGTCCTCCTTCAGCTGCCTTCCAAATATCTGGTAGGGACATCCTTGGCTCCCATAGGAAAGAATGTCATTTTGGCTACAATTCCGCCCAGTTATCTCTGTCTCCCCGCTTACATTCCCACAGCAGCAACTGGCCTTGCTGTGGCAACCCTGAAGATTTCCAAATTGGTTTCAAGAGCTGACAGCCACAGCAGAACCTACTGTAATGATGGGACAGGTACCTAAGAAAGAAGATCTTCCATTAAGGCATTCTGTCACATGGAGATTAAGTCTACTTCTATTGCCACACTTACAGTCACAAGTTTCTTGCCCTTTACTCAGAATTATATCAGCACTCTGGAGAGAGAAAATATTAGTAGCCAGATAGTGAAGCTTTTATTTGGAAAAAAAAAGAGTCTTGAAGAGCCTTGGAGACATTTTAGATTGTCCTTTGCCATCATTATATATGCATAAAATGTAGCATTCTGGTTTTGCAGTTGAATGAGTTCTCCTCACCTAAGGCTGTCCCCTCTTCCTGTCATCTTTTCTTGCAATTTAGGAAATAGAACCCCTTTAGGGGATGGCAGAAGAGCCTGCTATGAGTAGTAAGACCCTGATTCTGCATCAGTAGCCCAGCAGGGAAGCCATTTAAGTAGAGCTGCCAGATGCCGGGCACTAAGAATGTAATGAGAGTGATTTAAGGTTGTAATATCCTTCTGTTTTTATTATGCTCTTTGTCAGAAGCAGTGATTAATCTCATGACATTTTCTCCTTTGTTACGGCCTCTGATGGCAGTGTAAAAGTCTGAGATGCCCATTAAGCTTAGAGAAAGGTAGCTGTTTAGAGTAAGATTTTTGTTATTCAGTGTATTCTATATACCAATGTCACCTTTATAGTCAGCAACAAATTCACAGTAGTTTGCACAGTTCTGATCTTTGAGGGCATTTCCATATTGCTACCCTTTCTACCCCCTCAAAGGAAGTTGAGGACCATTCATGATCACAGCCTAACAGTGGTTAGAATGCAGTATTGCAGATAAACTCTGCCTACAGCCTGGAGCTAGAACCTGATAGGCTTTCCATCCTTCTGAGGTCAATAAAATGTTTCAGCAATATCCTGACTCTGTAAACTGTTTAGATAGGGTTGTAAAATGCTATGAAGTGGTATATAAGTCTAAGTGCTATTGCTATCACATGTGGGACACAAGTATATAAGGACAGAGTATGTTTTGCATCATTTCTGAGTGTGTACCTTCATTTTGTCTATGGCAAAAGAAAAATAAAACACACTCATATCCATGATTTCTAGGAAGGGGAGCTGAAATAACTTCAAGCCACCCTTCCACTTTAAAGACCTGAACCCAAGAATCCAGAAAGGGTGAGACAGAAAGTTACATACAAAACCCCGAAACAAAACTAATTTACTGAGTTTGAAATAGACCAGGGTATTCCAGAAATATATTTTTTTGTAAAAAAATATTTTTTAAAAACGTAAACAGTACATTTTTTCTGAATAGAGTATTGACCAAGTCAAAATTTACAGCTTATAACATAAATACTTCCCAAATATAATTTATCTATTTCAATTTCTGCCATATTATTCACTTTTTTTATTTTTCATCTCTACTTAATATTTAATTTATAATCAATATTACCATCCACCCTAACCTCCAATCTTAATCTTATTTCATTTCATTATCTTATTTCTCCATTTAGTACATATTTCTCAAAATCACCACATTTGAAAATTATTATCAGTTTGTTTCCTATTTCCTTTTTCCTATTGAAACCTTTTAATTTAAATATAGTCATTTCCATCCTTAGTTTCTATTTTTTTTATTATAGCTTGATATTTCACATTTATCTCTTAATGTCAATTATTTTCTATGGTGGACCAATTTATCATTTCTTGTTTCCCTATTAATCTTTTTACCATTTTACCGGAAAAAAAATATTTCTTCAGTTTTGTTTTTCACACCACCTTTTCAAATACAAACATTATCTTAATCTCTTAATCATCTTCTTTTTCTTAATTTCTATTAATATCTTATCCAATTTCAATTTCATTTGAAGTTTCATATCTTAACCCCTTCTAAATACATAATAAGATCATATTAATCCTTCTACCATTCTTTTTGTATTTCACAATTTATATCATAATTCAATTTTTACAATACTGATATTAATACAGTTCATTTGATTCTATCAGTATATAGCATATTTCCTTTCCTCCTTTCCCTTGTTTTTCTCCATTCAACCATTCGTATTATACAATATATATTGTATTACACTCACAAATATTAATAATAATACAGTTCACTTATAACTATAGGTATATATCATATTACCTTTCCTCCTTTCTATTAATTACTCCTTTAACCATTTTCTCTTGGTCCCTTTATCTCATTCTCTCATTTTCTTTTTTCTTTATTTTCTTTTTATAATTATTATGTCTTTTCTTCTGTATCCTTCCTTTGACTTTAAATCCTTTACTTGTCTAGTTTGCCCTAAGTACCCATCTGATTTATTCCCCTTTTCTCCTCTCACTTTTCTTATTTTCTCACTGTGTAATCATTAAACTTTTTTGTGCCTAATCCTTTCCCCTTTTCTTCTCTCTTTTGCTTTGTCCTATCCTCTCTATTTTTGCCACTGTTAATCCCAGTGTAATCATTAAAAATATTTTTCTCTAGCCTTTTCCCCTTTCTTTTTCTTCCCGTAATTTGCTTCTTTTTTGTAGGTTGTTTCCTCCTATCTCTTCTCTTTTTTTATTGTTACTCCCACTGTAATCATTTAATTTTTCATCATCAATTTCTTTATCTTTAGTGCTGTTTTCTTGCTTCTTGTTCTTAGCCTCTTTATCCAATTGAATATATTCTGACACAGTTTCTCATTTTCTGTCAAGATTAAATGATACACATATCATTTTAACCATCTCAATTAGTTCCTGCCACATTTTGACATTCTGGTTCATTTTTAATTCCAATTTACAGTTTTATTATTTTCCACCTTCTTTGGTTGTCGAGATCAAACAGCTTAAAAGAAAACAAATCTTCCTTCAAATTTCTCACACCTCTTGTAGCTCAAGGTCACTATAATTTTTTCCAGATTTCAAATTGTTCATTGTAGTGCTTTTTTTCTGCCAACAGATGTCTCTCTCTAATCCACAAGTTTCAAATCAACAAAGTTGCAAAATATCCAATTTGTGTATTAAAAACCGCTTATCAAACATTTTTCAAGTTTCTTCTTTCTCTTCTTAAATTTATATATCCCAAATTTCAGTTTAAAATCCAATTTCAAATCCAGTTGAAAATTTCCTTTTCTATTATGAAATTTTCTTTGTTCTTCCTTCAAAGTTCAAAACTTTTAAGATTATGTCCAATCTTGTTCAGAAACTATTTTCTTTTGAGTTTCTTTTTCTTATAATAATTTTAATATCTCCAAATCCAATTTCCAATCCAAATATCAAACTCCGTTCTGGGCTTTAGTGCTTTAACTTCTGTTTTGTTCTTCTCCCTTCATTAACATTTCCCAATGCCAATTACCTGCTATTTCCTTGCTGGGACTTCTTTAATTTTTTTAAAAAATACATCTTTTTACCTGTGAGTTGGCCAATCACTCACCCGGTATACTCCTTTACAAACACTGCACCTGCACAAATCTTATTCCGGTTGCCCCAGCTTCATGATGGTCATAATGGCCACTGCCCCCACTGTCAGATTGAAGCATTTCTTCTGACCTCCAAGGAACTTGCCTGTTCCTCTTGGTCATCCAAGGGGCCTCTCCTTCTTCATCCCTACAAGACAGATGCAGTCCGAAGACCCCCCCAACACTACTTTGTCCGGCTGGATTTTTGCGAGGCTTGTCAGAGCCTGCTATTTTCCAGCTGGTCTCGCCATGATGCTGCTGATTCTCCCCCTATATTCCAGAAATAATTTGATGAATGTTTTGGAATCACACCAGTTCCACAAGTTTTAAACAGCTGCAGAAATCTCATGTGGAAGTGCCCTGTATATCAAATGACCAGGAAGAAAACAGTATTCCATTTTGTACAGCCCAATTATTAGGCAGAGAGCTACCAGAAAATTCCCTTTAAGAGTGCCTCATATTCACTACATCACCATTGGTCATGTGTGTTACAGGGAGGTTTGTGTAATATTTTTGTTGTGCCTCGTCCTCCTCAGCCGGGCCCCTCCCGTCTCCTCCCGGGCCTTTTATCAGACTCCGAGTCTGATAATGAAGATGAACGGCCTGTCATGCCTCCAGCCCCTGGCCCTGGCCCCATGCCCAGAGAGGAGTCAAGGAGTGAAAACAAATCCAATACAGCTCACTCATACTGTGTGTGTTCCTTCGATGCAGCCGTCAGAGCAGGAAGTCAGCTAAATGGTGCAATTACCTAGACCTGCTTCCTCTGCCCCCTCCCTTTCCCAGATGCCGACAGTAGAGACAGCTGAAGACAAGTCAGAGTGGGAGGATCCTCGCTTCCGGAGAACTGAGAGGCGACGCCAGCAGAAGGAAGGGTGGGGCAGGCCTGGATAAATGCTGAGTCATGGAGCCACACCCCACAGCCTATATAAAGGACCTGCTTTTGGCATTCCAACCTTGAGTCAAGCAAAGTCTCATCTAAGTCACTGAAGTCACAACTTGGACTCCTGCCTGCCTGAGAAACCTGGAAGGAATTTGGCAAAGCTGCAGAGGCTTCGTTGCCCCGCTTGATATGGACTTCCTAGACCTGGTCATCGGAGGGGGAGGGGGACACGACAATTTTATTGTATATATACAACTTATAGTCCTAATGCCATAATGGAATGCTATTTATGTAGCTCTTGAACTCTCTCAGTCCTCTTACCCAAAAGTTGATGGAACAGTTTCCTGCCATTTTAAATTAAAAACATCCTCCATAATCTACCATGAGATTAAAAATAGAGTTCATGTACTTTTTTTAAAAAAATTACCAAATACCCAAGAAAAATAAAGCAAACTCTGAGCCCACCCTTTTTGTCCTCTTTGGACAACTGTGCAGGCATCAGCCTACCTTCACTTTAGAAGAAAACAAAGAGACCCATAATTTGTCAGTTCAAGTGATATGCAAACCCATACACTCCTAATTGACACATTACTTAGCCTACTTCTCCAACACAGTCCCTATGGATTTTTGCTTCCCTGAGTGCCATTAATGGTGGGAAACCAGTAATTTGTATTATTGTGCTTGTTCCAAGACTATAATGAACTTGGCTCATATTCTGGCACACTTTTCTAAATCTGGCGGTAATCCTGTACAAAAACTCAACCACCCGATACTCTACTCAAACACAACTTCATGCAAAAAAAAAAAAATACACTCAAACACATGAATGTTCAGATTATCTCACTGGGGCAATTGTAGAAATATCATTGAGTAATGAGATAGCAAATACAAAAGGCAGGTTAAGAGTAGGAAAGAAATGAGTTAGGTCAGTGGAAAAACAAGTATATGAATACAGAATGGGGTGAGTGTAGGTTTGTTGAGAATTCAGGCTGTAAGTACAAATGCTTGGATAGACTAGGAATAAACTCAATAAACTGGACTGCACAGACTGCATATAAAGCAAGAGAACATTTGCAGGTAAAGACAATGCAAGGAAGAGATTTCTGGCAAAAGGATGCAAAGGAAGATAAATGCAAAGATGTAACAGTACCTGCAGCTAAAGACAGGTACCATGGCCTGACAGACAAAAATATGAAATAATTAAATGACTGTATTTCCAGAATACCCACCCATAGTTTACGTATTATCATAGTTAAAACCAATTTTCTTAGTTGCATGTGACACTGAGCTATAAACACCCAGAAGCTGGATATGCACAACAGCCTTTCCTCTGTGGCATTTGCCCTCTGGAACATCAGCACTCTATAGATATTGTGTTGGCCCTACAACTCTGCTAGCCTTCTACAGGGTCTTGAAGATCTGATTCTGTGCTTGAGTCTAAAGCCATGGATGTGTGATGGAGTCCATTCCCTTGTTATCTTGGGTTTTTTTTATGATTCTTCAGCTGCTCTGTGCTTTATTTCTTGCCTACTTTGTATTTGTACTTGTAGATATTTTTCTGTTTTAATGTCGTGAACCACCCAGAGTCATGTATTAAGATGGTCAGCTATGTAAGTCAAGTAAACAAGCAAACATATTTGTGATTCAGGATGGAGTGAATTTGATGAAGTTTGTGAAAAGAATGGGTCACCATGTAAAAATGAGAAAAACAACACCATGAAAAAAACAACACTCATTGTTGCCATCAGCTAGGTACCTACTCTTCTCTATTCATCCACAAAGGTTAAACTCATGGAAACAATTCCTCTGTACTTCACCCCAATTTTGCTTGATGAAATGCAAGGTTTACTGCCATAAGGAGTCATGTCTATAGCGATTCCCCAAGCAATCGGTTTGTTGGGTAAATAAACAAAGCTTTCACAGAGCTTGCTAATTACAGCAATTGGTATAATTTAGGTAAAGCAGAGCAATGGCCTTTATTGAACCTCTTCTTGGAGTGATTAAGGGAGATCAATGGAGCTTCACACCACATTGCCTTGGGGAGTGCTAGTTGGGGCAGAATGGGTGGGGTGGAGGAATTTTTCTCTTCCATCTGCCTGGAAGATGGGGGGGAGGGAATAATGTGTGGAAGCAAAACAACCCGACAGGCTGATGACTTGAAATGGAACCTCCTTTATTATTATTATCCTGCCTTATGGAGAGAAAAGTAATTGGCTGAACTGGGAAGCCATAGAAATGAATGAATGAAAAAATGAATGAATATAGGGTGGTGTATAACTGAACCATGTGGCACTTTGGATTCAGTGTCCCCAAAATGCTTCATAGTGTGCAGGAATGCAACTGGTATACCAGCCTTTAAAACCATGTCTTTTGGCTCAATCATTAATAAGAAGGCATATGATGTTCCATGAGACAATTGTAAGGAATAGAATGAAGGGGCAGGACTGAAGATTGGGAGGTGGATTTTTACCCTTGTTCAACGAGATTTGCTCTTCGTTCTTCTCTATCAGAACTCTCTCTTTTGCTATCCATCCCCTAGAATGGGGGATCTTGAACATCAGAGACCTACCCAGAATCTACTGACACAATCAGCAGAGGTATGACCCAAAACAATATTCCTGAATACTCATCCAGGAACAATAGAATCCTGAAGCTGATGCACAGTTCAGTTGCAGTCTTAATAGTCGCCCGAAATGAGGAACAGCAACAACATGCTGTTCCTCATTCCAGATAGAGATTAAGACTACAGTTGAACTGTGCATCAGACTGACCCTCAAATTCCCTCTGGAATTGATCAAGAGTCCACATCAGATACCTGAGATGGCCAATTAACTAGGTTCTTTTTCCCTGCAGGTATAGGAGGAAGTGGCTGAAAAGAACCCCAAGGCATAAAGAGAATGAACTGATCATGACAAGGGCCTAATAATAAGGTTCCCATACTCCAGATTGTGTCTCCATTGTCCCAAGATAAAACAGATACAATGTCTGATGTGAGTTGGGCCCATGATAATCTTACTGGGTCAGGTAGGAAAGCCACAATGCAGTGAGGAGACAGATACAATCCTATCTCATCCCTATTGTCCAACCTAATCAGAGTTTCACATTTTTTTAATTTGAATTTATATCCCAACCTTCTCCGAAGACTCAGGGCGAAGACTCATATTATATACAAAGTCAACTTTTATTGCCCCCAACAATCTGGGTCCTCATTTTACCTACCTTATAAAGGATGGAAGGCTGAGTCAACCTTGGGCCTGGTGGAACTTGAACTTGCAGTAATTGTAAGCAGCTGTGTTAATAACAGACTGCTTAGTCTGTTGAGCCACCAGAGGCCCAGTATTTGATTATCAGTAGGGCAGTGCCTCTAAAAGCTACCAATATCTTTCACATTCCAACAGTCACCCCATTGTCTCCACCCTACCATAGTCATTCCACTGCCACTCTTATTACCCTTACCTTATCATAGTCTTGCAAATGATGCCATATTAGACACCCAGACGGGCACATTTCAGAAAGAAGCACACATAACTCCGTGCCTGCCAGGTCTTGGTAACACATGTCTTTTTGATGCTTTCCTCCATTGTTAAATTATGAATGACAGAGATCTTATTACAAGCTGCTCTGGTATTTAGCAATGATGACCCGCAGCCTGGGTCACTGACAATCTGATCATTGGGCCTTAAGGTCAAGTCCAGAAGGCTGGAACACTGAATCAGAATAACACATTGAGACAGCCTTCCCCAAGAACAGATTGCCCTCATGTCCCCATCATATTGTCCCCTGCTCATTAGCACCATTATGTTACTGCCTACTCCATCTCCCCAGATACTCCAAAACTCTTACTTCTGTCAACCTTCAGGTCAAAGGCCTTTATCACTCAACCCAATTAAACACAACCAAGCACATTTTAACCACATTTCTGGGATGCTTCTGCCCAGCACTCATTAGCCCCAGGCACCCAACTTGCTACCCCCAACTAATCATTCCCTAATCAACTTCTCCACTAACCTTGTGCTCACCTGGTTAGCTAAAGGTCTAAACATACCCATTATTAGTGCGGAAGGGGGAAAACTGGAAGCCATTGCACTTTCCCTCCTCTCTCACCTATTGCTCACATTCTAGCAATATCAGTTCCTCAGTATCAGCTAAGTTCCCCTTTCTTTGCAGTTCTCAAGTCCTTCATTTTTAAAACAAATTGTTGGAACAAAAGGGTGGAAAATTTAGAATGCCCCAAAACTGACCTCATTCCAGTCCAGTCAGGTCCCATTGAAGCATGGGAGACAAAATGGCTGCTATCATTGGAAAGGAAAGAAGGCTAGGCAAGGCCAAAGTGCAGTGTCCAATTCATGGGAAATAATAGTTCCGCTTTACCTGAACTGCTCTGAGACTACGCTGAATACTGGAATCAGGGGCGTGCAGGGGCGTGCTGAGGATTTTGTACAGTATCTGTCTGATAAAATCGCTCGGATCCGGGACGGACTGGACACTGATTGGATAGATTCAGGCGGAATGACGGGGACGGGTCTTGTGGATATTACCTGGGTTGAGTTTGACCCTGTGACTCTCAATGACATGGACAGGTTGTTGGGTAGGCTGAATCCCACCACATGTTTATTGGACCCGTGTCCCTCCTGGTTGGTACTGGCCACATGGGAGGTTACACGAGGCTGGCTCCTGGGAGTTACCAACCTTCTTTGTTGGGGGGCATTTTCCCCACTGCCTTGAAAGAGGCAGTGGTGAGGCCAATCCTCAAGAAGCCTTCCCTGGACCCAGCTGTATTGGCGAACTATCGTCCAGTCTCCAACCTTTGCTTTCTGGTGAAGGTTGTTGAGAATTTGGTGGCATATCAGCTTCCCCAATACCTGGAGGAAACTGTCTATCTGGACCCGTTCCAGTCCGGCTTCAGACCCGGATACAGCACGGAGACGGCTTTGGTCATGTTGGTGGATGACCTCTGGAGGGCTCAGGACAGGGGATGCTCCTCTTTCCTGGTCCTTTTAGATTTCTCGGCGGCTTTTGATACCATCGACCATGGTATCCTGCTGCGGCGGTTAGAGGGATTGGGGGTAGGGGGCACCATTTATCGGTGGTTCTCCTCCTATCTCTCAGACCATTTGCAGATGGTGTTGGCAGGGGGGGCAGAGATCGACCTCAAGGTGCCTCACTTGTGGGGTGCCACAGGGGTCGGTTCTCTCGCCTCTCTTGTTCAACATCTACATGAAGCCGCTGGGTGAGGTTATCCGTGGTTTCGGGGTGGAATACCATCTGTATGCTGATGATACTCAGCTGTACATTTCCACCCCGAACCACCCCAATGAAGCCATTGAGGTGATGGCCCAGTGTCTTGAAGCTGTGCGGGTCTGGATGGGGAGGAACAGGCTCCAGCTCAACCCCTCCAAGACAGAGGGGCTGTGGGTTCCGGCGTCCCAGTACAGTCAGCTTACGCCATCGCTAACTGTTGGGGGTGAAGTATTGACCCCCCAGGGGGAGGGTGCGCAACTTAGGCGTTTTCCTGGACAATCGGCTGTCCTTAGAGGAACATTTGACGACCGTCGCCAGGGGAGCATTTTATCAGGTTCGCCTGATTTGCCAGTTGCGCCCCTTCCTAGACCGGGACTCTTTACGCACAGTCACTCACGCCCTCATTACTTCCCGCCTGGACTATTGCAATGCTCTCTACATGGGGCTCCCCTTGAAGAGCTCCAGGAGGCTCCAGCTAGTCCAGAATGTGGCTGCGTGGGTGATAGAGGGAGCACCTCGTTTCTCCCACATAACACCTATCCTGCGTGGCCTGCACTGCCTGCCGGTAGCCTTCCAGGTGCAATTCAAGGTGCTAGTTATCACCTTTAAAGCGCTCCATGGCTTAGGACCGGGCTATTTACAAGACTGCCTTCTGCCACCGATAGCCTCCCAACGACCTATGCGCTCCCACAGGGTGGGCCTTCTCAGGGTGCCGTCAACCAAACAATGTCGGTTGGCAGCCCCCAGGGGGAGAGCCTTCTCTGTGGCGGCACCGGTCCTTTGGAATGAGCTGCCTCCGGGGTTGCGCCAACTCCCCAACCTCCGGACCTTCAAACGTGAACTTAAGACTTTATTATTCCATCGTGCAGGACTGGCCTAAGGGTAATTTTAAATTGTAGTTTTAAATGGGTTTTACATCGGTCTACGACCATTTTAGATCAATTCGGCCTATTAAATATTTGTTTTTAATTCTGTTTTTAAACTTGTTGTTTGTATTTGCATTTTTAAATATGGCTGTAAACCGCCCTGAGTCCTTCGGGAGAAGGGCAGTATAGAAATTAAATTATAAATAAATAAATAAATAAATAAATAAATAAATAAATAAATAAATAAATAAATAAATAAATAAATAAATAAATAAATAAAATCATACTTCAAGAAAGATTCAGACAAATCCTTGAGAATGGGCAGAGAAGGGTGATATGACCAGGAGTAGTATTCACTTACCTTCGCTACTGGTTCGCAAATGTGAGCAAGCATGTGCTCTTCCGTGCATGCACAGAGTGTCAAAAACGGGACATGATGACATCCAGGGGGGTGGGCGGAGCCTCCCATAGTTGCTGCTTTGCCCAAACTGATTCACCCAAACCAGATAGAACTGGCTGAATACCACCACTGGACATCTAGGGACTTTCTTCTGGCTATATGCAGTTCTTGAAATAGATATCTACTAAATCCTATGAAGAAACATTGAAGAAATTGAGAATATTAAATCAGAGAAGAGAGTCTTTGGAGCAAATATGACACTACTCTTCAAATTTTGGAATGGTCAGGTTGAGACTGGTTCTTGATTGTCCCAGAGTGCAAGACACTGGTAAATGAATATATGTTACAAGAAGGCAGAGTCCAATTCAATACAAGAAAGAAAAAAAATCCTAACAGTAAGAACAATTTCATAGTGGATTCAATCACACAGAAAAGGCTTCTGCTAATTTATTCCTTCCTTCCTTCCTTCCTTCCTTCCTTCCTTCCTTCCTTCCTTCCTTCCTTCCTTCCTTCCTTCCTTCCTTCCTTCCTTCCTTCCTTCTCAATTAATCAATCAATCAATCAATTTACTTACAAAATCATGAAAAGTAATGAAAATTGCTACAGGATCTATGACAACTTGCCATGCCCAACTTGTTGCTACCAACTTATTGCCGCTAGCTTGCTGCTGCCAACTCACCTCTACCAACTGCTGCTGACTCGCTGAGAGGAAAGCTTGGCATGGCCAACTCACCATGGGGGCAACTTGCCGTGGAAGGACAACTCACCATGGAGACAACTCTGCCCACTGTTCAGTTGTCCAGGCAGGCGGGCAAGCGAGCAGTGGTGTGTATTTATATTTTATGCAACACCTGAGTCCTTCGGGAGAAGGGCGGTATACAAATTAAAATATTATTATTATTATTATTAATCCTTTAAATACTCTAAGCAGAGTCAAATTATTCCATAAACAAATGTATTTATCTCTTTCCCATGCTTCATTATCAGTCTCTTTATTTCCTAGTGACAGAATGTTTCCTAGCAGGCAATCTAAAGAGGAAAATATTCATTGAGGGAAAGGACAGGCCCCTCTTTGTTATCATATTTTTCAGACTCGGACACAGTGGAATTAATGTCCTCAGCTTTCAGCCTTGTTGATTAAAATATACTGTGGTTGTGTTGATGGATTTTTTTTTCTTGTATTAAAAGGGTTTGCTGTTTATGTAATATTTGCAGCTTTAAAAAAAAACAAAAAACAATTTTTCTGTTTGGCAGAGAACACTGCCAGCAAATGCTTAGATAAGGAGGAACATAATTATATTTAAAGTTGGTCTTCTGGAAGGAATGGTGTGTTTTTAGGATTTTTACTTCATGTGTCGTCGTGACTAGATATTTGTGTTTCTTTTTATTTATGTTTCTATGGCTTAAGACAAAACCCTTTTCATTAAGTTTATAGGACAGCATTGTGGTGCCTATTAAATTAAGAATGGCAACATTTTAGTGCCTCTGGAGTACACTTAAAAGTTTCCTATGGAGCCAAGGCCCACAGAAATTGTTGGTGTAGTAGTTAAAAGCACTGGGACTAAAAACTGGAGACTGAGTTCTAGTTGTCAGGCCTAGAAGCCATCTTTTGCATTGGGCCTTCAGGCCTGCCACATTTACTGCTGTGGGAAACTGGGAGGGGGGATTGTATGGAGCATGGGTGATATATAGTCATAATAACATTCCTTTCTCTGAAAGTCAAGGACATTCGGCCTGCACCTGGAGTGGCGTGACTGGGAGGCATCTCCAGTTGGCATGGTGCTATGATTGGACCATGTGATGGACATGTGGGTTCAGGGGAAGGGACTTGGACTTTCTTTTGGGTGGGGAAAACCTGGAAGCTTTCAGATTCGAGTTTTCCCAGATGTACCAATATGACATCTCTAATAAAATGGAATTTTGAGGAACTTCAAGCCTCAGAGTCTTCTTTTGTTGGGGGTGTTACTTGGAACCCTGTAACTTTAAGTGACTTTAAGCCATGGGTGTCAAACTCAAGGCCTGTGGGCCGGATCCGGCCTATAGGGTGCTTAAATCTGGCCCATGGGGCCAGCCTGGAAATAGCAAAGGACCGGCCTGTGGTGCCCCTGGCGGTCAAGACAGGGCATGTGCCCCATTTTTACCAGCAGGGTGCTGCAGGAGGCCATTCAGACCAAAAAGCTCAGCAATTGTCAAAAGGAGAGGTGGACATAATCTCTCCCACCCCTAAAAAAATGGCTTCTAGCCAGTTACATCATGTGAACACGAGAAAGAGGCACTAGAATTAGAATGTTTATTTCAGTGCAAATAGGGTTTTGTTTATTTATTCATCTATCAAATTTGGAGACCATCCATCCTACTCACAGAGAGACTCTGGGTGATGTAGAATTAAAACATAAACTATATTAATATTATATACCAGTAGGAGATACAGTAGTTAAAATAAGAATAAAATAAATAAAGTTTAAGAGATGGGGAAAGGATCTTCACGGTACTATCCAACTCCAAGGTTGCCTGTTCCTTTGACACCCTCAAGTGAGCTGGAGGCAGAGCAAGAGTCAAAAAGCCAAGTAGGTGGGGTCCACTTCCCCTCAGGGGGTGGAGAGAATGTTCCAAAGGATGGGGGGCAATGGCAGAAAAGGCTCTCTTCTAAATCCCACCAGTTGAAATTCTTTAAAATGAAGAGGTCTGTAACACATCCTCCCTGCCTGACCAGGTGGGATGAGCCAATATAATGTAGAGAAGCCAGTTCCGCAAGTAACCTAGCCTCATGCCATGTAGGGTTTTATAAAAGATACATAATCTGATTACCTTGGAACTATCAGCATCTCTTGCAACCTTCCAGAGTACCCCCCCAAAAAAAGTTTTAGAAGAAGAGTAATGAATACTTTAACTGTAGCAGTAGTTTTAATTTAAGGATTTGTAGTATTGTTGATTAAAAACCAATTTTCTAGGAAAAACTTACACAAGCCTTTTTGTTAGCTTTTCTAGTATACTTCTTCCACCTATCAGAGTTTTTGTGTCATTGGGTAGTAGTTTCCTGCCAAGGTGGTTGAGACAAATTGTGTGCCATGGTTTTTCAGCAAGGACATCTGGGGGAATTCAAACAAAAAGTAAGGCAGATGTGGTTGTGGATCCATAGGCTATGTTCCCCTGGAATACAATTGGGAGAACCAGTTCAAATAAATTTATGGACAGAAAGTCCTTGTTCTTTCCAGATATTAATTGTAACCCTTTATACAAACGTTTCCTGTATGACTTAGAACAGGGGTGTCAAACTCAAGGCCTGGGGGCTGAATCCAGCCCATGGGGTGCTTAAATCTGGCCTGTGGGGCTGCCCTGAAAACAGTGAAGGACCAGCCTGTAGTGCCTCTGTCAGAGAAAATGGAACTTAAGAGGGTTGCAGGAGGCCAACGCAGCCAAAAACGGAGCTTGGGAGCCCGTTTTTTCTGGCAGAGCACTTAGGTTTCCACAGGCGCCCCTGACACAAGTAAGATTTTGTAGCCCAAATATGCCCACCCACTTTCTGGAGAGCTTAAATGACCTCTCTGTTAAAGGGTTTCATTTTATGAGCAAGAGTAACTTGGCTGCTGATAGTTATCCTTGTATTTTAACTATTTTAATTCCTCAATGTGCTCTGGCAACCTGCCTGATTTGTAACTCTGGGTTTCAGATATTGCTGAGGAAAAGAAAGGTATTCAGATAGAATGGTTTAGGTTTCCATGACAGCTGTGACTCATTGCTCTTCAGTGTGTATCCCCCTATTTCTAATCTAGTGACCAGTATTTAGGGCAGCTTTTTGCAAGCAAAGAGGTTTTTTGTATTTTTGTACAGGTAATCCTTGATTTACAACAGTTCATTTAGTGACCATTCAAAGTTACAAGGGCACTGAAGAAAGTGACTTATGAACTCTTTTCACACAACCGTTGCAGTATCCCCACAGTCATGAGGGGGCAGGCGAGGTGAAGCACCCCTCGACGTAAGTGATGTCAAGTTGGCCACGCCCACTCAGCCACGCCCACCCACCCAGGCTCACCCAGCCAGTCATTAGGGCAGAGAACCAGTTGTTAAAATATTTGCAGCTCACCACTGTCGAGCTGGCCACGCCCACCCTGGCCACGCTCACTATGCCCCCCCCCAAGATCTAATACAACCCTGAAGCAGCCCTCAATGAAACTGAGTTTGACACTCCTGACTTATTTATTTTATTTATTATTTATTAATTTGATTTCTATACCGCCCTTCTCCCGAAGGACTCAGGGCGGTTTACAGCCAGGATAAAACAACATACATAAAAATTAAAACATTTTAAAAAACTGATTCTAAAATTTGGCCGCAACAGTTAAAACTGTCATAAAATCCACATAAAAAATCCCCACATTTAAAAAATTGCGTTAAAAAAATTGCATTAGGCCAGACTTGCACGGCGGAACAAAAAGGTTTTAAGTTCGCGTTTAAAGGTCCGGAGGTCAGGGAGTTGACACAACCCCAGAGGGAGCTCATTCCAAAGAGCAGGAGCCCAGACAAAGAAGGCCCTCCCCCTGGGGTCGCCAGTCGGCATTGTTTGACTGACGGCACCCTGAGGAGTCCCTCCCTGTGGGAGCGCACAGGTCGATGGGAGGCTATTGGTGGGAGTAGGCGGTCTCGTAAATAACCTGGTCCTATGCCATGGAGCGCTTTAAAGGTGATAACCAACACCTTGAATTGCACCCGGAAGACCATCGGCAGCCAGTGCAGCTTGCGCAGGAGAGGTGTTACATGGGAGCATTGTGTTGCTCCCTCTATTACCCGCACAGCTGCATTCTGGACCAGTTGGAGCCTCCTGGTGCTCTTCAAGGAGAGCCCCATGTAGAGAGCATTGCAGTAGTCCAGGCGGGACTACTTAGAATAAGAGAACAGAACAAATCAAAATCAAAATATTAAAACCTTAAACATAACACAGTATTGAAATTCGGCACTAGAAAATATATAGGTAGTTACAGATTAACCAATAAGCCTTTTTTAAGCACAACTGCATGAAGATACATATTCCTGGTCAGCTTGGAAGTATCAGCATCTTTTGCAACTTTCTTGAGTGCACAAGAGGCTTTACTTCAAGAAGAGTAATGAGTACATTTACCGTGGCAGTAGTTTTAATTTAAGGATTTATAGTATTCTTGATTAAAAGCCAACCTTCGGGCAAAGGCTTAGACAATCTCCAGTCTCCAAAATCTGCAGTCCCAGAAGTCCTTCTAAAAATTGGTCCTGAATTTTGTGCTTTCAGATACGCTGTCTGAAAGTGGTGGCAGAAAAAACACTGGAAAACAAAAAGGCAGCCTATGAGCAAAATAGAACCTGCCGTACTCAAATAATGTTCATCTACCTGTCAGATTTCCAATTATAAAAAATACAAAGACTGCCAAAGAGTCCATGATGAATATGAAAACTGGCACTCACAGCAGAATAGTTAGGTAAAAGAATTGGCATAATCAAGATAGGAACATTCCCCCTAATACTACATTGCCACTGTCCTGGGACAAAACAAACAAACACACACACTCACACAAACAAACAAACAAATCAGGAGTGAAATCTACTTACCTTCCCTACTGGTTCGGAAGTGCGCGCACCATCGTCATGTCTGATTTTTGACCCTTTGCGCATGCGCAGAAGGCTTTGCATGTGCGCAGAGGGTTAAAAACCAGGAAGTAACAATGTCCGGGTGGGTGGGTGGAGCCTCATGCTGCTGCCGCTACCAGTTTGCCAAACCATGCACCGCTGCTACTGGCTCACGCGAGCCTTACAGAACTGGCAGGATTTCACCACTGAAACAAATCCAGACCTAATGGATGACCCTCACTATGAACAGAGTAGTTAATAAACTCAGTCAGGTTTATGGTGGCCATGATGGTTGTGAACTCCTCCTAGTGCACATCCAAGAAAATTAGTTTGAATTCCTCCAATACTTTAGGCATAGGGAACTGCCAATCCAACTAGAGACCTAGGAACTCATGCCAAGAAGGTTGCTGTGCAACACATAAGCAACATTCTTGTCCAATCCCTTCTAAGTTGATCAGATCTGGACTGCAAAGGAATCCAGATGACTTCTGGATGGCAGAAAAAAAAATTAGAGGCTTTGGAATCTCTTTGCTGCCTTCTACCATACACTTTAGTCGGCAAAGGAACCAAAGATAAGGCAAACATAAAATGGATTAAAGTGAGCTTTTGTCATGCCCCAAACCAAGATTGACATGTGATGGTTCTTCCCAGCTGAGTTCTTTATTGTTTTTGCACCTATAGACAAAATCTTGCCAGGCTGAAGACTCCAATATCTGCATTACAATATACTGCGTGAACTTTAAGGAGGGGCTGTCTTCACCATCTTTTTCTCACAGATAATATCGGGGTTATATTGCCTCTTACTCCTTGGAATATATTCCTTCTCTCTTCCTCTTTTCTCATTTCGGATCTGATATCAGCAAAAGTTCAGAGAAAACAATATCTCTATTTTAACCTTGATCAAATAAACAAACTTTATATTCCTTCCTTTTACTTTTAATGATCTTGATCTTTAGTCCTCCCAAAGAATGTCCTAGAAGTTGCTGTTTATGCCTGCATTTTTTTTCTTTTGGTACAATGTCCTATAGCAGGGGTCTCCAACCTTGGCAACTTTGCTTTGCTGGCTGGGGAATTCTGGGAGTTGAAGTCCCCCAGGCTTAAAGTTGCCAAGTTTGGAGACACCTGTCCTATAGTATACATTGCACAAGGTGTTTTTTTAAAATAAAATAAAATAAAATTCCTGTAGGAGAGAAATATAGGCAGCTACTTATTGTGGAACGTCTGGTCTTCCAGCCCTGGGTGTGTTAAAAATGCACTTGGGCAGAAGACATTAGACCTGTCCTTTAGGGCTTTGCAAACCTTCAAAGGGATGTGTCATTAATAGAGGTTCCACTAAAGCACTCCTTGAAGCTACATAGCCAACTTATTTCTAAGAATTTCTCTTTGATCTGCTTTAAAGCCTCTTGCTCTTCTCCAACAGCACACTTTGTCTTTCCAAAGCCAGAAGTCCCAAATGTTAGAAATAGTCACCCCTGGCAGTTAAACTCAAGAATATTAGTTCATTCCAACCAAGAACCTTGGGATACCCTCCTAGGGATCATAAGATTATTCTTTATAAGGAAAAAAAGAAGACAAAAGTATTAGAGCAAAGGAGAGTTAAACCTGCTTCATGTTATACAAAATAATTTCATGGCCATTTCTGAAAGATGCTATTGATAAAGGATTTGTGAAAATCCATACACCTATTTCAAATATCTATGAGTATTTATTGGTGTTCTGAACAATCCTTTTAGCTTTTAATGTAACAGCCATTTGGAAAGTTAAGCCTCAAACCAATGTATTTCTCCAATAAAACATAAAAAACCCATGTTTCTTATTCTAATCTTCCAAAATGTTGAGCTAATAATGACTTTAGACCTGATCATATGTTTTTAAGGCAGTGCATATCAGCAACCTGGAAACTAGTTGTCAGGTTTTTTTACAAAAGACCGGAAAACTTAATATATATGATAATAAGGAAATCTATTAAAGAAAATATAGGGGAATTTATTACATCGGAAAACTTGATAGGTAACTAATAATGACCCCCAAAAAACAATCAAAAAGTGAACAAAATGTATATTGTAATTAGTTCCATATTCTGAAAAGGGCCCATGAATGTTTCCTTTGCTAGCTATTTATCCTTAGAAAATGAACAGAGTGATAGGTTGCTGGGGGTTAACTCCATCGTTAACATTTAAAGGAAAGCATCAAGATTCCATATGGGGATGATTAAAATGTAGTTTCACAATCTTTCAGCTTCAGAATTTATTTGTTTGTTTGCTTATTTCCCAGTATTCGTATCCTAAATAATAGATTAGATAATACTAAGATAAAACATCCAGTACACATAAATAAAGAATGTATAAACAACGTGTCTAAGAAGAATTCAAATGAGAACCAGTTTGTTTAGGTAGTTAAGACACCAGGCTAGAAAGCAGGAGACAGTCTCCTAGTGCAAACCTCCTGGAGTCTGTTTTACAGTCTGAGAAGTTAGGGAGGTTCTTTTCTGTATCTTTCAGAGGTGGTATTCAGTCACTTCGGGCAAATTGGTAGCAGAGACTGCAGGTGGGCCACCCACCCACCCCGGCGTAGGGTGGGCCACCCACCTGCCCCGGCGTAATGCTGTCCAATTTAGCCACATTTTTGAGGCCAGGTGCATGCATGGAAGGCGCGAGAGAGAGTAAAGTGCATGCGCGGAAGGATGGGCAAATGCGCAGAAGGCACAGGTGCACGGTGAATCAGTGGTAAGAATATGTGAAAGCTACCGCTGGTCTCTTTCTCTGCCCATTGTGCATCTATGGGTCATGCCATCTCTTATCTGATGGTTCCCTCTGGGACATCTCTCCAATCCATTTCCCAAGGTCATACCACTACACCTGGGCAAGGCAACCTGATTGCGTAGAACACAAAACATTATTGGAGCACCTCAAAAAATTCTGGTCACAAAAGATTTAACTACCGTGCTTAGCTGTGCCTCCGAACAGTTGTCAAATAATGGTCAGTGGGATAGACAGCAATATCATTTTTAACATTTCTTAAATAAAGATAGATGGTTTTGTTTCCAGGTTTATGTTAGAAGCAGACCATGCCAGTTCTTCAAGTCTCTCATTTCCATGGAATTCTAGCTTTTCCCTAAGCTGAAATCCCAGAGTACCTTTGATTACCAAAAAATGTGTAAATACAAAACTCTGAAAATCAGGGGAATGTGTCTGTGTATTAGATAATTCTCATGCCCCAATCTCAGTTTATTTTAAACCTGGGAGTAAACTAAATTGTTTTTGGATATGTATATTAAAAGTCTAGTAGTTAAATAATTAATTGATTGATCAAAGTAATAATGTTAATATCTACAGCTAATTTATTTGTCTTCCTCCCATCCCCCCCCATTTGTATTTATTTATGTAGAAAATCTATTTTTATTTTACTGCCTACCCCTTTAACAGCTTATTATGCATTATGCTGCCTACTCCCTTAGCAGCTTTGAGCAGCTTGCTAAAATGCAGTAAAAACATTTGTAATAAAATGCTAAAAAAGAGAAGAAAGAAGCACTAAACGTTTATTTTAGCACTCTTTAAGTTTATCTTTAAGTTAATCTTTAAGTTTCTGTTTCAAAATCAGCCAAATTCAGCTTGGTATTTTTGTATTGTGCGATTATTTTCATACCTTAGAAATCTGTCTATTGTTTCTTGCTTTTAAAACAGGAGGAAAAAATCCTTCTTGAAATATTGCCATGGTCAATTGGCTGACTGTTCTGTTTCCCTTCCCCCAATACTCCCAGCAAAGAGTCCGTCAGAGGCCTTCCTTTTTTTTCCTTTTATTTACATAGATACATGTCCTGGCCACGTCTACCCACGGGCCTGCCAAGTTTCTGGAGATAACGAGGAAATTATAGATAAGGCCAGAATTACTCACGAATATATTCTTCCCTCCATGAATTAGCTTGCGCCAAATTCATTGTTTTGTCCGAGACAAAAAACCAGGAAGTCCCGCCTCCTATTTATAGTCTCTGCAGATGTCACTGCATGACAATTATGACTTGGCTTTGTCCCAACTCTTCCGCTGCTGCGCACGTCGATCAAGCCTTCGTAATCTTGCGTCCCTCCAAAACTGTTCTTGGGGCGTTGCCAAATCAGAAGAAGGCCCGGGAGAATCAGGCCTTGCCGGCCCCTCCCTTTGAGTGGGTGCCAGGGAGGAGAGGGCTCAAGAGAAGCAGGGCTTGCCAGGTCTTCTCCTCATTTTCTGAATCATCCGAGTCCAGGAGCCTGGGTCCAGGAACCTGGGTCACAACACTATCCCTCACCGCAGGGCCCTTCCCCTGGGGCTGACGATCGGGATGCGGTCGGGCTGGGTTCTGCTCATGGAAGGCCTGCACCAGGTCAGGGGCATGAACGTCGGAGGCATCTACCCAGGAGAAATCAGTCCCGTATCCCTTCCACGCGATCAAATATTGGAAACGACCCTTTAGCCAGCGAGAGTCTCGTACGCTGTGGACTTCGTATTCCTCCGACCCGTCCTCGGCGACAGTGACGGGTGCTGTTGGGCACCGAAGGGGGCTCGCGCTGGCCTCAGGAACCAGAAGGGACCGTGAAAACGGGTGGATCCGCATGGATCGTGGCAGGGTCAGTCGGTAGGCTACCGGGTTGATGACTGCCTCGACAGGGAACGGGCCGATGAATCGGTGGTCCAACTTCTTTACCGGCCGGTCGGACGGGAGGTGTTTGGTGGAGAGCCACACCCGGTCTCCAACTGCCAGCGGGGGCGTTGCCCGTCGGGAGCGGTCAGCGGACCGTTTGTAGTCCTCCTTTGCCCGATTCAGCTGCTGACGTACCAACTGTTGGACCGCATGCAATTCCGTCAGGAAGGTCTGCGTTTCGGGAACAGGAGAGTCCGTGGTGCCAGAGGGAAGAGCCGCGGATGGTACCCCACATTGGCAAAGAACGGGGCCATCTGAGTAGAGGTGTGCTGAGAGTTGTTAAAAGCAAACTCCGCCAGAGACAGGTAGTCGGCCCAGTTGTCCTGTTGCTGGTTGATGAAGCAACGGAGATACTGTTCCAGTATACCGATGACCTTCTCTGTACCCCCGTCGGTCTCCGGATGGTGCGATGACGACAGACATACCTGCACCTCCAACGCGGCCATCAGGCTCTTCCAGAAGCGGGCTGTGAACTGAACTCCGGTCCGAAACCACCCTGTCCGTAGACCATGGAGGCGGAAGATGTGCTGCAGAAAGAGGCGGGCGTTTTGCGGCTGTGGGCAGTCCGCGGCATGGGATGAAGTGTGCCATCTTGGTGAGCATGTCCACCACCACCAGCACCGTGGTGAACCCAGAGGACGGCGGCAGGTCTGTCAGGAAATCCATAGAGATCGCCCCAGGGTCTGTCGGGTGTCGGCAAGGGCTGGAGGAGCCGGGAGGGGCCCCGTGGCGGTCTTGGCTTGCCGGCACGGTACGCAGGATGTCACGTAGGCATGTATATCATGCCGCACTGGGCCACCAAAAGGTCCGTGTCACCAGGTGGAGGGTCTTGAAGAACCCAAAATGTCCTGCTGCAGGGTTGTCGTGGCACTGGGTCATGACGAGGGCTCGGAGTGGTCCTGTGGGCACATATAATCGCCCAAACTTGAGTAAGTCCTCCTCCAAGGTCCAAGGAGACGTGGGGCCCACCTCCGCTCTCCTTTGCTGCGACCAGGCGTCCTGGCGCTGCGCCTCGCACCTGGGCCCGCAAGTCCACTGGCTCCGTGCTGCGGCCAAGGCTTCTGCCGGCAGCACTGTCCGTGGAGGAAGGGGTCCTTGGCGCAGAGGTACTCTGGCTTGCGGGACAGGGCATCCGCCCTCCGGTTGTGACCGCTGGGAATGTAGGTCACGCGAAGTTGAACCGGGCAAAACAACGACCACCGGATCTGCCGCTGGTTTAACTTCCGAGCTGTGGTGAGGTGCTCGAGATTCCGATGGTCCGCTCGACCTCCACCTGATGTCGGGCCCTCCAGATGGTGTCGCCAAGCCTCGAATGCAGCCTTGATAGCCAGCAACTCTTTTCCCAGATAGTGTAGTTGCGCTCGGAAGGGTTGAGTTTCCGGAGTAGTAAGCGCAGGGAAAAGTGTGCCACCATTCGCCGGAGCCTGTAGCAGCACCGCCCCAGAGCCACATTGGACGCGTCCGTTTCCACCACAAAAGGCCGGAGCGGGTCGGGATGCCTCAGGACGGGTTCCGTGACGAAGGCTTTCTTGAGGGCTGTGAATGCTTCTTGCTGCGGGGGACCCCACCGGAATGCAACCTTCTTCCTGAGGAGCTGGGTAAGTGGAGCTGTCAGTGTGGCGAAGCCCGGGATGAAGGTCCGGTAGTAGTTGGCGAAGCCCAGTAGGCGCTGAACATCCTTCACCCGACGAGGGGCTTCCCAGCTACACAAAGCTTCTACTTTACATGGGTCCATGGCTATGCCTCGGGGCGAGATGATTTGCCCGAGAAATTCTATGGAAGTCCGGAAGAAGACGCATTTCTCCAGCTTCGCATTGAGTTGTTGCTCCATAGCGTTGCAGAACCAGACTGACGTGTCGAAGGTGGCTTTCCCTGGACCGGGAGTAAATCAGGATGTCGTCGAGGTAGATAACCACGAACCGATCCAACATGTCTCGGAACACGTCGTTCATGAAGTGCTGAAAAACGGCGGGAGCATTGGTCAACCCAAATGGCATGACAGTGTATTCGTAGTGTCCGTATCGGGTGCCGAATGCCGCCTTCCATTCGCCTCCTTCTCGTATCCGCACCAGGTTGTAGGCCCCGGAGATCGAGCTTGGTGAAGATCGTGGCCTCCGCAACCTTTCCAGTAGCTCCGGGATGAGCGGCAGGGGTAGCGATTCCGCACCGTAATGGCGTTTAGCCGGCGGTAATCACAGCATAGGCGCAAGTCCCTGTCTTCTTCTTCACAAAGAGGACCGGGGCCGAGAGGGACTTTGAAGGCCGGATGAACCCTCGGGCCAGGTTTTTGTCCAGGAAGTCCCTGAGGCGGCCAACTCGGGCTCCGACATGGAATACAGGCGTCCCACAGGCAGTGGTGCGTTGGGCAGAAGGTCCACGGGCAATCGAGGGGCCGATGCGGGGTAGTCGGTCCGCCTCCTTCTCGCTGAACACGCCGGGCGAAGTCCGTCAGCTCAGGAGGCAAGGTGATGGCAGCGGTGGGGACGTTCTGGCCGGCACAGGTGTGGCGGATGTGATCGACGCACTGCAGACTCGGGAAAGAGATGGCGTTCGCGACCAGGCCACCTGAGGATCGTGGGTCCGCCAGGCCAACCCAAGGACCAAGGGAAAATGAAGGTCCGCCGTGACATAAAACTGGATCGCCTCCTCATGGTCCCCAATAGCCAGGCGCAAAGGCTGGGTGGCGAATTTAATGGGGCCGGACACCAGTTCTCGCCCATCAATTGTCTCTACCCGCATCGGAGGGTCCACGGAACCACGGGACCGCAAACTGGGTCACAAAGGCCTGGTCCATAAAGTTTGTTGTGGCCCTGAGTCCACCAGCGCATGCGCCTGGAGCCCGTCCGACTGGTTCCCCAACCATATCCGTGTGTCCAGAATCAGATGCCGAGGGGCCCAGAGTCTACTTCCGCAACGCCCAGTGGGGGCTTAGTACGTGCCCGACCTAGGGTTTCCCGAGGTCGGGCCTGCTCCGCTTCGATTGGTCACGCTGTGATTCGGGACCGGCGTCGTGCCCCACTTCGCTTTCTGGGGCAAGAAGCGGCGAAGTGGCGGGCTCCCACAGTACAGGCACAATCCCCTTGGCGCCCGGTTCCGCCTCCTGGGCTGTTAGGCGAGGTCTGGCGCTCCCAACTCCATGGGCTCTTCCGCAGCGGTTACAAAACGTGGGGCGACCCTGGGTGCTGGTGGTGCAGGAAGTGGGGTGCAGATGTCGACGGAGGGTCCCGGGGTGCGACGGGACGGTCGCCGTTGCAGACGGGCATCGAGGCGGAGACAAAGGGCACCAAGTTGTCGAGGGTCCGCGGCGCCCACGCTGGGCCAGCTCGCCTTGCAATTCCTCTGAGAGTCCCTCCTGAACGCGCCCACCAGCGCTGCATCATTCCAGTCAGAGTCCTGGCACAAAAGACGAAATTCGCGATGTACTCCTGCAGGGGCGTTTCCCTTGACGGAGTTCCTTAAGGCGCCTGGTTGCCGCCAGCATTCGAACGGGTCCTCATACATGGTGCGAGGTGCTGCCAAAACGCTGTTGGTCCGCCAGCAGGGGCTGTCCTGGAGCAAGAGGGCGTGGCCCATCAAGCAGCCGAGCCGGAAAGAAGGTTAATCACGAAGGCCACCTTAGCCCGGTCGTCTGGGAAATCCTCTGGCCTCATAGCCATGTAGAGCTGGCACTGTCCCAAGAAGGTCGGGAACATCTCAGGCTGCCCAGAAAACTTATCCGGCACGGTTATCGGGCACTTGCGACGAGGAGGAGGAGTGGGAGGATGGGGGGGGGCTGCAGGCACATTCCTGGCAGCAAGTTGGCCTGCCAAGTGAGCCACTTGCTGCTGGAGCTGTTGATTAGCCGCGTGGAGCTGCTCTAACTGCTGCTGTACCTGCTGCTGATCCATCTTTTGTGGAAGATGTTTTAGTCAGGTCTTGGACAAAATGTTCTGTTTCCTTCCCCAATACTCCCAGCAAAGAGTCCGTCAGAGGCCTTCCTTTTTTTTTCCTTTTATTTACATAGATACATGTCCTGGCCACGTCTACCCACGGGCCTGCCAAGTTTCTGGAGATAACGAGGAAATTATAGATAAGGCCAGAATTACTCACGAATATATTCTTCCCTCCATGAATTAGCTTGCGCCAAATTCATTGCTTTGTCCGAGACAAAAAACCAGGAAGTCCCGCCTCCTATTTATAGTCTCTGCAGATGTCACTGCATGACAATTATGACTTGGCTTTGTCCCAACTCTTCCGCTGCTGCGCACGTCGATCAAGCCTTCGTAATCTTGCGTCCCTCCAAAACTGTTCTTGGGGCGTTGCCAAATCAGAAGAAGGCCCGGGAGAATCAGGCCGTGCCGGCCCCTCCCTTTGAGTGGGTGCCAGGGAGGGAGAGGGCTCAAGAGAAACAGGGCTTGCCAGGTCTTCTCCCTCATTTTCTGAATCATCCGAGTCCAGGAGTCTGGGTCCAGGAACCTGGGTCACAACACTGACATTACACAGAGTGTACTCTCAGTACTCTATCCTGAAAAGCAATGAATTGGTTTTGCTATGCTTGACTTTGCAAAAGTAAGATAATTGAGGTTTTACTACCCTTTTATGTCTACCTGCACCAGAAGACACTTCTCTCTCCCAGTCAGGTTCTGCACACAACAGCAAGAACAACTAACAAAAATACAAAGCAAGTTTACTATCCCTATCTCCAGAAATCCACCTAACAAAATTGGAACAATAGTTGATTCTTTTCTTTCATTAGCAGCTTTCCTGTCACATGATAAACTGTTAAAATCTAGAAATGAAATTGCTTTGGCATTTCAATCAAATGTGGAGCTTGTATCATCTTGCAGTCTCTTAACTGTATTAGTTATCTCCTGTGGGGAGTAAAACAGTATCTATTGCCACAAAATCTCATTGTCAAGTTGCTACATTATTTTTCCTTCCTGACTGAACTTTTAAACAGATAGGAGCAAAGCCATGACTTTTGAGTAGCACTGCAAAATGCCTGTGAAATAAATTCATTCATTCATTCATTCATTTTTTCTGGGGGCTCTACCTTCCACTTTCCTTCAATGCTATCCCTACGACAAAAACCCAATGCGGTGTATTGGACCAACTGTATTGAACCTGAACTCAGAATGGGACTATGGTTTGTTTTCTAATTACAACTGTAAGTACCTCTGCCAGTTTCCTAGTTTGAACTATAGCATTAAAGTCATAACAGAGTTGAAAGGGACCTTGGAGATCTTCTAATCCAACTTCCTGCTCAAGCAGGAGACCCTATGCCATTCTGGACACTTGGCTGTCCAATCTCTTCTTACAAACCTCTTATGATGGAGTATCCACAACCTCTGAAGGCAAGCCATTCCACTGATTAATTGTTCTAACTATTAATTGTTCTTAACTGTCTTCGATGGGAGCTGCATTTAGTGCACATTATACTAATCAAGTTGAGAAATGTCAAAGGCATGAGTAAGCATCTCCAGGCCTTAACTGCATCCTGGCCATAACTGCTCCATCAGCTCAAAGTGTGCAAAACCTCTTCAGGCCATGGTTTGCATCTGCTATTTGAGTTGAAGCTTTGAGCCCAGGAAGCATTCCACACTGCCCACTAGATTGTGAATGCATCTTTCTGGTGTAACAAACCCCCATTAAGAATGAAGGAAGGTATAGTCCTGAATTCAGAAAACCTCTGAATCAACAGCCAATTCACCTTGCTGTGTTCCTATTTTTTATTCTCGGTGTTGATTGTCCCATGAGTTCATTGTCCTGAGCTTGTTCTTGTTCTTATGTTTCCAAAGTGTGTTCCTATAATAGAATGAAGCTTAAAACTAGTAGAGAGTCATTCTCTTTCTTTTAAAGGAAATTAATCTTCTTGTCCAAAATGTAAATTCCTTATTCTATATCAGGGGGATGCTTTCATTGAACCAGCTAAAACAACAAAAGAGGAATGTGATTATGACACATCAAGTTAACAGAATGTCTATATGTGTAAGAGGGGAAAAGAGTAAAATTGCAAACAAAAGAAAAATGAAACTCAATTTTGCAAAACCAAAGCTTCATGAGTACTCTGAGAAATTAGTCATATATAAAATCTAAGAGAAAAATGAGCTTTTAACTAGAGACAGTTTTGATAAGAAAATGAGTAGTTAAACCATTAATGATATTAATTTTTATCATAACAATTAATTTAAATTTTTAAGAAGCGGTGGGGAAAATTACAGCCTTTCATTTAATCACCAACTCTGACTGATCTTTGGTGTCTAATGTCTAAAAAAAAAGTAGAGAGTCACAAAACAATATAAAAGATCTGCACAAAATGTATAGAAATGGAAAAGAATAATGCAATATAAATTAAAATGGGAGTTTATACTTGATTAGTTGCTAGAATATATATGGAAAACCCACTTAAAACTTAAATAATAGACGATGAGCATCAGTTCTTCGAAATTCTTGGATTACAGAAATGATTGCTGAGAGTGTAACTAAGAGCAACTAAGGCGATTAAAGGCCTGGAGACTAAAATATATGAAGAACAGTTGCAGGAACTGGGTATGGCCAGCCTAGAGAAAAGGGCTGGGGGGACATGATAGCAGTATTCCAGTATTTGAGGGGCTGCCACAAAGAAGAGGCAGTCTGAAACCACCTGAAGGCAAGACAAGAAACAATGGATGGAAACTAAGCAAAGAGAGAAGCACCCTGGAATTAAAGAGAAACTTCCTAACAGAACAATTAACCAGTGGAACAGCTTGCCTTCAGAAGTTGTGGGTGCTCCATCACTGGAGGTTTTTAAGAAGAGATTTGAAAGCCACTTTTCACAAATAGGATCTTCTGCCTGGGCAGGGGGTTGGGGTAGAAGACCTTCAAAGTTCCTTCCAGCTCTATTCTGATTGAAGGGTTTGAATGGCTTTAGGAGATGTATCTTCTATTAGATCAAGTCTACTTGATCATGACATAGATGTGGTTTTAAGGTAGCAGAATTACACAAAGAGACCTCAGCTTCATTGGTGTAATAGTTGGAAATGAAAACAACTCTAGGATTAAAATTTCAATCTAATGGTTGTTCACAAATACGCTGTTTGCTGGACTATTGCTATTCTATTGGATACTCAGTAAAAACCCTCTGAATGAGAACTAAATACAAATCCTAGTTCTTCATTTGCTCTTCTTCCTGTTGGTTATACAATGAGTATATCAGAAGAGATCTTAGAAGTCAATTAGCTCATGCTTTTCTCAAGCTAGGCTCTCCAACATTAGTTAATGTAAACCAATTACTTTACAATTGGTTTACAACCAATTATTTTAAGGATTTTTCTGAACAAATCGACTGTCATTTGCCTAATTCACAACTGTAGCAATATGTTTTTCTGAAGCCTATTTTTGACAGGCAAAACAAGAAGCAATGGATGGAAACTAATCAAGGAGAGAAGGACCTAGAACTAAGGAGAAATTTCCTGACAGAACAATTAATCAGTGGAACAACTTGCCTCCAGGAGTCATGAATGTTACAACACTGAAAGTTTTTAAGAAGAGACTGCACAACCATTTGTCTGAAATGGTACAGGATTTCCTGACTGAGCAGGGGGTTGGACTAGAAGTCCTCCAAGGTCGCTTCCAACTCTGTTATTCTGTTATTCTATTAAATATGTAATAAGAGAACATCAATAACAATGTTTTTAAAAATCATTAAATTGGTCCTGTTGATTTTAAGAATGAAATTAATTCATCAAAAGATTCTAGGTAGAGTTTATTGGAAGCACCCAAAAAAGGTCACTCATTGTGATGGGCAGACATATAAGTTGGATAAATTAATTAAGATTGGATACCAAATTTTCTTTGTTGGAGATGTGAAGGGTCACACCCACAAATGATTTAGTTTGGTGAGCAATTAGTATCTTTTGGCATTATATTATTATTAGCAATATTATTTCCATAACTGTGGGTGTTATTAAATATATTACATAGCATTAATTAAAAACTGTGGAATTTTACAATTTTAGGACTTTGGTTATATGTGACAGGGAGCATTGGTAAGATAATTATTTTGAGAAACAGGAAAAAGTATTGCTATCCTGGATATTAAGGACTGCTTTCAAAATATGTATTATTTATTCATTTTGAAAAAGTCATATTTTCTACTAATCAGAAAACAATGCAGTATGTTTCCCTTTGGCACAATTCATGATATTTTACAATGGAGTCTTTTAAGTTATTTGATATACAATATTTAATATTAATATTTGATAAATAGATGAAATGCTTCGATTATTTTTCCTTTTTGGAGTTTTGTTTTTGTTGTTTATTAGTTGAATATTTAAAATTTTAGGGGGGTCATATTTGTGCACTTTAAAATTAATGTAATAAAATAAAGATTTTTTTTTAATGATCTAAAGCATCTACTTAAAGACATATAGTAAAGACTGCTTTCCTAATGCCCTCAAAATCTCTTCCACAAAATCACAGACACAGGCTGGAAGGGACCTTGGAGATCATCTAATCCAACCCCCTGTTCAAGGCAGGAAACTTTATACTATCCCAGACAAATGGTTGTCCAGTCTATTCTTGAAAACTTCTAATGATGGAGCACCTACAACTCCAGAGGTAATAGCAGTAGCATTTAGACTTATATGCCATACCACCCCATAGTACTCTCTGGACGG
The DNA here is from genome assembly GCF_028640845.1 of Ahaetulla prasina. Lineage (NCBI taxonomy): Eukaryota > Metazoa > Chordata > Lepidosauria > Squamata > Colubridae > Ahaetulla > Ahaetulla prasina. The sequence goes on along the minus strand of NC_080539.1, from coordinate 354,793,383 downwards.
TTTGCAAGCATTATTTGCATGTTGCCCTCAACAATCTGGGTCCTCATATTACCAATCTTAGTAATATGGATGGATGGTTGAGTCAACCTTGAACCCTGTCAGGCTGTTGGCAGTTTGCCTGCGATACTATGCTTCAACCACTGCACCACCATTGACTGTTGAATTCCACTGTCAGGAAATTTCTTCTTAGTTATAGGTTGAATCTTTCTTCCACTTCCACCTGTTACTTCTTGCTATGGAGAATAAGACAACCTCCTCTTCTGTGTGACAGCCCCTCAAGGACTGGAAGATGCTATATGCCACCCCTAATCCAGTGGTAGAATTCAACTTGTTTTACTGCCAGTTCTGTGGGCATGGCATGGCTTGGTAGGCGTGGCCTGGTGGCATGGCAGAAGAAGGACACTGCAAAATCCCCATTCTCACGTCACTCCAGGGGAAGGGTATTGCAAAATCCCCATTCCCTAATCACTCTTGGGGGAAGGATATTGCAAAATCTGTATTCCCACCCCACTCTGGGGCCAGCCAGAGATGGTATTTGCAGGTTCTCTGAATTACTCAAAATTTCTGCTACCGGTTGACCAGAACCTGTCATAACTTGCTGAATAGCACTCCTGCCCTAATCCTTCTCTTTGATAAGCTAGACATGCCTAGTTTCCTTAACTGTTCATTGTACGGTTTAGCCTCTTATCATCGTTGTTGCTCTTCTCTGTACATGTTTTAAAGTCTCAGCATCCTTTTTGTTTATCATGAGGATCAGAAATGGATGCAGTATTCCACACATAGCAGTGGAGTGCCGTATAAAGTGGTGCTATCACCTTTTGAATACAAAAACATTCAAAACTGCTACTGAGCTTAAAACAAGCAGGGATCTCCTGTAATGATGTCCCATTGTATATATTTGTGCATGCATCCACAAACCCTGAATGAAATTTAGTTTAAAGAAATTTGGTTGATGCACATTTAGCAGACTCCAAATGCAATGGATCAAATTTACATTTTAGAGTAAAAAAAATATGGATGGATTGAGCCTATTGCATCCAACAGAGATTTGATAAGACAATGGAATTTATGTTACTTTTACATCCATATGCAGCAATTTGTGTCACTGGTATAATAATGCCATGGGCAAATGACGTCATCTCTGGCATTTGTAAAATGATTTTTACACAAATGAAATAAGTAACTGTGGATGACAAACATTCAGGAAGACCCCCTCTTTTCAGGAAATTCCCTCCCTTGCATTATGTAAAATCTTTGAAGGAGATGGTCCACAAAGTCGCATGCATTTTCATCACCTTGCCTTAAAAATAAAACAATTTTATGTGAAGAGGTATTGAAGGATGAGAAAAGGCTGATAGAGATTCAGAGAATCCATTGTTTTGCAAATCCGAGACACATCTTGACTATCTATTTATTCTGGCAAGTGAAACGGTGCATTATTTTTCATCACAGTTTCCTCATCCCCACTATGCATTTTATTTCAAGATATTGGTTATCAAGCTGATTCTCTCCCATGCAGAAAAACAGACTGCAGTGCAGTTCCTCCCAGGATTGGTAAGAAATTTCCATGGCAGAGGGGAAAAAATTAGCATGTAGTTTATGCATCTTCCGTAGCCTTCTGATAACCAGCAGACTTTGAAAAATGATCGTTTGAATGCCATTCATTTGAACCTTATGATGTGAAGCCAATTGCACATCTGCAGTGCCAATAGAGAACAAGCCAAGTGTTGCATAAAAGTTCTAAATTTGTTTTAAGCATAGCTATCAATTACATTATGTGCTATTATATTCTCAACTACAACATCAAGCTTAACATTCCTTCTACCAAGAGGCAGGAACTCTACAGGGATTAGAATTTCCTAGGATTGTACTCTGGGACCTGAATACAAAGCATCTTCACAAAGCCACAGAGCTGTAGTCCTATATTTAAATATTTATATTTTATTATTACATTTGATACCCCTCTCTGTTCTGATTATGCATGCAGTCAGAATAGCTTACAGTAATTAAAAGAAGATACAAAATAAATACATCAAGAAAAATAAAATTAAAATATTCATAGATTCCAAGGTCCTCTTCTGAAGCTTATCTCACGCTGAGAACTGTATCTTTGACTCACTTTGTATACCTTTTTCATCCTTTCTGGAAACATCATAAGAGTTGGAGGCATTGATACTCAACATGTGCATCATGTGGTTCCCCTTTTTGAGTTCATTTCTGAAGTGCATGGAGTCTCAGTCTAGATCAGGACTAGGAAGTGTAAAATGGAACATTTTAGGAATGGAAGTCCAGTATATTTCATTATTGAGCAGGGCAATATTAATTTAGTTGTTCAAAGGATGGTCTGGTAGTTTTCTAGACATTAATTATCAGAAGCTAATCCTCTGAGGTGGTTTATGTTTCCAGTTTGTAGGATTAATTTCAGGTATAATCAAACAGCATTACTGTAATGATATGTGAGAATGGCCTTGGGAGACAGAGCTGTAGACTGGTAGCAGTTGAATGCTTAGAACAGGGGTGTCAAACTGGAGTTTTTTTGAGGGCCGGATCAGCATTGTAGTTCTCCTCTAGGAGAACTTGGAGGGGGAGATGGGACAGATGCGTCCTGCAGCACCCTGCCAGCCAAAACAGGGTGCATGGCTGGCAAAGTGTTGCAGGAGGTCGTTCAGGCTGAAAATGGGCTGTGTGGGGGCTGCATACAGCCCCTCTGTACCCTGTTTTGGCCTGCCAAATGCTGCAGAAATCCATCCAAGCCAAAAACAGGGTGCACCCCATTTTGGCTCCCAGAGGCACTGCATGCCAGATTTAAGCACTCCATGAGCTGGATGCGGGCCGCAGGTCTTGAGTTTGACACCCCTGGCTTAGAAGAAATGTGGATAAGGCAAATGTCTCAGAAGGGACTCTCCATAATTTCATGGGTTGTAAAGACAATGGGGGAGAAATGAGAATCTTTCAGACTTGCAAGATTCTGTTAACCTTACCTTACAATAATGTAGAATTAGTTCATCTGGATGTGCTTCATATCTGGACTATCTCACAAAGTTGACAATTCCAGCAAAACCCGGAAGTTTATTTTCAGGATGTTAAGGATTTATTTTTTTTTACATCACTAATCTGGTTGAATTAGCTATAATCTTTTTGAACTTTTTGGAGGAATCAATTCCACCTCCTTGCTACACAGTTAGAAAATGATGAATGAAGAGACACAGACACATATCTGTATTAGAAGAAGTGGATATCTTTGAAAGTTATTCTTTATGCTAGAAATCAGAGCAGAGGAGACTAATTAGGCTTGTTTTCTTAAAAATAAATTTATTAAAAATTACAACTCAATTACAAAGGGCTGGGAAGTGGCTCAACAGGCTAATGCAGTCTGTTATTAACACACAGCTGCCTGCAATTACAATTACTGCAGGCTCGAGTCCCACCAGGCCCAAGGCTGACTCAGACTTCCATCCTTTATAAGGTAGGTAAAATGAGGACCCAGATTGTTGGGGGGGCAATACAAGTTGACTTTGTATATAATATACAAATGGATGAGACTATTGCCTTACACAATGTAAGCCGCCCTGAGTCTTCGGAGAAGGGCGGGATATAAATTCAAATAAAAAAAAAACACTCAATAATTAAAAAATAATACATAATACAAAAAATAAAAAGCTGAAGGTACAGGGAAAAAAGGGGAAAAATGGAAAATAGGTACTAAACATTGGTTGACCAAGATAGCTCATTTCCCAGAGCACTAAACATGCCAGAGTCTCCTTGGGAAGAGCAGCTGTACGAAATACTTGTGGGTGATCTCAAGTCCTCTTCTTGTCCAGAGAGGAATTACAAATAGCAGGGCTACTTGCTGGCTCTTCAATCTATCATTGAATGATATCAGTTTTTTCCCGAAGGCCATCACTCTGCTAAACAAATAATTCCATCAACACTGTCAAACTATTTACTGAATCTGCACTACTATTAATCTTCTCATAGTTCCCATCACCAATCTCTTTCCATTTATGACTGTATGACTATAACTTGTTGCTGGCAATCCTTATGATTTATATTGATATATTGACCATCAATTGTGTTGTAAATGTTGTACCTTGATGAACGTATCTTTTCTTTTATGTACACTGAGAGCATATGCACCAAGACAAATTCCTTGTGTGTCCAATCACACTTGGCCAATAAAAAATTCTATTCTATTCTGTTCTATTCATGGTGGGTAACTCTATTTTTAGTGGAGCCACCTTTATTTCATAATTTCTTCCCAAATGTCTGAGAGTAGTTAGGCTTCCTTAACCTCTTGGTGATGGCCCAAATCCATATTGTTTACATCAAAATCCAGAACTACAAGAGATGTTAATATAACTTTGTCCTGAAAAAGCAAGTCCTAATTTTTTCCCCCAAATATGTTTTTTCCAAAGGCAACAGGGCTTTCTTTGTTTTTTTTCTTGAAGACATTTTGCTTTTCATTCAAGAAATTTCTTCAGTTCTGGACAATCATGACCTGAATGGCTGAGAATCTCCATAGACATCTAAATTTCTTCCAAATTTGGGGTGTTTTTCCTTTATCAAGTTCAACTTCAAGTTTCTACACATTCTTGATGAAGTATGGTGGAATGATATTTGCTGTCCCCTTGTTGATTTCTATTCTTGCCTCTTTTCCCAATTACTCAGGCCACCCAATTTCCCTGCCGGGTAATGGCAAGGAATAAAGCCTATCAGATTTTATGTATCTTAAATGGGTTTGGAATAATGAGAAAATACAATTTTAATATTTGTACAGCTAAGGCTGATTTAGAATTGCCTCATTCATGGTCTAGTGATGAAATAAAGAAAATATCAAGGGAACATGAGAGAGAAAACATATTGGCAGGGAATATTTGTGCTACAGTTAGGTACAAGTGTGGGGGGGAGGGGGGAAAGACTAACAAACTGAGCTTAAATTTTACAATTCATTGACTTTATGTTACAGGCTACCACAATAAACTTTTTTGTTGCTACAGCAAAGTTGCAAAGTATCTCTAAGATAGATTGATTCATTATGTGCCATCAAGCAATTTTTCTGATTCCTAGGAACCACATAGATAGATTTTCTTCATGATGAAAAGATATCCTATACAACTTTCATTTATCCATACTTTTACACAAATAACATTTATATAGCCATGCTGTCAGGGTTCTGACGGATGCCCTAATTAATTCGGGAGCCACATGTACTTATCCATACATCTATATATTTATCCTATACATATTTCATTATATCCCTAACAAAAGGGCCGATAATCAATGAACTCATTTTATCCTTCAAAAATGGGATTGCTGCACCAGCTCACTTTACTTGGAACCGTAAGTAGTTTCCTTGCTTCTTTTAAAGTCCAAAACCTTGCATTCTTATTTGAAAGCTCATTTTCTTACACCCAATAAACATTGCTTGAAAACAAGCACAAACTCTGCTTTTCATGTGTTGGACAATAAATACTTTTCACTTCCCTTCCTTTCTATCAAGCCCATTAGGAGATCTGAAAGCATCAAGGGAGGCTGGGCTAACCGTTGGAGATGTTCTCTTTCCTGTTTTGGCTTCATGATGGCATTAAGTCGGGACACTGCTAGGTGCTAGAAATGGTGCAAACTGGAAAGATTTGAAGCTCTGAAACCTTGATCCTTCTCGCTAATAATCTTGTTACTCCCTGGGCGGAATGTAATGGTGTTTGTTTTTAAAGTTCTTTATCTTATTCAGAAACAGCTTTTCTTGTTCGTTCTGACTTTAGCATTTTCCTCCCTGTAGTGGTGCAAGCTGATAACGGCCCCCATGAATCAAAACAGGCATCGTGTCTTTCCAGAGATGACTTGAGAAACTCTGTGGGGGGGGGAAGAGGGGGGAAGCTCTATGCAGTTATTCTCCCCCCCTGCTCACCCGCCCTTGCAAGACTGAGAGCTTTTCCAAAAAGTATGAAAACTGTTATGTATTGTATATAGTTGTCAGTTGAGGTTCTCAGTCTGGTCCTCTTGGAGTGAGAAAATACTCTCTCCTGATTGGTTGTGGGCTGATCAGCTTCCCTATAAAAGGAGCTGGGTCAGCCAGGGAGCAAGAGTTGCCTCACAGGCAGTATTGAATAAAGAGTTGTTAGAAATCACTTGCCTCACCTCCATTCTTCACCTAGAACATAACAAAACCCATGTCATTTCTTGTTAATATTTTTGCCTTGCCTCGTCCAAGTCTCTGTAAACCTTAATCTAGGAACATGAACTTTCTGTGGATATTATAAACCCTGAGCCTTCTCTGAAAATCATCTCTCCTTCTAAGTCCTGGTAGGAATCCCTGCAACACAATAGAAGCTGCCATTTATCCCATCCCATCCCTATCTATCTAGCAAAATATTATCTGTGTACATTACATAGAATGTACATTACATTCACCACAAGTTGCTTAGCTGATGTGAAGCAATGAAAAAAGTCAAGAGGCAGCTGAACTGATTATAAGCTATGAAACTAGGGTTGTTCAGCTTGAGGCTTCTGGACTATACAAAGTCTCCAAGTCTGTTCTTTGTCTCTCTGGTGTACTTTCTGACTAGATTTGTGATTATTTTTGACATGGTTTCTGATTCTTTTTAAGTAGGAGTGCACCAAGACAGCAGTATACAGCCAAAAGAAAGCTGAGGAAAAGAGGCAGAAAGGAGAATCTTTCCACTGGACGTTTTAAAGAAGAGATTGGATAACCATTTGTCTGAAATGGTATAGGGTTCCCTGCCTAAGCAGGGGGTTGAACTAGAAGACCTCCAAGTTATTCTATTCTATTCTATTCTATTCTATTCTATTCTATTCTATTCTATTCTATTCTATTCTATTCTATTCTATTCTATTCTATTCTATTCTATTCTTCCATGACCCCATCACTTTTGAAGGATGGTTCCTTTCCCCTTCCCCCTGAATAGGAAGCTCAGGTAGGGATGGAGTAGGATCAAAAAAGTCAAGATGTTTGCTACAACTACTCAATCAAAACCCCATTAAGTTTCCATTGTAGATTGGAACTGCTGTATTGACTTATTTGAACTCCCCAATGGATCTCCCAGAGTACCAAAAAAGTCAGTCAGTATTGCACTAAACCTCTTAATAGATTCATTTCTTGGTTAAAGATTATGAAATGAAGTGGGCTTGCTTGAGGATGAAACCCAAATACCATTTCATCTCCCTTCTCAATTTCCCTTCCTAATTATCCCACATCTGCCTTCTTGTTCCTTTAAAAGCCATCACTGCCCTGCAGTCCAACTCACACCTGCTCAGGAAAACATAAAGTACTTCTCTTCTGAGTTGTCACCATGGTGGGTGGCGACAGGATTGGCAGACCCTCAGCAATTTATATTAGGACCCAGGAAGAAGTTTGGGTAGGCTGTCGTCTTCCTGTGTTAGTTTGGTAAAACTGGTATCTGGTATGACAAGCAAATATGCAATCAGATTTGAGACATGGGGAAAGGGATGGGTGAGGGGCAGCTATCTGAATACAGGGATGGCTGCCAGCCTTGCAGCATTAGCAGCAATGAAAAGAGTCCAGGTCATTATTTCCCAGGAAAATTGGTAACATTCAAGCTGCTAATTACATTGTGCTGGTGGGTTGCTTATGTTTGCATGTGTGCGTTTGTCAGTACGAGAGAGAATCAAATCGCATACAAGTAAGTTGGGATTCCTAAGCAGTAACTGAATGTATTTGAAAGACGGGCATCCTGCCTGCTCTGCTTTCTGAAGGGGCATATTTCATGACATCGCTGGCATCTGGTCCAACTCTTTGGAAACTCCTGATAATGATTCCAATAAGGAGTTTTTTCAGAACTTGTGTGACTTCTTTTCAAGCCCAGAGCTGTTCTTGGCATGCCTTTAAGTGGTATGATGGAAGCTATACTTGAAACAGGAGCTGGTAGGAACAGAGTAAAAACTAAAAAAGATTCCATATTGTATGAATTAAATTCATTTAAATTCACTTGATTTGATTTATCCCCAATAATATAATATTTGTCCCTTCTGACACATTAAACTGTCAATAAAGTACTAATTTCAATGGTCTTTGAATCTGGAGTATCAGTGAATTCCATACCTTTTTCTAAGCTAGGGTTTGTTTTAGCCATTGTTTGTTGAATGGCTGGATTCACACATCCCTCTAAATTTTACATATGGCTTATAAACTACAAGTAGTCCTGGGCTTATGACCACAATTGAGCCCAAAATTTCTGTTGCTAAGTGAGATAGTTATTAAGTGAATTTCCTCCCACTTTATGACTTTTCTTGCCACAGCTGTTAAGTGAAACACTGCAGTTGTTAAATTATTAACATGGTTGTTAAGTGAATCTGGCTTCCCCATTGGCTTTGCTTGTCACAAAGTCACAAAAGGTGACTATGTGACCCTGGGATATTGCACCCGTCATAAATACGAGTCAGTTGTCAAACAGCAGAATTTTGATCACATGAACATGGGGAAACTGCAACAGTTGTAAATATAAAAAACGGTGATCAGTGATTTTTTTCCAGTGCTGTTGTAACTTCGAATGGTCACTAAATGAACTGTTGTAAGTCCAAGGACTACCTGTATAGTGGTTAGGTTTATTGCACATTTGAGACAGGACCATTTGTATACAAAAAGGGATGCAACAAATGCAAGTTTTTACAATAACACCAAGCATCCTTCCTCAGTTTGTGGGTCCCAAAGCCACGTGTCCCTTCATTATTCTATTTAGAGGGAACCTTGGAGGCATTCATCTATCCCCTCTCAGAAGGGATGGGTTTATTGGGTTTGTATTGGGGTTTTATTTCTGTAAGCTGCTTGGAGTCACCATGAGTGAGTTGGGCGGCACTATAAATTTTCTTAATTATTTTTTTTAAGAACTACTCTAGTAGAGCGTTCAATATTCAACTGTCACTTTTGTCCAACCAGGGCTATAAATTTGTTAAATACAGTAAACAAACAAACAAACAAACAAACAAACAAACAAACAAACAAACAAACAATTATCCAGATGGTCACTACATTTCTTCTTCTTCTCCTTCTCCTTCTCCTCCTCCTCCTCCTCCTCCTCCTCCTCCTCCTCCTTCTTCTTCTTCTTCTTCTTCTTCTTCTTCTTCTTCTTCTTCTTCTTCTTCTTCTTCTTCTTCTTCTTCTTCTCCACCTCCTCCTCCTCCTCCTCCTCCTCCTCCTCCTCCTCTTCTTCTGCTGCTGCTTCTTCTGCTGCTTCTTCTGCTGCTTCATCTGCTGCTTCATCTGCTGCTTCTCCTTCTCCTTCTCCTTCTCCTTCTCCTTCTCCTCCTCCTCTTCCTCCTTCTGCTTCTCCTTCTCCTTCTCCTTCTCCTCCTCCTCCTTCTTCTTCCCCTCCTCCCCCTCCTCCCTCTCCTCTCCTCTCCTCCCCTTCCTCTCCTCTCCTCCCCTTCCCTCCTCCTCTTCCTCCTCCCCATGCCCCTCCCCCTTCTCCTATTTTTCCTCCCATTCCTGCCACCATAAACAGAAGGCTAGGTGTGGAAGAGCAGAAAAAGGCTGACTTCAGATTTATCTGAATTATTATCTGAATTAAGGTCTGATTTCCAACCTTAATTTACCAGCTTTGCTGGCTGGGGGATTCTGGGAATTGAAGTCGGCCAGGCTTAAAGTTGCCAAGGTTGGAGACCCCTGCTTTAAAGCACCTGCTATAGAGCTGGAGAGGACTGCAATAGTTTCCTTTCCCAAATAGCAAAGGCCTACAAGAGAAATGAAAAGGAATTGAAATATAACCGTGTTTACTGTTGCCAATAGCTGGCTGCCTATTTAGTTAAAATTTTTCAAGCCTTTGCCCAAATTTTGGAACAATATATTTTAAAACATAAAAATCTACAGATGATAGGGCTCTTATTTTCACCCAGGTGGGAATGCCTCTTTTCAGATGTCACCTGCAGCTAAAACACTGATATACTTAAAAAGAGGCAGTTTCTTCAAAATGTTTGTTAAATTCATTTATGCATCTTTAGTCAATTGATGACTTGATGAATCAGTGAACTGAAACTCATTTGATTAATCAATTTAGAGTTTTGTATAATCTGGCCATAAACAATGAAAAAAGGCTCCACAAAACTTACAGTGGTTGCCAACAGTGAACTTAAATAATTATTTTACTGATTTCTACCCAAAATCTAGATATCTGGCTTTTCTAAAACAGAGATTTCCTTTTACCTCTTGCTTTTTTAATGTCATGTATTGCAGTACTTAGATTCTTTTGGATTTTGAATTCTCTGTGGGTCCATTTTATGAGGAGAGGATCAGGGAGTGGGTAGTAATTCTGAAAATAAAACAAACTGTTCATGTTTTTTTTTAATGCCCAACTGCTTGCATTGATTAAAATCTTTGTTCTTCATCATCTCTTTGCCTAGATTGGTGTACAATCCTCCATATTCGGTAGTGTTTAATGGGCATAAATCAAATTCTCTTTGTCTCTTAAGAGAAATGGGAGCTGTGTTTAGGAGATAATGGGTTGCAGTTAAGGAAAATGCACATTTTTCCCCATATGGATTTGCTTGTAAGCCAAGCCACTTCTCATTCTTGTGCAGGATGACCTAGTCACTACTGATTTATTTACTGGGTGATTAATTATCCTCATTTAATACTTGTTTCTACATAATGTGCTGTGTTTTATTCATTTATTTGCCACATTTCAGGAAAACGTACACATTTTAATAAGTTCCAGTCTAGTATGAAAAGTTTAGACAATAAAGGAAGAATATATTTGTAGTACTATAAATCTAAAAGAGTTGCCCTATAAATCATAAGAGAACCAAAGCAAAGAAAGAAATAATTTTCCTTCCTTCCTTCCTTCCTTCCTTCCTTCCTTCCTTCCTTCCTTCCTTCCTTCCTTCCTTCCTTCCTTTTTGCTATGCTGAGTTTTTAGGAAGTTAGTGGCAGTAACTTGTAGATATTTTAATATTGTCGTATCACCTTTTCCCACAGAATAGGAGAGCATGATGCAGAAAATGTTAAATAAAATTATTTAAATAGCCAAATATTTCCTGAATTAAGGAGAAAGAGAAACTTCCTTATTAAAATTAATTAGATGTCATATTAGACCTGCTATTATTGCATATTATACATAATAATGCATATTAGGCTGCATAAACAGAGGGATAGAATCAAGATCACGTGAAGTGTTAGTGCCACTTTATAATGCCTTGGTAAGGCCACACTTGGAATATTGCATCCAGTTTTGGTCACCACAATGTAAAAAAGTTGTTGAGACTTTACACCTCAAGGGCACCTCAAGGGCAGCTCTCTACATGGGGCTGCCCTTGAGGTGCACCCGGAGGCTGCAGTTAGTCCAGAATGCAGCTGCGCGAGTGGTAATGGGAGCCGCTCGAGGCTCCCACGTAACACCTCTGCTCCGTAGTTTGCACTGGCTTCCTGTGGTCTTTCGGGTGCGCTTCAAGATCCTGGTTACCACCTTTAAAGCGCTCCATGGCTTAGGACCCGGGTACTTACGAGACCGCCTGCTGTTACCGTATGCCTCCCATCGACCCGTACGCTCTCACAGAGAGGGCCTTCTCAGGGTGCCGTCCGCCAAACAATGTCGGCTGGTGGCTCCCAGGGGTAGGGCCTTCTCTGTGGGAGCACCGACGCTCTGGAACGAACTCCCCCCTGGCTTACGTCAAGTTCCTGATCTTCGGACCTTCCGTCGTGAGCTAAAAACATACTTATTTATTCAAGCAGGACTGGCATAAATAGTGATTTTAAATTGGGGTTTTAGAGATTTTAAACATTTGTAAATTTTTTAATTTTTAAATTATCGGCCATTTATTAATAGTTTCTTTTAATTTCTTTTAATTGTATATACTCTGTATTTTATTTCGGCTGTACACCGCCCTGAGTCCTTCGGGAGAAGGGCGGTATAAAAATCTAATAAAACTAAACTAAACTAAAACTAAACTAGAAAGAGTGCAGAGAAGAGCAACAAAGTTGATTAGGGGACTGGAGGCTAAAACATATGAAGAATGGTTGCAGGAACTGGGTATGCCTAGTTTAATAAAAAGAAGGACTGGGGAGACATGATAGCAGTGTTCCAATATCTCAGGGGTTGCCACAAAGAAGAGGGAGTCGGGCTGTTCTCCAAAGCACCTGAGGGTAGAACAAGAAGCAATGGGTGGAAACTGATCAAGGAAAGAAGCAACTTAGAACTAAGGAGAAATTTCCTGACAGTTAGAACAATTAATAAGTGGAATGACTTGCCTGCAAAAGTTGTGAATGCTCCAACACTGGAAATTTTTAAGAAAATGTTGGATAACCATCTGACTGAAATGGTGTAGGGTTTCCTGCCTGGGCAGGGGGTTGGACTAGAAGGCCTCCAAGGTCCCTTCCAACTCTGTTGTTATATTATATTATATTATAGACCTGCTTGCCCAATCAAGACAGGCCCCAGCCAGTTTTCTTGCAGTTCAATTTCTCCTGCACATTCTACTTGTGGGCTTAACAAGACGTTGCAGGGAATCAGCTTCAAAGGCAGAATGAATCAGCCTGAAGGAACATTATGAAAAGAAATATTTCTTCTGCTGCTCATAACCTACTCTTGTTTTGAATGCAGGAAAGAAGGGATGACCCAGAAATTCATAGGTTTTGCTCTGGAACTGGAAAATCCATTATTTGCCAAATATTGATTATGTAACCTCAGCTCCTGCATCTGAAAACATTCGACAATAACAGGGATTGGATGTCTGACATATGTACATTGTGCACAGAAGATCTGGTAGAGTGTCCAGCTGATGAGCAAGGATACTCATGCAAAGGATATGATAGCTGCAGATATGATTCCCAGAAACCAAGAATGGAGATGAGGCAGCAGCAATCCTAAGGAGGCAATCCAAGCAGCAAACTGCTTCAATCCCACAGAAGACCTGCAATGTCCTTTTAGTCAGACTTCTACTCTGAAGATGGAAATCTTGGAGAAAAGTTCTAATAGAAACTTTAGGTCTTAGCATCCTAAAACTTTTCTTTTTGCTACTTCTCTTAGTATCTTTGAGGTGGGAGATTGTGACTTTTTGGATAGATGGAGGTTGTTGGGAGTTTATATATCGCAGGAACCCTAGTTCGAGGATGTGCTCTTGAGTATTGTCAACTCCATACTCCCTTAAAGAGTGCTAAAAGAATATTGACTAAGTTTTATGGAGAGCAAACAGCACAGATTATAATCAATGGTAGCTTAACAGAACCTTTTAAGATTGCGAAAGGAACAAGACAGGGATGTTCTTTATCACCATTATTGTTTATTTTAACTCTAGAACCATTATTGGATAAAATACGAGAAGTAAAGGAGATAGAGGGAATTAGAGTTAGACAGTATGAATATAAGTTAAGAGCTTTTGCAGATGATTTGGTGATTACTTTAACAAACCCTATAAATTCTAGTAAATCTTTGTTGGAAATAATTGACCAATATTGGAATGTCTCAGGGTTTAAGGTAAATCAGAAAAAGACAAAAGTGATAATAAAAAATATGGCCAGACAACAGAAAGAAAAACTAGAGGAAGTAACAGGATTTGAAATTGTAAAGAAGGTTAAGTACTTAGGGGTTTATATTATGTCGTCAAATGTGAAATTGTATAAGAATAACTATGAGGTTTTATGGCAAAAAGTTCAGAAGGAGTTGATTGTTTGGAAAAATTGCAATTATCTTTGCTGGGAGAATTGCTGCTATTAAAATGAATGTTTTACCTAGATTTTTATTCCTCTTTCAGATGATACCAATAATTAAGAAAGATAAGAATCTTGAGGAATGGCAGAAGGAATTAACAAATTTATATGGGAAGGTAAAAAGCTAGGGTTAAAATGAAAATAATTCAAGATTCTCGGAAAGGGAGGTTTAAAATGCCTAATTTTAAATTATATTATGAAGCAGCTGCTCTCTCTGCAATAAGTGATTGGTTTAATTTAACAGAGGACAGAATTTTGAATATAGAAGGTTATGATTTGCTATATGGATGGCATGCATATTTAATTTATGACAAAAAAGTGGATAAGGCCTTTAAAAATCATGTGCTAAGAAATGCCCTTCTGTGTGTTTGGAAAAAATACTCTTATAAATTAAATTATAAGGTTCCTATATGGGCAAGTCCTAGACATACAGTAGAAAATATAAACATAGAACAGAATCAGGAAATGATTACATATAAAGATCTTTTGTATACTGAAAGAGGTAATTTGCAGTTAAAATCTCTGCAAGTATTAAGAGAGGAAGGGAAAAATTATACTTGGTTTCAATATGAGCAACTACGTGCTAGATGGAAGGGAGATCAGAAAATTGGTATAGAGCAGAATGAGGGAAATTTGGTAAAGCAAATTAGAAATCAGTCTCAGGAGCATATAAAGAGATTGTATAATGTGTTACTTGAAATAGATTCTGAAAGGGACTTGGTAAAGGACTGTATGATAAAGTGGGCACAAAATTTTCAGGAGCCAATATTATTGGAAACGTGGGAAAAAATTTGGGTTAGAAATGTTAAATTCACAGGCACAGAATCTGAGGAAAATTTTTATAAAATGTTTTATAGATGGCATCTAGATCATAAAAATTTATCGTTTATGTACCCAGAAATGCAAGCAAAATGTTGGAGATGTAATTGTGATGACGCTACATATTTTCACATTTGGTGGACTTGTAAGGACATAAAGGCCTTTTGGATAAAAATTTGGTGGATTTTACAAAATGTTCTGAAAAAGAAGATAAAGTTCCTGCCGCAATTTTTCTTGTTGGGAATTATTACGGATTGTACAGTAATTGAGACTAAATTGATTTTAAATCTAATGACAGCAGCAAGATTACTAATAGGACAATATTGGAAGAAAAAGAAGTACCAACAATAGAAGAATGGATATTGAAAGTTGCCAATTTGGCTGAGATGGCGAAGATATCAGCCTTTTGAAAGACAATACGCAAGAAAGATACTTAAAGGAATGGAAAAATGGATTGACTATATTCAACGTAGATATCAGACTAAGAGTTATCAGACTGTTTTTGAATGATTATGATGTATTATTTTTGATTGCTTTTGGGGGAAGTTAGGAATTGATGATTGTAGGGGTATAATTAAGTTGGGACGAATTTTTTTTAGCATATGTTTGTTTTATTTTAACTATACCTTGTGCTCGTTCCGGGAAGTCGGGGGAGGGGTTGCGAAGGGAGGGGGGAGCAGGGGGGGAAAGGGGGGGAAAAAAATTTTGTAAAACTTTTTGAATAAAAAAAAAAAAAGAATATTGACTAAGTCAGTAGCAGTAGATCCCATTTACAAAGAAAAATGTTCATAGCATAGTTTTCTTGGATCCCAAATGTGGGATTACCTAAAATATATATATATATATATTTTTATCCTGCCTTTATTATTTTTACAAATAACTCAAGGAGGTTAACACACCTAACACTGCTTCCTCCTCCTGCTTTCCCCTCAACAACCACCCTGTGAAATGAACTAGGTAAGAAAGAGGGACTGGACCAAAGTCATCCCATTGGTTTTCCATGCCTAAGGCAGGACTAGAATTCACAGTCTCCTGGCTTCTAACCTGATGCCTTAACCATGAGATCAACTGACAGCAAACATTCATTATATTAGAAATTACATTTTTAATAAATACATATAGGAAAACACTTTGCTCCTTAAGTTAAATTTTGATGGACGAAAAGCATGAGAGGGAGGGTGGGAGGGAGAGAGAGAACAGTCCCTGTGACTCTTAAACACTAACAAATAAAGACAGCTTGTGAAGATTTCCTTATTTAGCTCTTGTTATTTGCCTTAGTGAGCAAAACAGCTCATAGCTGCAAAGAGACAACGTGATCTCGAACAAAATATAGTTTACGGAAGTGTCTTTGTGCTCAATGACCTAGCTATATGTTAGTATTTATTAATAAGAACCAGTTTGGTGTATTGGTCAAAGCATCAGGCTAGAGACCTGAAGAAAGTTCTAGTCTCATCTTAGTCACAAAGCCAACTAGGTGATCTTTGGACAGTCACTCTCTCTCTCAGTCCTAGGAAGAAGGCAATAGCAAACCACTTCTGAAATAGCTTGCCAAGAGAACTGCAGGAATTTATCCAGGTCATTGCTAGGAGTCAGTCCTGACACAGATGTATATGTAATATTTATTACAGAAGTTTCTTGGGGTCTACATCTTTACACACAAATTTTCAGGATCCCATCCCAATCCTTCTGGTAAATCTTTTGTGTTGATGTCAAGAACCTTGTCTAAAAAGAACAGTTTCAAGTAGATTTTAATAGATTAAAGACTACAAAGTCCTTTCTGTTTGAAAGTGTTCCAGATGTACCAGTGAACAAACCTGACTGGGGGATGGAACTTTGGATCTCATAAGCATGCTAAAATAAAAATTTAACTGAACCATGTGGTTAACTCTTTCTGTTTTACATCTGTTAAGAAGTACAGAGTGACCCAAATTCATCTTTGTGGATTTTGTAGCTTGCACAGGTAAAATGAGGACATCATTGACTGCATCTAGAACTGCTTGAAAAATGACATTTCCAACCATTTTGCTCAATTCTGACAAGCACTTTCCTCTCTTAACACATGGCAGATGTTCGGAGTTTAAAATATCTATCCCAATTCCATAATAATCTCTAATAATTCTTTTTTTTCCTGTCACTCTAAATTTTGTAAAGATCAAAGTGGACACAAAGGGATGAAGGAAAATAGCTGCGTGTCAGACCATATGGGGAGCAGTCATTTCATTTTTGCCTTTGAGACAACAGATGGAGCTTTTAAGACAACAGCAGGACTGAGTATACCTCAGTTTTTATGAGGATAAATAGATTCCACATGCTCCCAAATCCCAGCACATCTTCTTGTTCTTCTTGAGGTTCAGAGGAATAGAAAGGGTCATGTAAACATGTTAAACCATCATTTTTGCCAGCAGCTGACTAATCCACTTGGTAATAATGCATTAACTACATTTTTAGTAACAGGATATAGAAACTGTCAGGAAAAAAAGTACTCAAGTGAATCTCAGACATCATAGTAATGATATGAAAAGTGGATGATTGATAAGGAAAATGCCCAAGGATGGTCATTTTAATAAAACTAATCCTGGAAAATGTGCATAAATGTCCCAAATCTCTAGTTCAAACATTATGTACTGATTAATAAAGATGGTAAAAGCAAGGTGACCTATGCAACACAATTTTCTTGCTATTTCTAGAGAAATACTATGCTAGGGCAGAGAAGAGAACGTATGGTTCTCCAGGTGGTTTTGAACTTCAGCTCCCATCAAACGTAACTAGCATGGTCAAGAGTGAAAAGCTACAATTTCAATTGTACTTGGACACTTTGGACAGCCATATGCTATTTTCTCATGATCCATATCAAGATGCACAAATAAAATCCTTCATTTGTTGATTAGACATCAAGTGACTCCTTATAATTAAAAGAGTAGGGTAGAGTAGAGTAGAGTAGAGTAGAGTAGAATAGAATAGAATAGAATAGAATAGAATAGAATAGAATAGAATAGAATAGAATAGAATAGAATAGGAAGGGATTCTTGGAGGTCTTCTAGTCCATCCACCTGCTTAGGCAGGAAACCTTATAACATTTCAGACAAATGATTATCCAATCTCTTCTTAAAAACTTCCAGTGTTGGAGCATTTACAATTTCTGGAGACAAGTTGTTCCACTGATTAATTGTTCTGGCTGAAGAAGTCTGAGAGTTGAAGTCCACAAGTCTTAAAGCTATCAAGTTTGAAGACCTCTGCTGAACAGAGATTAAAACATATGAAAAATGGTTGCAGGAATTGGGTATGTCTAGTCAAGTGGGGAAAAAAAAAAGACTAAGTGTGACATGATAGCAGTGTTCCAATATTTGAGGGTATGTCACAAAGAAGAGGAGGTCAGCCTATTTTCCAAAGCATCTAAAAACAAGACAAGAAGCAATGAATGGAACCTAATTAAGGAGAGAAGCAACCTAAAACTAAGGAGAAATTTCCTGACAGTAAGAACAATCAACCAGTGGAATGGCTCCTCTTCAGAAGTTGCAGGAGCTCCATCAGCGAAGGCTTTTAAGAAGAGACTGGACAGTCTTTTGTCT
This sequence comes from Ahaetulla prasina, assembly GCF_028640845.1. Classification (NCBI taxonomy): domain Eukaryota; kingdom Metazoa; phylum Chordata; class Lepidosauria; order Squamata; family Colubridae; genus Ahaetulla; species Ahaetulla prasina. The sequence goes on along the minus strand of NC_080539.1, from coordinate 354,775,320 downwards.
TATAAGGTCTCCTGACCTTATACCTGACCCTGAACAGGGGTCGGACAAGAAGACTTTCAAGGTCCCTTTCAACTATGTTATTCTATTATATAAAGTGGTAAATGGATGTGGTGGAAGCAAGAATTTTTTGCAAGGATAGAAAGGCATGAGAAATGCAATAAATTGGATAAACTACATTTAGATATATTTCTATTTCTTGGCTTGCTATTTCTTATTACACATCTATGCTTTGCATAATATTCCTAGCCTGCCCTGAAAGTTGAAGATGTATATACGTATGTATGTATGTATGCATGTATGTATGTATGCATGCATGCATGCATGCACGCATGTTATGGTTATTAACTGTGTTATGCTGTCACTGGCATGACTTGTTTCTATAATTGTTTTGTTTTCAAATTGTTTCATTTGCTGCTGTTGTGTTACATATTCTCTAGTGGCTAAAGAATTTCCAATACAATAAAATAGCATAAGATTAAAACAAGCAACACTTCCCTTTTATAAGTTCAACAGAAAGAATTGTACAACCATGTAAACTCAGATCCATTTCTTATTCAATGAAATATAGAATTAATACACAAATTACTAAAGATATGATGTATAATTTAATAATAGAGGATTGTGTTTGCAGTAACAGGCTAACCTGTCTGTGTATCTCTTTTGAAACTGATATTATATTAAATGGACATGCAGGAAGGAAAAATAGATGGAAGGAGAGAGAAAGAAGAAAGGCAAATGAGATGGAGAGAGAGAGAAAGAGAGCAATAAGGAAGGAACAACTGAGCAAAAATAAATAAATTTAAAAAGTAGGCAAGAGGAAAAGAAAATGTGCTCACATATGCACACAAAAGCAATGTACTTTTCTCATCAGTTTGCTCTTGGTTGGTCTCCAAAGGTTTTAGTCTAAAGAGCAGCTTAAATTAAAGGATGAAAGGAAAAGGGTAATTTGCCATATTAATAATGTGTGATGCGCTCTAGTAGACATATAAAGATGAAGATCTAATGAGAGGTTCTGCAAGAGAGTATGGAACTGTAATTTAATCAGGAACTGAGAGATGAGGCAGATATGATTTATTGGCAGGGGAAATGAAAATATATGGAGGAAAACGAAGAACAGCATAGGCCCTGGGACACTTTTTCCTGTAGGAAAACTCACAATGATGAAATCAAGCACCATCACTTGTTTTCTAAAATTCCAGAAAATATCTTGATCTGATTCCTAGTTTAACTATCCCAACTGCTCTTGCTTAGCATGTACAGTAGAACCTCTGATCATGAACGCTTCTGAACACGACCAAATCGGGCTCCGACCCAAAAATTCACAACGTGTTTTTTTTTTTTTGTATGTGGCCGATTTCCCCTTCCGCGCCATTATTTTTTAATAAGTGCCAAATTTCCAAAATTAGGTTTGGGTCACAACCAAATCAGGTTGTGACCAAAGTTATGCAATGAACTGTACTGTACTGTTAAAAGAGCTATTTTACACATTACCTCAAGAGGGACCTAGTCTTACTGCAGTTTAATGAGCGGTCTTTAAATTGATGCATAACTAACTAATATGGACAAAATGGACAGCTAACATCAAAAACAACCAAGCTAACATCAAAAAAGCACAACCAAGAATGTTCTTTCTGCGCCAACTCAGAAAGCTCAAACTGCTCAAGGAGCTGCTGATCCAGTTTTACAGAGGAATTATTGAGTCTGTCATTTGCACCTTTATAACTGTCTGGTTTGTTTCTGCAACCCAACAAGACAGACACAGACTTCAGAGGATAATTAGAACTGCGGGAAAAACGATTGCTACCAACCTGCCTTCAATTGAGGACCTATATACTGCCCGAGTCAAAAAGAGGGCTGTGAAAATATTTACAGATCCCTCACATCCTGGACATAAACTGTTTCAAATCCTACCCTCAAAACGATGCTACAGAGCACTGCACACCAGAACAACTAGACACAAGAACAATTTCTTCCTGAACACCATCACTGTGCTAAACAAATAATTCCCTCAACACTGTCAAACTATTTACTAAGTCTGCGCTACTATTAATCTTCTCATCATTCCCATCACCCATCTCCTTCCACTTACGACTGTAACTTTGTTGCTTGTATCCTTATGATTTAGGGCCGTGGTGGCTCAGGCTGTAAGATAGCCTGTTATTAAAACACAGCTGCCTGCAATTACTGCAGGTTCTAGTCCCACCAGGCCCAAGGTTGACTCAGCCTTCCATCCTTTATAAGGTAGGTAAAATGAGGACCCAGATTGTTGGGGGGGCAATAAGTTGACTTTGTAAATATACAAATAGAATGAGACTATTGCCTTACACACTGTAAGCCGCCCTGAGTCTTCGGAGAAGGGCGGGATATAAATGTAAATAAATAAAAAAAAAATTATATTGATATTGATTGTTTCCTGATTGCTTATTTGTACCCTATGACTATCATTAAGTGTTGTACCTTAGAATTCTTGATAATCTTTTCTTTTATGTACACTCACTGAGAGCATATGCACCAAGACAAATTCCTTGTGTGTCCAATCACACTTGGCCAATAAAAAATTCAATTCAATTCAATTCAATTCAATTCAATTCTATTCAATTCTATTCTATTCTATTCTATTCTATTCTAATAAATGTACAGTGGGAAGATGCAATAAATTTGCTATGGAGGGGAGCACCGGAAGTCTGTTGCTCATGCCTATATCACCTGCTCTCTGGCTGAAAACTTTTTTTGAAGACAATTACTTTCCTAAATGTTTCATCTTTTTCGTTTATGGCCAACAATATGATGAGAAACAGAATCGTAATTCCTTTTCTTTTTTAATTATCAAGGTTTTAATTTTATATTCCATATACTTATCAATGGTTGAACAGTGTGACACCTGGGTGCCATACACTATAGTACAGATAAAATAGTATTATTGATCATAGCATTGTCCCAGGATCATGTGATCACCACTTGTTATCTTTCAGCCAGCTTCTGACAAGCATAATCAACGGGGGAAGCCAGATTCACTTAACAAGTGCACGGTTCATTTAACAATTGCAGCAAAAAAGGTCATAAAATGGGGCACACCTCACTTAACAACTGGTCTTGCTTAGCCATGAAAATTTGAGCTCCGCCATGGTCATAAGTCGAGGTTGTGGGTTGTCATACCTGGGTTGTTGAAAGATTATTTGATTTGAAAAGTCCTTGAATTGTAGGTATGGAATGAGAAGGGACATCCTGTTGCTCTGTCACGCCACCTGAGTACTTTGATTCAGCCCTGATAATTGATTTAGGAACTTCATCTCACCATGAAATACTGTGCTGTAGAAAACTTGGTACCTCTTTTGTGCCAGAAGAGATTGGAAGGGGACAGAGGATATACCCGGAAGCAATAAAAAAAAGGTCTCTCTCTTTCCACACGTAGAAGAGAATTTTTATTTGCTGTGAGACCCAAAGCTCTGTCCAGGGTAAAAGTGGGGGTGGGGTGAGGGGGTGGGGGGAAAGACCAATTAAATATTCTTAATTATTAATATCAAATATGCTCTTGCAATAACTGGATACAAAAGCCCAATTCTTCCAGGAGAACATGCCTCATTCAGAATTTATTGGGTGCATTATTCATAGCTTAAAATTTAAAATGCAAATTTGGAAGGAGGCTGAAATATATGTGCAGAAGTGAGATTTCATTTAATAGATGTCAGGAGTGAAATTGGTTTGTTGTGTGAGTTTGGGAAGACATTTCCTAGAGGCTAGTTTTTCTTACTGGGCAGCACAGGTAAGCTATTTCACACTTGTCTCTGTGGATTCCCCCCCCCCCAAATGTGTCAGACAACTGCAACTGGAGAAGCTGAAGCATCACCCTTGTCTATTTTGCTAGAGGATGGAACAGACATTGAGACTCCAATTCTCCTAAGGCAGCCATGCACAACTTCTCAAGATTGAAGCTACACTTAGCCTTGGAGAGTCATGCTATGGGTTGGGAAGTACCCAGCAGGAAATCATGCATAGGGCTGGGAGAAAAACTAGGATAGATTTAATTTACATTTAATTAAATTGAAATATAGCTATTTCTCTTCAGCCGTGTATTGAATACATTTTCTCTTTTCTCCCACTAGAATTATAATTTAATAGTAACTTTTGAAAATAAAGGCTTCTCAAAGAACATGTTTAGGCCTCAGTGATAACCATTGGCTGGTAGGCTTTCAAAGAGGAATCATCCTCAGGGGGACATATATGGCTAAATTGAGTAAATTTAGGAGAAAGGGTTTTATTTATTTTATTTATTATATTATGCTGCTGCCCATCTCACCTTTTCCTTTGAATCATCTGTCTAGAATTGCAAGGTATATTTCCAGGGGTGGGCTTCAAAAATTTTATAAAAGGGTTCTCTGCCCGGTTGCTGGGTGGGCGTGGCCATGGTGGGTATGGCCTAGTTGATTCCCTGCATCACAGTGGGTGGGGGCTTTTTGCCTTCCCCGGGCACCAGAGCCTTTGTTTGAGCCTCCAGGAGGGCAAAAACAGCCTCCCCAGGCTCTGGAGGCCCTCTGGAAGCTGGAAATGGGCCTCCAGAGGGCCACCAAGGCTTTCAAAAACTTCTGGTGGGCCTGTTTTTTGCCCTCTCTGAGCCTCCCCATGCCCCCTGCTCTTACCTGCCTCCAAAATGGGCCGCGTGGGGACTCCTGGGAGAGGAGGGTTGGGGTTGGTAGGGCAAGCCAGCCAGGAGTGGGATTTGGGAGTTCTCTGAACTGCACAGAATCTTACCTAGAGGTTCTCCTGAACCTCTGCGAACCCCCAGCAGCCCACCCCTGCATATTTCCTCAAGAAGGAAGGATGGAAGGAAGGAAGGAAGGAGGGAGGGAGGAGGAAGTGAAGGGAGAGAGGGACAGAAGGAAGGAGGAGGGAAAGAAGAAGTGTGGAAGTGTGGAAGGAAGGAAGACAGGGAGGAAGGGAGAAGGAACAGTCAGGGAACAAAGGAAGAGGGAGGGAGGGAGGGAGGGAGGAAGGGAGGATCACTTCCTTGATTTAGCATGGGTGCAATTATTGTGTTTAGCAGCGAATGTGTTGGATATTGGAGCTTCAATACTACTGTACTGAGTATCAACTATTCTTCACATTTATTCCATCATAGTTCTGAATGATGTAGTTTTGCTTGCCATTCCTATTTGGGAACACCTCTCTTAGCAGGTGAACAAGGAACCTTGCAAAGTTTTTAGCCTAAACAGCTTCCATACCACATTAATTAGCACAGTTGGCAACATAGATAGGGATACGCAGATACATAATAGTTTTCACTGTAATATGAACTGATACAGATTATCAGTTTTGAACAAAAACAAACCAAAACTTATTTCAGAATGTGAATAAAGGAGGGCTTTTTGCAATGCAATTCTTTGAATGATATTAGAGGAAAACTGTGCAAAAAGCCTGAACTCATGAAAATGAGATATAGAATATCATATATACACAATACAAGTGCATTATATTAGAGAACATTACATGAAAAAATTGATGCATTAAATAGAAATGCGAACACAATAGTTATGCCTAGAGAACTGTGTAACAAAATACAATGACAATTTAGTCTTCGTGGCTTTATACCATGAAACTTTATTCCAGGCTAAAATCTTTGAAGTACCATGAGATATTTTGTTGTTTTTATTCTTGAGCATTTGCAAGGAAAGGGCTCTCTAGAATGTCTTCTCAAAGAATTATGGTTTTACTGACAAAATAAAAATAAGTAAATAATGATAGTTTGACAATATACAGATTCTCTTAAGTATCTAGTCCTTTAATAATTCATGTAACATATGCAGCTTTATCACAAAGGCTGTCTTATCAGAAGATTGGAAGGAAGCATATTTAATAGCATGCTCAATATACTAACATAGAAAATTATTCCCACTGAGTAGTTTGGTGCTTTGGAATTCTTAAGACTCAGTTTTAATAATTTGGAAATTAAAGATGCCAATAGGGAACAGAAAGATCTGCCTTGTAAATCATCAGCCAAGTGGTCCAACTAATTGCAATAAATAAATTTATGTTGCTGTTTGCATAGGCAAAGCGTGAAAGACAGAACAGTGAATAACAGAATCACAGAGTTGGAAGGGACCTTAGAGGTCTTCTAGTCCAACTCCCTGCACAGGCTGTCCAGTCTCTTCTTAAAAGCCTCCAGCGATAGAGCACCCACAACTTTTGAAGGCAAGCCATTCCACTGGTAATTGTTCTCACTGTTTCGAAATTTCTCCTAGTTCTAGATTGCTTCTCTCCTTGATTAGTTTCTATCCATTGCTTCTTGTCCTGCCTTCTGGTCCTTTGGCGAATAGGTTGACTCCCTCTACTTTGTGGCAGTCCCTCTAATATTGGAACACTGCTATCATGTCACCCCCTAGTCCTTCTTTTCACTAGACTGGACATACCCAATTCCTGCAACCATTCTTCAAATGTTTTAGCCTCCAGCCCCCAATCATCTTTATTGCTCTTTTCTGCACTCTTTCCAGAATCTCAACTTCTTTTTTATAATATGGTGATCAAAGTGGATGCGGTATTTTAAGTACAGTCTTACTAAATGACCATCATTTATGTTGTAAATGTTGTACCTTGATGAACGTATCTTTTCTTTTATGTACACTGAGAACATATGCACCAAGACAAATTCCTTGTGTGTCCAATCACACTTGGCCAATAAAAAATTCTATTCTATTCTATTCTATTAAGTTTTATGAAGCAACACTAAATCAGATATATCTTACCCTTAGCATTTTGAGGTTAATACAATCGCACATTGTCCTTAAACCTACTTTTTAAGCATTGAGAAATAAAAATAGAAAACTGACCGCAGAAAAAGACGCTGCGGTCCCTCGAGGTTTTTGTTTATTTGCTTGTGTTTCTTTTATTTTTATATTCATTTATTATTTTTAATTTTTAATTTTAATTTATTATTTATTATATGGTGCTGATTTTTTAAAAATTTTGCTTCATTTTATATTTATTTTGTCAGGAAAGCCAATATGATATAGAGTGCTCTTAAAGCTCTATGCTGTTCCAGATAAATGCCTGTCCAATCTCTTCTCCAATGATGGAGCATCCACAATTTCTGAAGTCAAAAGCTGTTCCACTAGTTCAGGAATCTGCAAACTTGGCTCTTTTAAGACTTCAACTACCAGAGCTTTGCTGGCTGAGGAACTCTGGAAGTTAAAGTCTACAAGTCTTAAAAGAGCCAAGTTTGCAGACCCCTGCACTAGTTTATTGTTCTCACTGTTAGAAAATTTCTCCTTAGTTCTAGGTTGGATCTCTCTTTCATACATTTCCATCCATTACTTCTTGTCTTGCTCTCAGGTGCTTTGGAGAAAATGACAGCTCCTCAAATATTGGAAGACAGCTTTTCTTACCGAAGTGTAAAACCACACTTGTCTCACCAGGGAATTGCATTTTGTTGGACAGGGTCCAGTGTTCAAGGCTGTCTAGCTTCTTCTGGATCTTGAGCTTAGCTTCTATACATTCCTTCACTGTTAGGAAATGTCATCAGGCTGCTTCTCAGAAATGATTGGTACACAACTTTTGTCTTTTGAAAGTGAGCCAAATATCAATCTCTGGCAGACCTTTCTGGAACAAATGATTAAACAACAGGGATGTTATATGTATATAAGCAGGAGTTACAAGTTTATGTATAAAAATACCATTATATGGATATGAAGCAGAAGTTAAGACAAAAGAAGCTTGAAAGTTATACATAAGCTTCTTTGAAGCTTCTTTTGTCTTAACTTCTGCTTTGCTAAGCCTTTGTCTTATCTTCATTTGAATTCAGTGCAATTTGGATTCCCAATTCTATGAGTATGCTATCTTTGAATTTAAACAGAGATAATTGTCAGCTGGATGTGTAGATTCTGGATGTGAAAAATAATCACTGTCAGGAAACAGATATTGACCAGCATTGGGCTGCAAACCCAATCACAGAGGATCATAGTCAGCATCAAAAGGTTAGTTCTAGGACTTGGATAGAATAAGGACCATGGATAGCACCCAGAATGTTGGCATCTTGTTCAGAAAAAAAAAAAGCTGCACTATTGGTAGAACTGATTGGCAACAACAAACTGAATCAAATCAAGCAGTAGAACATTTACCAGGCAAAGTAAGCACACACTTCTTCTCTGTGAAAGGCTGACGCAGAGAAATAAGGGTCAACCCTTTCTCCATAGCACCTGAGGACAAGACAAGAAATAATGGGTGGAAGATCATTAAAGAGCTATCCAAACTAGACCTGAAGAGAAATTCCTTGACTGTGAGAATACTTAATCAGTAGAACAGCTTACCTCTGGAAGTTGGGGATGCTCCATCACTGGAAGTTTTCAAGAAGAGATTGGACAGCCATTTGTCTGGAATGGTGTAGGGTTTCCTGTTTGAGCAGGGGTTTGGACTAGAGAAACTCAAGGGCACCTTACAATTCTACTACTCTATGTTCTACAAGGCATAGCAAAGTAACAGGCAATGAGCAGATTCTTCTAGCTAACTTCTGAAATTAAGAAATTTTAAATCTTGGTAAGTTTGAGATATATAGACTTCAACTCCTAGAAATCCCTAGCCAGCATTCTGAGAGCTGAAGTCCACACATTTCAAATTTGTTGAGGTTGAGAAACATTGGCATAAGATTAAATAAATAATACACAGATTGTGGTTTCTTCAAGTCACAGAGGAGGCAATATAAGCTAGTGGCTGCTGTTAAGCTTTGCTAAAGTTCAACACCTTCTCCTCTTTGTTAAATAAGTTCATGGCTTTCTTGTAACCCATATTTAGAAGGAAGTCAGGGGTCATGCCAAAGTGCAGCAGTTTGTTACTTATTGCTATATATATCATCTAGATTTAAAATGATTACAGATGGGTACTGTGCCAGTAAGGTATGATTAATTGCACACTCTTCTAGTTTTCTAGGCTAAGTATAGCACTGGGTGTAGAGAATATAACTTTTAGGAAGTATAGTTATATTTTTTCATATGATTGGCATTGTATGCCAGAGTGCAAAAGTACACGACAGGAAAATGGTGCTGCTGATTTTATAACAATATAATCTGCTGACTGCAGGTTAGATAATGTATACCCTGGTTTCTAAAGATCTTAAATGGCCTCCATACTTCTCTAAGCTGCTTTGGTGGTATAGTTGATATGTGCTGTTTGATATCAATTGCAGGAGTGTCCCACCTTGACAATATGACATATGGAGCATATGCACCAAAACAAATTCCTTGTGTGTCCAATCACACTTGGCCAATAAATTCTATTCTATTCTATTCTATTCTATTCTATTCTATTCTATTCTATTCTATTCTATTCTATTCTATTCTATTCTATTCTATTCTATTCTTTAAGACTTGTGGCTTACATCACTCAGAATTCCCCAGCAAGTCATGCTTTAGAAGCTTGAAAAACTACTCCTAGAACAAGCAACTAGCCTGTTCTCTCAGTTGTGTATCTATATACTAATTGTTTTTAAGGCTGTTAGAAACTAGAATTGTTTGGGTTTTTTTTATAATGGATGACAAACCTCTCTTCAGTCCAAAATTGCTACAGTGCACTATTTGAGGGGCTGCCACAAAGAAAAGAGAGGTCTAATTATTCTCCAGAGCACGAAAGGGCACGATGAGAAACAATGGTTGGAAACTAACCAAAGAGAGAAGCAACCTGGAATGAAGGAGAAACTTCCGAACAGCGAGGACAATTAACCTTCTCAGCTTAACAGCTTACCTTCAGAAATCATGGCTGCTCCATCACTGGATGTTTTTAAGAAGAGACTAGACAGCCACTTATCTGAAATGATATAGCAAGGGGGCTGGACTAGAAGACTTCCAAGGTCCCTTCCACCTCTATTCTATTCACTAAGGGCTCTCCTAAGGTCAGTTTGAGTCAGGAAAAAATTAGAACATCATCTACATATTAGAAAACAGGCAGGTATTTGTCCAGCTGATTCTAAGAAGTCTGAAATCTGAAACCAACCCTAACCCTAACCCTACAGTTTCTATAGAGTGAATTCTAACAGCAAACAATTTGATAGCTCAGGTCAGGTGTCCCCAGCCCCCGGGCTGAGGCCCACTACTGGGCTGTGGCCATTTGGAACCAGGCTGTGCGACCGGTGGGCTGTTGTGCACAGGTGTGAACTCAGCTCGACTTGCATGGGTGGTGGGCCAAAGCAAACACACACAGCTCGACGTCCCCTCTCCCCTTCACCAGGCTGCCAAGCTGTAAAGTTGGGGACTGCTGGTTTAAGTTTAATAATGCGGTTTAATATTGTACACTAAGGTACAACTTGTGAAATTCTGATTCTCATATCTGATATTATTTTTTAGCAAGACAATATTCTCAGAATCTCCCCACCCCCCATGAAAAGAAATCATCACAATGACTTATTTTATAGGATTGCTGCAAGACTTACTGTGCTGACCAATTGGCCCCCATCTTCACCCATATTTTCAATAAATCACTAGAGATGTGTTATGTTCCTTCTTGCTTCAAACGCTCTACCATCATCCCAGTGCCGAAGAAGCCCACCATCAAGGAACTGAATGACTACAGACCAGTTGCTTTAACATCTGTCGTCATAAAAACCTTTGAAAGGCTAGTGCTTTCCTACCTGAAAACCATCACGGATCCGCTGTTATACCCCTTGCAATTTGCATACCGAGCAAATAGATCAACAGATGATGCTGTTAATATGGCTCTGCACTACATCCTACAACATCTTGAGTCTCCAAAGACCTATGCAAGGGTCCTTTTTGTAGACTTTAGTTCAGCATTCAATACCATCATTCCAGACATTCTTCTAACTAAGCTAAACCAGCTACAGGTACCGGAACAGACTTGTAAGTGGATCACAAGCTTCCTAACAAACAGGAAGCAGCAGGTGAAGCTAAGCAAGATCACATCAAATACCTGTACAATTAGCACAGGGCCCCCCCAAGGCTGTGTGCTCTCCCCACTTCTCTTCTCTCTGTATACCAATGACTGCATCTCCAATGATCCATCTGTTAAGCTACTGAAGTTCGCAGATGACACAACAGTGATTGGTCTCATTCGAGACAATGACGAATCCGCATATAGACAAGAAGTCGAACGACTAGCCTTGTGGTGCAACCAAAACAATCTGGAACTGAACACACTCAAAACCGTAGAAATGGTGGTAGACTTTAGGAGAAACCCTTCCATACTTCCACCTCTCACAATACTTGACAACACAGTATCAACAGTAGAAACCTTCAAATTTCTGGGTTCTATCATATCGCAAGATCTCAAATGGACAGCTAACATCAAAAACATCATTAAAAAAGGACAACAAAGAATGTTCTTTCTGCGCCAGCTCAGTAAGCTCAAACTGCCCAAGGAGCTGCTGATCCAGTTCTACAGAGGAATTATTGAGTCTGTCATTTGCACCTCTATAACTGTCTGGTTCGGTTCTGCAACCCAACAAGAAAAACACAGACTTCAGAGGATAATTAGAACTGCAGAAAAAATAATTGTTACCAACCTGCCTTCCATTGAGGACCTGTATACTGCACAAATCAAGAAGAGGGCCGTGAAAATATTTGCAGATCCCTCGCATCCTGGACATAAACTGTTTCAACTCCTACCCTCAAAACGACGCTATAGGGCACTGCACACCAGAACAACTAGACACAAGAACAATTTTTTCCCGAAGGCCATCACTCTGCTAAACAAATAATTCCCTCAACACTGTCAGACTATTTACTGAATCTGCACTACTATTAATCGTTTCATAGTTCCTATCACCAATCTCTTTCCACTTATGACTGTATGACTATAACTTGTTGCTGGCAATCCTTATGATTTATATTGATATATTGACCATCAATTGTGTTGTAAATGTTGTACCTTGATGAACGTATCTTTTCTTTTATGTACACTGAGAGCATATGCACCAAGACAAATTCCTTGTGTGTCCAATCACACTTGGCCAATAAAAATTCTATTCTATTGTATTCTATTCTACAAAATGCTTTGAACACGCGCGCGCGCGCACACACACACACACACACACACACATTTTCTAAGATGTTGTCCACTTGACAAAAAATGTATCCATTGAAAACATTTTTTAAAGTAATAATCACTCATGGAATTAAGGCAAATATTTTATTTCTACTGATTCAGTGTTTCACCTGTTTCTGAACAGTAGAAGAAGCTGAGATGGCCAAGATTGTGATTTTTTTCTCCCCAATAAAGAAGAAAACCCAGCAAATGTGAGTAAAAGACCAATATATCTCTCTACTAACTATCCTGCATTGGAAACACAAATTCCCATTCTGTCCCAGTTAAGCAATTCTCTCGTGCTCATGAAGCCAATACTGCAGAGTTACAGAGAGTGGTAATGGTTTAATTGGTCTGCTGGAGACCTCTTCAACCCACATTAGTCTTGCTTAAAGCAGCTAAAGGGAATGCAAAGAGAACTGACTTCTCCAAACATGCCTGGTTCGATTTTCCAAAAAGCCCTTCCATGAGCAATTATAGGAAGGCAGTGGATGGGCAATAAGAGGAAGAGATTTCCCTCAAGCACATACTGGGAGCAAGTGGGCCTAACAAACAGTTATTGCAGCTGGAGAAGATCCCTCTGTGGCTTAGTGTAAAAATAGGTCTAAAGACAACATTATGCTCTGTCACCAAGTGATTAATAGAATGGGTAGAGGGAAAAAAAGCTGGAATTACATAATTCTATTGCATCCATTTTTTGGGTCTGTTGGGACCACTTTTTAAACTGGTTTACTGTGACTTACCAGCATTGCAGCTTAAGGTCCTGTTACTTCATTGGAAAACTCAAAACCATTTTCCTACTATCAAATGTCCCAAAGGTGTTTTTTTTCTAAAAGCAACTGGACTTCGTTTTTTTCCTTGAAGATGCTTCGCTTCTCACCCAAGAAGCTTCTTCAGTTCTGTCTGAGAAATCAGCAGTGAAGAAGCTTCTTGGATGAGAAGCGATATGTCTACAAAGAAAAAACAAAGTTCAGTTGCCTTTTGAAAAAATCACCTTTGGGATAACCATGACCTGGATGACTGAGAATTTCTATAGGCCTCTCCATCACCCTCATCATCCTCAGCTGACATAGCCATCATTTGGTATCATGGGAATGCAGTCCATGGACTTAAAGAATACCAGATAGGGGAAAATTGTTCTACATGTTTTAAGACTCAGTGCAGACAATCATCCTCTCTAAAATGCTATGAATGGATAACCAGATGCTGAACAGTATAGGTACTGAAACCTCTTATAAGCAATGATATTATTGTATTAAGAAGTGATGTGTTTGTTATATCTGCTAACAAACCTGTAGAGTAATTATTGCAGAGTAACACATAGTGTCAATTCTCCCACAATAAGCAACAGGTGGGTAGATAAAGTGCAATTGCTATTGCTAGACACTTCACAGTCTCTGAGATGAAGGAGTACATTACAGCATCCAGGATAAAGGATGTTATTTCCAATCTATATATATAAAAGCGAAATACCACTCATGCATCATCATGAAATCTCCAGAACTGTAAAGCCTACAAACTTGAAATTTGGCACATATGTTACTCTTGGCTTCTAGGTGCTCGCTAAGAAAAGATTTTTTCAAAATGACCATTCAATCATTAGTACTTCTTATATTATTATATTATATTATATTATTATTAACACTCTGATGTTAAGGAGTTAGACGTTCTACTCCCCCTCCCCACCTGAAAAGAACTTTGTTCCAACTGCCACTTGGGCATGGGCATGGCCAGCACGTGACTCATCCGGCCTGCAGGCTGGGAGTTTAGACACTCTACGCTCCACCTGAAAGGGAGAGAAGAGGATAAGATAGAAGAGACCGCTGAGGGGCAAGCCTGAGGGAGAGAAGGGGATAGAAAAGGATCAATGGGGCCAGCCTGAGGGAGAGAAGGGGGATCAGAGAGGAGAGGCTTCTGTGGGGCAAGCTTGAGGGAGAGAAGGGGAAAGGAGAAGAGAAGCTTCGGTGGGGCAAGCCTGAGGGAGAGAAGGGGAAAAGAGAGGCCGATCATAACTACTCATTAATTTTCAAGCTGTAAGTGTCAATTTAGCAAGCCTGATCACATAGTTTCATAGCAGAGCATGGGTATTCAGCTAGTAGTAAGAACTCTCATTTCATGGGGAAAAAATAGACCCAAATCTCTTCTCATTCACTGAGTGAGTAAGTGAACAGAATTAATAGGACTGTGGGGTCCTGGGTGTTTTCTGAGCTTGATTGTTTTCTTGCAGATGTTTCATTACTCAACTAGATATCATCTGTGTGGAAGGGAATGCATTTCTCTCAATTTATATATTAGTGGCTTGCCCTGTCAGTTTTAGTGGGAGTGGTTTTGCTGGTGATTTGATTAGGCTGTTGTTTATTGTTTGATTGTTTGTCTGAGTTGCTAGTTCCTTGATTGGAGGTATTGTTTACTGCTTGATTGTTGGTCTAGTATTAACCTTGGTGTTAATTTCTGCTTATCTGAGTGTTGATTGCTGGCAAGGGAATCTTTTGGTCTTTTTATTTTCTTTTTAGCTTTTTTTGATTGTCTTTCTTGAATGGTAGGTAAATGTTGTTTATCTTTCTTGATGGCTGATTTATCTCATTTGCCCAGAGAGCACCAAGGACTTCCCAGTTCAACCCTGAGCTACCAATATTCTCTTCTATTGGTAGAGTTAATAGGAGTTTCACAATGGCAGGTGAATTTCTTGAAGGTGCCCAGTTTGACTTCTTCATGATGACTATAGAAAAGAAATATAAAACAACCTGTTTTTAAGCAGCAAGCCACACTAAATAAGTGAAACCAAGACACCTAACAGATGATCCTCAGGGTAGCTCCTTAACAAGTCTAACTTCTAAACAGATAGTGTGTTCTTGGTTAACTTGTGAATCCAAGGAAGGAATAAGAACAAAGAACATAGAATAATAGGAAGGGATCTCAGAGGTCTCCTAGTCAGGGGTGAAATCCAGCAGGTTCTGACAGGTTCTGGAGAACTGGTAGCGGAAATATTGAGTCATTCAGAGAACCGGCAAATACCACTTCTGGCTGGCCCCAGAGTGGGGTGGGAATGGAGATTTTGCAATATCCTTCCCCTGCCATGCCAACCAAGCTACACCATGCCCCCTAAGCCATGCCCACAGAACCAGTAGTAAAAAAAAATGGATTTCACCATTGCTCCTAGTCCAACCTCATGCTCAAGGCAGGAGACCTTATACTAACCCAAATGGTTGTCCAGTCTATTTTTGGAAACCTCCACTGATAGGGTACCACAATGCCAGGAGGCAAGCTATTCTATTGATGAATTAATAACTGTTAGAAAAGTTCTCCTAACTTCTAGGTTGGATCTTTCTTTAACAAGCTTCCACCCATTACTTCTGTCCTGCCCTCTCATCCTTTAGAGAATAATTCAATCCCCTGTGATAGACAGTTATCATGTCCCTGCCCTCACACCCAATCCTTTGCTTCAATAGTCTGGAATCAAAGTTTTTTTGGGTTGGCTAATAGAAGGGAACGTGAAGACGAATGGATGACTCTGGTGCAAATATGGCCTGAAAAACTTGTCATGATTGTGTTCAAGCTTGAAAACAATTAGGCATGTATTTGCCACAGTTCATCAAGTTCATTAATTGATATCTCCTTCTGCTCCTTCACAGATGGGCTAAATCAATTAAAGCTTCAGTATTTCAAACTTCAAATTTCTAAGAAGGAAACTGAAGAAGTCAAAAGTTCAGGTTGTGTTCTTATCTATCTTTACAGTCTACAGAAGAGAGCTAGTAAAGAAAAATACTAAATAAGTATGGTATACCACCAGAATCACTTTTTGTGAGATGAGTGACTCAGTGGTGTAATTCAAATTTTTTTACTACCAGTTCTGTGGGCATGGCTTGGTGGGTGTGGTGTGGCTTGGTGGGCATGGCAGGGGAAGGCTACTGCAAAATCCCCATTCCCTCCCCACTCCTGGGGAAAGGATATTGCAAAATCTCCATTCGCACCCCACTCTGGGGCCCGCCAGAGGTGGTATTTGCTGGTTCTCTGAAGAATCAAAATTTCTGCTACCATTTCTCCAGAACTTGTCAGAACCTGCTGGATTTCACCCCTGGGGTGACTATATAAATTAGATAAACAAGTAAATAAATGATATCTGGTGATGGAAATAAGGTTGATAGGAGAAATTAATTAAATAAATTCATATGAAATTTAGTTTTGGGAACCATTGTGTTAGCTGGGTGGTAAGCTGCTTGCATGAGATAGGTTGCATTTCATGACACTGTATTGCTGAAGCATGCTGGATTTGTTTAGGAAAAGTTGACATCAAATCCTGTGAGAGCTGGACAGAAAAAGTAAGAACTTCACATAATGATATGTGCATTTCTGGGAGAACATGTGGAGGAAAGGTCTAAAAATTCACATTAAATTATGAATTAAAAGAAAATAATTATAAGATAATGTACTGTTGGTATCGAATACTGGACAAATTGTTAAGAATATATAAAGGTACCTCCCAAAGATGCTTTTTCAAGGGGCAAATGGACTTTCTGGTATTTCTCTGAAGATGTCTCACTTCTCATCCAAGAAGCTTCTTCAGCTCTGAAGCATCTTGAAAAAGCACCTTTGGGACAACCATGACCTGGATGACTGAGAATCTCCTTAGACATAAAGGTACCTCCAATAAATGTTGGAAGTATAAATGTAAAGAAGGAACTTTTTATCATTTGTAGTGGACATGTGACAAAGCAAAGAAATAGCAATAGCACTTAGACTTATATACTGCTTCACAATGCTTTCCATCCCTCTCTAAGTGGTTTACAGAGTCAGCACATTGCCTCCAACAATCCGGGCCCTCATGGCTTAGGACCGGGATACTTATGGGACCATCTACTGCCGTCTTCTACCTCCCAGCGACTGGTGCGTTCCCACAGAGAGGGACTCCTTAGGGTGCCATCAGCCAAACAATGTCGGCTGGCGGCCCCCAGGGGGAGGGCCTTCTCTGTGGGGGCTCCTACCCTGTGGAACGAGCTTCCCCCTGGACTTCGACAATTACCTGACCTTAGGACCTTTCGCCGTGAACTTAAAACCTATTTATTTCGCATGGCTGGACTAGCTTGATTGTTAAAATTTTAATTTAATTTAATGGGTTTTAAATTTCTGTAATTTTATAGGGTGTAATTTGTATTTTAAATTTCTTTGGCCAATTGAATAAGTTTTTTAAAGGTTGTTCTTAATATTGTATGTGTTTGTGTTTGTATTTTATTTGGTTGTTCACCGCCCTGAGTCCTTCGGGAGAAGGGCGGTATACAAATTAAAATATTATTATTATTATTATTATTATTATTATTTTACCAACCGCAGAAGGATGGAAGGCTGTGTCAACCTTGTGCTGGTGAGAATCGAACTGCTGAACTGCCGAACTGCAATACTGCATTCTAATCACTGCGCCACCAAGACTCTTTTGGAGTAGGATTGGAGTATGACTCACATTTTAATACAGAAAATTCTTACAGTGAATATAAAGCTAAAACCAGAAACTTTTGTCTTAGGCTTAATGGATAAAGAACTTGAAGAAAAATTTGGAACTTTGATGTTA